>NC_143525.1:26043282-26410782 GCF_031878675.1 Megascapheus bottae | reverse complement strand
GTGTAACTATGGCTCACATAGTAGCAGGGAAGCAGGAATGAACAAGTTCAGGGACTGCACACAGTCTTTGACTTCAAGCCCCACTACTGGCACAGAAAGAAAGAAGGAAGAAAGGTAGGAAAGAAAAGAACAGGAATTCCCGAAGAATTTTATCTTTTTGAGAGGGAGCCCTGAATATCAGAAATCTTTCTCCATGAACCCCTTTGTTGTTTTGGGTCAATAATATTTGAAATATATGTTCTGGGAATCCCCAAGACAGGCTCAGATGTTGCTCTCCCCAGTTGGAAGCCAGCATGCAGGGTGGCAGAGAGAAAGCATATATACCAGTTAGGATATTGGACTACCTATCATGCACTTGGAGTGTCTGCCAGGCCAAATAGAAGACCAGGCATGAAAAACTGGTTGCGTGGCTCAGCGGCTTAACAAGATACAAAGGAGAAGAAATGCGAGATAGCATTCCTCCTGGCTGGCAGTGATGGCTATCCCAGCCTCTTCCTCACTCCCCATAGACTTCAGAATTATTTAGTTGGTGCCTCCTAATTGACAGCAACTGGCTTTGCAACCTCAGATCTGAGAAGAGCATGCCAATAACCTCTGCCATCTCTTTACATATATAATTTTTTGGGGGGCCGTGGGACTTGAACTCTGGTCACTGTTCCCGAGCTCTTCAGCTCAAGGGTATCACTCTACCACTTGAGCCACAGCACCGCTTTCTGTTGTTTGGTGGTTAATTGGAGATAAGAGTCTCACAGGATTTCCATGCCTGGGCTGGCTTTGAACCGCGATCCTCAGATCTCAGCCACCAGAGTAGCTAAGATTACATGTGTGAGCTACCAATACCTGGCTATCCTTGTTTTTATTTGCTATGAAGTTTTTGTTCAAAGGCTTGGTTGTTTTGTTTATTTGGATTGCTATTTGAAATTTCTATTTTAAAAAAATCTTGTGGGTAGTAGCTAGGTAGATTCAGGAACTTGGGAACCATAAGATAAATCTAAATTAATTTTAAAGCAAATACTGCTGAGTATGGTCACCTCTACTTTGATAATAAGCAACAAATTAACAACAAAAGAAGGTTCAAAAACCCCACATAACTGGAGGGAGTGGGAGGAGAGAAAGTGGGAGAAAAACATGAGAAGGGGTATCAGTGTTCAAGAAGTAATGTACCACTACCTGACAAATGTAATTGTAACCCTTCTGTATGTTATCCCAACAAGAAAATACAATAAAAATTCCACATAATCACTTAAAAATAAACATCCCAATTCTTTTTGAAGTAACTTTTAGGTCAAAGAAGGAATCAAAGCCATAGTTATAGAATATTTATAAAGTAATGACATGTATAAAAACTAATAGGTTACATTCAGAGATATACTTGTACAAAAGCTTAACAACTAAACATTTATTTATTTAGTTATTTAGTTATTTATTTATTTATTTTTTGCCAGTCCTGGGCTTGAGCCCAGGGCCTGAGCACTGTCCTTGGACTTTCTCAAGGCTAGAGCTCTACCACTTGAGCCTCAGCACCACTTCCGGCTTTTTTTCAATGTATGTGGTACCGGGGAATTGAACCTGGGTCTTCATGCATGCTAGGCAAGCACTTTAACCACTAGGCCAAACTCCCGGCCTAAACATTTATTATTAAATAAGAAAGTGATGTTGACAGCAGAAGTAACCGCTCTGTGCCTCAGTTTCCCCATCTGTGATATGATAAAGACTGTCTCTATCTTAAAGTTGTTGAGCACGGTGGATCTCCCCCCTCCTTAAACTTCGCCTTACTGTAGCTTGAGCTCAGATCCTCCTGCTCTTGCTTGGCTTTTTTGCTCAAAGTTGGCATTCAAATGGTTTTGAACTACACTTGCACCGCTGTCTTTTTGCTAGTTAATAAGAATCTATCAGATTTGTCTGTTTCTGCTGGCTTGGAGCTATGATCCTCATGTCTCAGCCTCCTGTGTAGCTAGGATTATAAGTGTGAGCCACTAGCACTTGGCCTGCTTATGTGCCATTTTGAGCAGCTACAATTACTCAAAAGTGGTAGCTGCCATTCTTATAATCAACATAGTTATCTTAAAAAAGTAAGAGGAAGGAATAGACAAAGATTAGAGACGTGAATAGATTAGAAATATAGTAAAACAGATTTGTTAAATCTTGGGTCCTATTAGGGAGAACAAAATGATATAGATTGCTAGGAGTGTGGTCTAGTGGTAGAGTGCTTGCCTAGCATTCTCAAAGAGCTGGATGTGATTCCTCAGTACCACATACACAGAAAAACCTGGAAATGATGCTGTGGCTCAGGTGTTAGAGTGCTAGCCTTGAGAAAGCCCAAGGATAGTGCTCAGGCCCTGAATTCAAGCTCCAGGACTGGCAAAAAAATGATACAGCTATTTAGGAAGATAATATAGTTAAAAGAAAATATAAATATGCAAAATTATGTAAAAAGATAACCACATATTAAGATTTAATAATTATTAATGGATGGGATGTTTGTCTCTGGCTATTAAATTAGAAATGTTGAGACAGATTCCTCTCTTGGGAAATATCCATTATTAAATATAACTCAAGATGAGACAAAAAATACAACAAAAGAAAATGAAGGGGCCGGGAGTTTGGCCTCGTGGTTAAAGTGCTTGCCTAGCATGCATGAAGACCCAGGTTTGATTCCTCGGTACCACATACATAGAAAAAAGCCAGAAGTGGTGCTGAGGCTCAAGTGGTAGAGTTCTAGCCTTGAGAAAGTCCAAGGACAGTGCTCAGGCCCTGAGCTCAAGCCCAGGACTGGCAAAAAAAAAAAAAAAGAAAAAGAAAATCAACCCTCACATGCACCAATAACTATGGAATACATTAGAAAAGTTCCCAAAGAATTCTTTCTCAAGTGTTTCTAGGTTAGATGGTAGGCAGGCAGGTATTTTAAACTTTAAAGGAACAGATTTTGTGTTACTTAAACTGTTTGGGAGAATAGAAGAGTATGGAAAGCTTCCCAGTTCATTTGATAATGCTTAGAAGATTCACATTGAAAAAAAAATCGGGTAAGTGAAATTCGAGTTGAAAAAAATAGAAAAAGAAAAAAATAGGTCTCAGTATTCTTTACGGATATAGACAAATTTTTAAACAAAATATCAGTCTCAAAAATTTAAATCTAAGCAGACTATTAACAAAAATCATACTGTAGTTAAGAAAGAGCTTCTTTAGCAATGCAAGGATGGTTCATATGAGGAAATGTATTACTCTTTTAAAGTCTTGTGGTAGGGATACTGTGAGTAATACACTCTCACCTTGTTTCTTGAATGTAGAAAACAATCAGTATACTCTCCTCCTCCTCCTCCTCCTGCTCCTCCTTTTCCTCTTTATCTTCTTCCCCAAGTCCTTGTGCATGCTAGGCATGCACTCTGTCAGTGCACTATACCTTTAGGCCCTACTTTAGATATTCTTAGTCCTCTTCTAAATCTTGCTCACCCTCTTATGGACCTCGATTGCCATAGGCTAGTTGGGTAATGCAAAAGGTAGATGGAAAGGAAGAACAGAAATTCAAAATGGCTTGCATGTGGAATAGGGTTTGAATGTATATAGAGTTGAGAGGTCGTGCTAGACAGGTAAGAGAAAGTTTGGCCTTGTACACATGATGTTTAAGAGCTTGAGATTGTTTTATTGTTTTTGCTGGTTCTATGGCTTTCACTCTGGGCCTGGGCTCTGTCCTTAATCATTTGTTTAAGGCTAGCGCTCTACCACTTGAGCTACAGCACCACTTCTGGCTTATTTGAGTAGTTTATTGGAGATAAAAGAATCTCACAGATTTTTCTTTTCCTCTCTGGGCTTGCTTTAAACTGAGATCCTTAGATCTCAGCTTCTTGAGTAGCTAGGATTGCAGGTATGAGCCACTCGTGCCTGGCTTAGGAGTTTGAGTTTTATCCTAAGCAATTGGAGAGCTACAGAAGTGAAAATATCACAGTGGTCACTCTGGCTAGAGCAAGGACTGTGATTTGGATAAAAGGGAAGGCCAAGGTCAGAAAGGTGGGCCAGGAAGCTTCTGGGATGAGCCAGAACACCAGACTGAGAATGGGAATGGCATCTTGGCACTGAGCATATCAGTAGCCTTGATGGGAACTGAAGGAAGGTTCTGAGACTAGAGAAAAGAACAGAAAAAATAAACCCTAGGCTATTTCAAATGGGTCAGTAGTTCTAACAAATATAAATGGATTAAATCTACCCACTAAAATATCAGACTATCATATTGAATTAAAAACCCAGCCATAAGCTGGGCGCAGTGGCTCAGGCCTGTAATCCTAGGAGGCTGAGATCTGAGGATCAAGGTTCAAAGCCAGCCTGGTACAAAAGGCTGTATCTCCAATACACCTCTAGAAAATGGGAAGTGGTGCTTGGCTCAAGGGTAGGGTAGTAGCTTTAAGCTGAAGAGCTCAGGGATAGCGCCCAGCCCAGGCCGAGTTCAAGCCCCATGACCCACCAAAAAAAAAAAAAAAACAACAAAAACAAACAACAACAACAACAACAACAAAAACCCAGCCATGAGAGGCACACTAGACTTGGCAAGCTGGCCTTGGCAATATGAAAATCAGGTGAAGTAAAACGTAGAAGGAAGGCGTTTAGGATAAAGGATGCACTTTTGTGGAATGTGGGAATGTTTCTTTCTGACTCCTGGTATTTCCTGTGGTGTGGAGCAAGTGCTTTCGGGGTAGCATCCTTGGTTGTGCCTGCTCTCCCAGATAGCTGTGTTGGGAGCAAGTGCAATCTGATTCTTGCTCCCTGCTTCTCCTGGATGTTTCCCCTAAGCAACCTCTCACTTACTCAGCCATTCTTGTGACCAGTTAGGAAATTCTGGGGTTTGGGAGGAGAGATTCATTTTACCTTCACACTCAGTTGTGTGTTCTTCTGTAGTCCATGTATTAAGTCAGTAAGTTTAAAATAATATCACATAGATTATCTTCTTGACTATGAGACAGTTTATAAATCAACAGTTAAAATATCAAAGGGGAATTATCTCATTTGGAAAGGTGTTTTTTTAATTTTTATCTTTTAAATAACTCATCGGCTAATAAGAATATTACAAATGTAAAATATTTAGAACTAAATGGCAGTGAAAGTACCAATTGGAATGTGTTGGGGTGCCATTAAAGTGACACTTATATACAGATGTATAGTTCTAAATGCACTGGTTTAAAAAAAAAAGGACAGTTGAATGAGTACATGTACAGGGTAGAAAAATAGGAAAAGAAGAGGAAAAAAATCTTGAAGAAAACAGAGGAAGGAAATAAAAAAAAGGCAAGAGAAGTAGAAGCAAAAATAAAAAGAAATAGAGACAATCACTATATCCAAAAGATAAGAGATGAATAAAACAGGTACATCTCTAGCTAAGACTTGTTAAAGAAAACAGAGAAACAAGTTACAAACAAGGATTGGAGATTCAGCTCAGTGGTAGAGAGCTTACCTAGAATTTGTGAGGTCCTGAGTTCGATCCTCAGCAACACACACACACACACACACACACACACACACACACACACACACAGAGTTACTGAAACCCTAGTATTTACAGCAGTGAGGAGGGACACAACTGGATGAAGAACACCAATTCTTACATTAAAAACTTAAGTGACCAGAATTGACCTACCATGGTATAAAAAAACATAAACATCTACTCCTAAAGAATTGTAAAGCATCTTTCTATAAAGATACATCTGTGAAATATCCTTTCTATAAAGAGTGAGTAGCCCAGAGATATCACAGATGAGTTATAACCAATGTTTAAGTCAGAGGGGGGAAAAATCCCTGTATTATAAAAGCCATTCCAGAGGCCTGGAAGCGATCCCGCAATGTATCTTGTCTGAAATAACACCTTGCTCTCAGTACCTGCCAAGAGAAGTTCAAGGGTGGGGGAGTGAGGGGGGGAGAGAACGAAAATAGGTGGGTGTTGTCTTTGGAAATGGATGTGAAAATCTAAGCAATTAACCAATTAAATGCAGCAGGATGTTAAAAATAATACATCCTGAGCACCCACCGCACACAAAGATGACTGAACAGAAATATAATCCACCAGGTTAGCAGATTAAAAAAAAAACCATATGATTATCTAAGCAGATGCAGAGAAACATTCAGTAAAACTCAACACTTTCATAATGTGCTAAATGAATCAAGGGAACAGGCTAAATTTAGAGTCTTATATGGTGAATCCCTTTATATTTTAAGTCAATCCAGATTTTCAAATATTAGATTATCTTTTCATACAGATTCATTTGCATGGTAAAATCCAAATAGATCTAAAAAAGCTGAGACTCAGTTCTACAAATAAGCCAAAAAAATTTTTAAAAAATCATGGTGCAGCATCTTGACCAGACATGGTCTTTGTGTCACCTCCCCTGGGATACCCATGTTGTGTGTGGGGGTGGGTGGGGGGAGGGATGCCTCCTTCCTTCCTGGGTTGGGTGAAAGGTGGCAGATCTGCACCCTGGAGAGGTCTGCAGTGAGTACCCACAGCCCTAGTGACCTCGGTCACCTTCTGCATTGAGTGGAAGCCTTCATCTCACCTCCTCCATATGCACAGGTCCAAACTGAAGACAGTGCACGAGCGGATCCCCTTGGCTGGACTGAGCAAGTTGCCCAGCGTCCCTCAGATTGCAAAGGTAAAACTCAGAAGAGAAGATGGCTTCCCCTGTCAGCCCAGGGCTGTTGTGGAGTGAGGGGATAGAGGCTCTGCCCAGGGGGAGAGGGAAGCTACTTTTCCCTGGCATCTGACCAGATGGATGGTGGTAGGGGGCCGCTTCCATCTTCCCTCCCCCTCCTTAACTGATCCTTGTGGCTGAAGCAGCTCCAGGAATTATACTAGGAACCTCTGAAAGCTTAGTTACTGGCCGGGTCTCATGTTAGCAAGCAGCCAAGCCTGGTTGGAAGCCCCAGCCTGTGCACTGTGCCCTCCCCCATGGTGCTTTCTCTTGGTGGCCAGAGGAGCTCTGAAGACTCTACAGAGATGGTCCCCGAACTCTTGTGTTTCTCTTCCTGCTCAGGCTTTCTGTGATGATGCAGTGGGGCTGAAATTCAACCCAGTCCTGTACCCCAAGGTGAGAACCTTCCTACTATATCCTTCTTGCCAGTCATCCAGGGTTTTGTCAATTGGTGTGGACTGTCATGGAAGCCGCTGTATGGGGGAGCTCACTGCATTGTGTACATGTGGTGATGGGCAGTTGTGGTGTCTCCATGATAAACCTCCATCCCCCCCCCAACCACCCTGTTCTCCCTACCCACCTCTTCACAAACTGCTCCATGAGTCCATCCTCAGGCATGTCTGGTTCTCCAGACCCACTAAACAGAGAGGTGTGCTCCATCTCATCCTCGTAGCAGCCCCTTGAGGCAATGCTGGAGCAAGGTATGAATCTCTGTGTGTGCATGCGTGTGTGTGTGTGTGTGTGTGTGTGTGTGTGTGTGTGTGTGTGTGTGTATCTGCTTGGAGGGGGTGTAATGGTACAGAGCACAGAAACCCCTCTAGAAAGCTCATCTTCTCAGAAACCATGTTACTGTAACACTAAGGCCTTATAGCCCCCTGCTGGCCTTACTTAATAAACTGGCTGAATCTTTGCTAGCAGTTTCCGTAAGATTGGCCGGATGTTAACCCCAGTTCTGATACAGGAGTGTGAGTGAGGAAGGAGCGATAACAGCAAACCAACAAAGAAACCCACTCAAGAACAATTACAGCATGACAGGCCCTGAATCATCCCCGATGGAAAATTGCTTGAAATTAGCCACAGGAAAAGACCTTGTGCACCGATTGCTTCTTCATGGGGCTGGAGGGAGAAAGGAGGAGCAGCGCTGTACCCACTGGCCAATGACGTGGCCGCAGAGGTTGGCTGGGGCTAGCGCTCTCTCCATTCCCTGAGTCCTAAGTGTGACAACCAGGAGCCATGAAATGAGATGCCTGGCAGGGAAGGGAGGCCCTCATCCTGTTAGGACATCCGGAATCCCTGAAATGAATGCCTGCTATGTCCCTGGCTGGGCCTGATGCTCTCCAAAGCATCTATTTATGTATCTGCAATGGCAGAACTCATGTGTGTGTGGGGGGGAGGGAGTGGGGAGCTCCTGTCTGCACAGAACCCTTCTTTTTCCAGATGCCTTTTTGCAGCCATTTTCCATCTGTGGGCACTCACCAGTCCTATACCACACTCCACTGTTTCCTGTCATTCCGACTGACGTCCCTTTATAATGAAAGCTGAATTAGCGAGGTGTCACCACACACTAGAACCCTATCAGAAAGGTCTAACTAAACTATAGGTTTGGAAATTTTTGTTGTCAAATAGCATCCACCATGAGAACCCAGTGATACGTGTTTATGTAATTCTGTCTTTAACTTGGAAAGCTCCAGCCTTTGTAATAATGGGAGAGCAGCTGTATTTTTGTGTTTTCTATATTTGAAGGATTGCTTGAGTTTGGCTAGGATGTGAATTTGGCTGAAATAGTGTGTGTGTGTGTGTGTGTGTGTGTGTGTGTGTGTGTGTGTGTGTGTGTGTGTGTTACAGAATTAAGAATGTTCTTTGGAAGGTCCTTGTGGCCTGGTGCCTCTCTCTGGCAGGGTAGCTGTTCAGCTCATCCCAGCTAGGAGTAGAGGCCTTTTTCCAGGGCTGGGGAGCAGGGCTTTTATGTGGAGTGGGGAAGGAAGGAGAGCTGTCACTAAGAAGTGTCACTTGCTTAGTTTCTGAGAACCTCGCAGAGAGCCAGTGAGTGGTAACCAAACATGGGCTGTATAGTCCAGCTAACAAGTTACTCCTGGTTTGTTCTTTCCCTATCATAATTCATAGGCAGATGAATTTCACCTTAATATTGTGAAATATATTCCAGTTATCCCCAAATATGCTTTCTCAATAAGTTGGTTTAGCTCTGGAAGGTTGGTGATGGTGATGATGGTAATGTTGATGATGATGGTAATGTTGATGATGATGATGATGATGATGATGATGATACTGGCAATAGTTGTCTGTGCCCAGCACTCTATGTTTGTTTCACTGAATCCTCATCAATACACCTCTTCATTTAACAGAGGAGGAAGGTGAAGGCAGTTAAATGGCTAGACAAGTCCAGATGTTAGGAGCCAACCAAGGCATTCTGATCTCTGCCTGCTGGCACTGTCTTTCTGCACACGTGGATGTCTCCCATCGCGGCCTTAATCTGGGCCAACATGGGGGCTTCTCCTTCTGTTTGCCTCTTCACTTGCCTCCAAATTAATAACCATCTTGATTGTTTTCCCCTTCCTCCATTTTCCAGGCCTCTCAAATGATTGTGTCCTACGATGAGCATGACGTGAACAACACGTTCAAGTTTGGGGTCATTTATCAAAAAGCGAGGCAGGTAAGCACAGTGAACCCTCATGGCCACTCTTGCTTTCTCACTGGGACTCCCCCTCGCTGCTATCAGCAAAGGCATCTAAAGGAGGTTTCTTAAACATTCTCAGTGTTCACATTACAAGTATGAATCGGATTGGAAACAACAGAGTCATCGAGGAATGTTACTCCTTACCAAAAGACCTGAGATAGTGATGGTGTAGGAAGGATTAGCTCTCCCTGCCTGTTCCACTTCTGTTTATCTATGAGCGGGACAGAGGGAAAGCTCTCTCCTTGCTTTCCACTTTCCAGTCGTTAGTGGGATATTATGTTAGTGGTTTGAAATCAGCCACAGTGGAGGTATTTACACTATGGACACTGGGAAACATTCCCTCTTTTGGAAATTTGTTGTTACTTGAATGCCTTTGCTACCTCTTCCATCTCATATGATTCTTTGGGGTTAATTAGCCCAAATAACGTTACTTAAATTATGATTCTGTGAGACCCCAGGCTGGTGAAGCAATCTACTCGTGGTGTGTGTGTCTACTATGTAAAAATGTTTTAAAGGCCCTAAGAATGCCCTAGCTAAAGACCTCTATAACTTTCTTGAACACAGTGTTTTTCCTATATTTATTTGACCACAGACTTCCCATCTTTGCTGTTTGCTACAATGAACATTTATTAACATCCCTTGCAAAGTGGTCAGGTAAATGTACTGATGTCTCCTTGAATAGGTTGTATGAGAATCATTCAAGGGCCAGGCACAGCATATATATATATTCAGTTACCAGGCAAATAAGCAAATGAATAAAAATCCAATTCTTTTTCTTTCTTTTTTTTCGTGACTGACCATCTCTTTCTAGACTAGATGATAGCAGATTTCCTTGTGTGAAAATATTAAACCAGGGGACCGGGAGTTTGGCCTAGTGGTTAAAGTGCTTGCCTAGCATGCATGAAGACCCAGGTTCAATTCCTCGGTACCACATACGTAGAAAAAAGCCGGAAGTGGTGCTGAGGCTCAAGTGGTAGAGCTCTAGCCTTGAGAAAGTCCAAGGACAGTGCTCAGGCCCTGAGCTCCAGCCCAGGACTGGCAAAAAAAAAAAAAAAGAAAATATTAAACCACAAGAGATACATGTTTGCTTAAAAATGCTAGTTATACGGTAAGTTTAGGCTCTGAAAGACCAGTACTGATAATCTTATAATTTAAGGGATATTATTCAGGTAGCCACTCTAATTATTTTCACATATTACATTAAAAAAATTCATACAGCTTGACTACTATAACCCCATAATTAAAGTTCTTCACTTGTGAAATTTACCAAAACAGATCTTCTAAGAAGATGATTACAATCCAGTGTTCCAGCACAGTTCTAATTACTGCACATTAACAGTCCACCTCTGAGAGGCAGCCTGTGTTTTGTTTGTGTACCTGATGCTGTAGTAGTGGGTGGGTGGAGTGGCAGGGTAGGGGGAGATCTTAGGAGATAAATTTCTTTTCTTGGAAAACCTAGGCAGATTGTTGTTTTGCAAACCTACAGCCGGAGGATATTTCATAGGAACATTTGTTGCATAAAAGCCCTGTGCTGGTCTTTGGGTATAAATAAGTCTCACCTAACTCTGCAGCTTATCACGTACTGTGATAAGCACTGTGGGGGACGTGGTGATGACTAAGGGCCCCCTTTCTGAGGACATGGTCAAGCACAAAGCCAGTGTGAACCTGACAGCTATGCCACTAATTCCAGGCTGGGTGTGAGTCCTGGAAGAGAGGACATGCCCAGAACCCACGCTACATGGCCTTCTCTATTATCCAAAGGCAGGAAGCTCCTCTCTCACACTTGGCCTTCTGACCTGGAGTAGGCAGGACCTACTCACAATGTCTCTGTGGCATGCAGAAGACTACGTTTTGCTAGGAAGGACCAGATAGTCGATTTTTGGTTGTTTATTATATGTGTGTGTGTGTGTGTGTGTGTGTGTGTGTGTGTGTGTGTAATTTAAAGGGCTCCCCGACCCCAGCTGTCTCTTAAGTTTTTTGGGTTTTTTTGGCCAGTCCTGGGCTTGAGCTCAGGGCCTGAGCACTGTCCTTGGACTTTCTCAAAGCTGGAGCTCTACCACTTGAGCCACTGCACCACTTCCAGCTTTTTTCTGTGTTTGTGGTACTGAGGAATTGAACCCGGGTCTTCATGCATGCTAGGCAAGTACTCTACCACTAGGTCAAACTCCCGGCCCTGGTTGTTTATTTTTTTAGGACTTCCTGGGACTTGGGATTTCTGTCACAATTACTTTTGCTTTGCTTTTGTAATACAAAGGCAGCCATGAGTAATATGTATATGAATGGCTGTGAGTATGTTTTAATAAAACTTTATTTGTAAAAACAAACAAACAAACAGGAAGTTGGCCAGACTTCCTAGCCCATAGACCATAGTTTGCTGACCCTGCCCAATAGACTTACTGAACCTCTGACCTTCAGAGGTCACATCAGTCACCCAGAGAGCATTGTATCATAAGCTACTGGTATAATTTTTCCTTTAAAAAATTATCCTGGGGTTTGAATTCAGCTTTGGACCTTTTAGGCAAGTGTTTTATTACTGAGTCACACTTCTAGACTCATTGTAACTACTTTCATCACATCCATGCTATTAACTACTAAATATTTTCTCTTCAAAGTAGAAGCACATCTGTAATCTTAGCTACTCAAGAGGATGAGACCTGAGGATTCCAGTTCAAAGCCAACCCTGGCATAGAAGTCTTCAAGACTCTTATCTCTAATTAGCCACTGAAAAGCTAGAAGTGAAGCTGTGGCTCAACTGGTAGGGTGCCAACCTTGGGCAGAAAAGGCCCTAAGTTTAAGCCCCACTATTGGCACCAAAAGAAAAAAAAGGAAATATTTTAAACAAGTTTAAAATTACCAAACCCCTAGTATATTTATGTAGTTAGTCCAGAGTGGTCTAAAACTTTCTATATAGCCCAGGCTGGCCTTAAACTTGTGCTTCTCCTGCCTCAGCCTCCCACCTGCTGGGATTACAGGTGTCTTATCACCTCAGTCAGCCAGTGCATGTATGTATGTATGTATATATGTATTGTAGGTCCTGGGGCTTGAACTCAGGGCATGGGTAAGCAATTTTTGCTCAAGGCTAGTGCTCTACCACTTGAGCCACAGCTCCACTTCCAGTTTTCTGGCTCACCAGCTGTCCTTTCTCAGCTGGCTTCAAACTGTGGTCCTCCGATCTCAGCCTCCAGTAGCTAGGATTACAGGCTTGAGCTGCTGGAACCCAGCTTATTTATTTATTTATCTAGTCATGCATTCGTTTTTAAAGAAAATTCTCTATCAGTACTCTAGCTGGAAAACCAGTGTCACTTGAAGTAATTCCCAAAAGAAATATATTAACAACAAAGCTATCACCATCCACTAGATTGGGTTGTCCTTTGAATATTTGGAACCTGGGGTCCACTTTTTATTCTTTGTAAAGCAAGTCAAGTAGAACACCTGTTTAGAGTGAGTGAGGCCCTAGATTTCATTCCTGGTGTGACCCGGAAGAACAGCAGCAGTTAGGGAGGTGTGAAGAAGCCACCTGGTGCAGACTTCATCCTTGAAGCAATGGGGCAAACTGCACCATCTTTGTGTGCTGCTGTTCCTTGCAGTTCATGAATGTTTGCAGATCCTCTCGCAGGTAGCAGATCCTCACTGTGGAGAGAGCTTGTCTATCAGATGGGACGCATCAGTGTTTTAAGTCTGTTGTTGTTTGTGGAGCTTGCCACTGTTCTCAGCTTTGCTGTGTAACTACTCAACTTTTTAGTTTCAGGTCTTGGTAGACATGTGTATAGTTGTAAAATCATACAGGGAGACGTTGTGTGTGTATTTCGCCTGGAAGTCATGTCTCAAAAGAACACAGATCACAGGCAGGAGACGGACATGGACATAACCCATGACTACATAACCCATGTAAAGCTTATTCAGGTTTCCTTAGTGGACGTGGGCGTATTTGTGGGCGTGCTGCATGGGTGTTTCCTTCAGTGTCACCGTATCCCTGCATCCCTGAGTAGGTTTCATAGTCAGACACAGAAGGCTTCTGAGGCTATGGATAGGGTTCTCCTGAATTTTCCTCTCATAGTCAGGCCCGTAGCCCTCCTATATCTGTCATCCCTTCCCCTGACAGCCACGAATCAAAAACTATTTCTACATATTAAGGAAATGCAAGCATGAGGCATATACCTTTCAGGATTGCTTTTTCATTGCTGAGCAGATTCATCTACATTTTCAAGTGTGTCACTCGTTTTTTGTTTGTTACTGCTGAATAGTATCCCATGGTATACCCATGACACACTTTACACATTCATTCATTCATTCAAGGATATTTGGGTTGTTTCCAACTCTGAGCCATCAGGAATTCAACTACAATAAACATTTGCACACTGACATTGGTTTTATTTGAACCCGTGTTTTCATTGCTCTGGGATACATACCCAGGAGTAAAATAGCTAGTTATTTGGTAATTCTTTTCTTTTTTTAATTGTATTTTATTGTTGGGGTGATGTATAGAGGGGTAGTAAGTACATTAATTTTTTTTCTCTCTCTTGGTTGGTTATGGGACTTGAACTCTGGGCGTGGGAGCTGTCCCTGAGCTCTTCAGCTCAAGGCTACCACTGTACATCGATAGCCCTTCCCATGTTTTTCTCCCACTTAGTTGTTTGGTAATTCTATGTTTAGTTTTTATAAGAAACTTCCAAACTCCTTTCTCAAGTGATTTCCCCCACTTCTTGTCCATGTAATGTTCTCTACATTCTTTTCAGGTGTAATTTGTCACTGTTGTGTGCGTGTGCATATGTAGTGTGTGTGTGTGTGTGCGCGTGCGCTCGTATGTATGTGTGCACGCATGTGCATGTGCATGCCAAGACCGGGGCCCAAATTCAGGGTGTATGCAATGTCCTTGAGCTTTTTTGCTCCAGGCTAGCACTCTGTCACTTCAGTCACAGCTCCACTTTTGACTTTTTTGAAGTTTATTGCAGGTAAGCGTCTCATGGACTTTCCTGCCTAGGCTGGCTTCAAACTGCACTCCTTGAATCTCATTTTCCAGAGTAGCTAGGGTTACAGGCAAGAGTCACCAGTGCACAATTATCCGTCTTTGGCCATTCTTATACACGTGTGACAATATCTCATTATGGTTTCTTATCATTATGGTTTTAATTGGCATTTCTCTAATAATTAGTGGTGTTGAACATCTTTGCAGGTGAAATATCTGTTGACCATTTTCTAATTAAAATTATTTCTTACAGTTGAGTTACTTTTAAATAACTTTACTGAAATAATTCTCATGTCACACAATTCAGAATAGTCTGAGTTATATCTTCATGAGGTGGGCTTTATTGTCATCACAGTGCTTTATTAATTATCTAGTTCCAGAATATTTTGTCCTTCCCAAAAGGAACCTCATACAGTTCAGCATTAATGGAGTCTCCTGTGCAAACCCTCAGCTTCTGACATCCATTCATCCACTCCTTATCTCGATGGAAGCAAAGGCTACACAGTTTCTTTTTTAATGTCAGCCTTTTACTTAGCAGATAATTTTCATCCGTGTCATAGATTTGTCAGCACTTTATTTATGCTTAGATAATACTCTGTTGTGTGACTGTACCACCTATTTCCCCCATTCATCAGTAGCTGGAGATTTTGGTTGTTTCTACTCATGGGTAGTTACCGATAGTCGTGTATGAATTTTTGTATAGATATACGTTTTCCTTTCTCGTGGATGTATGTCTGGGAGTAGAATTGCTAGGTCATATGGGAACTCTGCATTTTGTCTTTCTAGGGTCTGCTAGACTGTTTTCCAAAGTAACTGTCCCACTTTCCATTCCCATCAGCCATGTGTGACGATTCTGATTCCTCACCATTGTCACCCACACTTTCCATTAAATTTCTTTTGTATTTTACTCCTCATAGTGGGTGTAAAGTGGAATCTCATTGTGTGTTTGCTTACTGTAGAGCTTTGAGATTGCTTTATATATTCTTGATCTTAATTCTTTGTTGGAAGCCCAATGATCAACTTTTCATTTATGTATCATGTTTTTTTTTGTATCAAGTTAAATACTTTTGCGTGGTTCAAGCAGAAAGGTCTCATTGCCAAATGCCACAGCTCACATCTGTAACCCCAAGCAACTCAGAAGTCAGAGACTGTGAGGATCTTAAGATAAATCCAACTGGGGCAAAAAAAAGGAGTGGTGATGTGCGCCTATAGTGCCAGTTGTACAGGAAGCACAAGTAGGCTGGTCTAGGCAAAAACTCAAGAAGCTATTTAGAAAAAAATTAAAGCCAAAAAGTCTGAGATATGACTCAAATATACTATATCTTATTAAAATAAGGGGGGAAAAGGTCTTACTACTCTTCCTTCTGTCTTAGGATAAATATGGGGAATGGATTGAGAAATAGGGAAGAAGAAAACAAGTGACCAGGGATTTAGAAAAACCTATTTTTTTGCTTGGCACCAAGATGGTTTATCATTTAGTAGCACTGGGATTTGAACTCAAGGCCTTGTGCTTTCTTGGCAAGCACACTACCACTTAGCCATATTTCCAACCCCAAGCAGGCCTTTTACTAACTTTCTCCAATTTCTCTTTCAGACCCAGGAGGAGGAGCTGTTTGGAAACAATGAGGAGAGCCCAGCTTTCAAGGAGTTCTTGGACCTGCTGGGAGACACCATCACCCTGCAGGACTTCAAAGGGTGAGTCTCATCCAAGGAGGCTGAACCCATTGTGAAGGTGCAGAGGAGAGGGGGAGGGGCGGGGTGGGGGAAGGAGTCGGATGTCTCTGTCCTCAAGGGAGTCTGTAAATATTAGCCACACATCAGGATCTTGGGCTGCTGGTCAGCTTCAGATCCACATGCTCCTGCAGTTCTGAAGAGAGAGCAGAGGCGCGAATGAGGCAGTATGGCGGGGCATTAGCGGGCACTGGCACTTGACCCTGAGATGTATGATGGGGTATGACTGCTGTAGAGTTGATGCCCTTGAGCTTGATCTTCCTAGTTACGTTTGGCTTAGACTGAGAGTGAAGTGAACCCCCCTGCCACACCACTCACCTGCTCCAACTCGGGGTCTGGGCCACTAGCCCTATCTTGTGTGCTCAATGCCAGTCCTCTACTACTTGAGTCATAGCTCCATTTTTAGTGTTTTAGTGGTTAATTGGAGATAAGTTTCACAGACTTTCTTGATGGGCTGGCTTTGAACTGAGATTCTCAGATCTCAGCCTCCTAAGTAGCTAGGATTACAGATGTGAGCTACTAGTGCCTGGCAGATTTTCTTTTTGCCAGTCTTGTGGCTTGTACTCAGGTCCTGAGCACTGCCCCTAGGCTTTCTCAAGGCTAGTGATCTGCCACTTGAGCCACAGCACCACTTCTGGCTTTTTCTACATATATGGTATGGAGGAATTGAACCCAGGTCTTTGTGCATGCTAGGCAAGCACTCTACCACTAGGCCAAACTCCCAGACTTTCTTTGTCTTTTCTATGTTCCCTCCTTCTTTCTCTCCTTCCTCCCCTCCCTTCTTCCCTCCCTCCTTCCCTTCCTCCCTTCCTTTCTTCCATGCCAGTGCTGGGGCTTGAACTCAGGGCCTGGGCACTGTCCCTTAGCTGGTGCTGTTCCACTTGAGCCACAGTTTCACTTCTTATTTTATTTTCTCAGAAGAACATGCTGCTCCTTTTTCTTCTCCTTTCTGAAGCCTGTGGTCCCAGATTGGCAGCTATGTTTCTATGAGGGCAGAAACTCAGCGCCTGGAAGGCTACAGCTCCTTCTTGCTTCTCTTCCCTGCCTGTGAGGAGTTCACTGGAGAAGGCAGCTTCCTGGGTGCCCTTGGGCCTTCATATCAGGGACTAGCTGGATAGGAGTTGAACATCTGGATAGTCTTGTCAGCTCACCATCATCTGTGGTTTCCCCTGGCCCTGGGCTAGTGATGATTTGGATGTGGCATTTCTGAGAGCAAAGACTTGTGCCCAGCCTTGGGGGGTCACCTGATAACTTCGCTGGGCATTGTGTCAAGCCAAGTCTTGCAACCTTTATCTTGATATTGCAGGTCTCTGGTTAGGGCCAGCGCTCGTGTGATCTGAAGAACCCTTCTTCCTGCCTTCCTGCCTTCTGCAGTCCTCTGTCCCCAGCACTGTGCTCCATCATCGTACTCATTGCCCGCCACACGTGCTTAGGGCAGATGGCACCCTGTTGCCACTTGATCTCATATTCTCCTCTCCTGTGTGGTTTTACTGGCAGTTTCCGAGGAGGCCTGGATGTGACCCACGGACAGACAGGGGCGGAGTCAGTGTACACGACCTTCCGGGACCGAGAGATTATGTTTCATGTGTCCACAAAGCTGCCATTCACTGAGGGAGATGCCCAGCAGGTATGCCTGGGAGGCGCTGGGATCTGACCAATGGGAAATGGCAGCCAGCCTGGGGTGAGTGGCTGAAAGTCTCCCTGGAGGCCGGTCGTGTCATAGATGTCAGTGGCAGAGTGCTTGGTCTATGTGCAGAAGGCCCTGGGTTTCAACCCTGGCATCAGGAGAAACAAAGACCTCCTTGAAGTTTCCCAGATAATGAGGGGCCAGGATCAGAGAGTACAGGTGTGGTAAGGGGTGCATATGGAGTTGTCACAGGACTGTTGTGGGTCCATACATTCCTGCTTCCTACATACCAGCTGTTCCCTGGCCAGGACACAAGGCTTCTGGCCTCCTTCTTGTCTTTGGAACACAAGGCTGTGAGTATATGAAGACCCCTTCCCTGTGACAGGCCTGCTTATCTAGTTTCCCAGCTTCATAGCCACCGGAGCGTGGGGACTGAACCTGCCCCTCACCTGGAGACTCCGGATGAGCCCAGCTTTCCCGGCATTCCCCTTGCCCCCCTCCAGCCGTGCTGTTCTGGGCACTAGTGGCTCACTAATGGCCCGTAATCCTAGCTACTGAGGAGGCTGAGAGCTGAGGGCTGAGATTTGAAAGGAGCCCAGGCAGACAAATACAAAAGAGTCTTACCTTCAACTAACTAGCAAAAAGAAATGGAGCTGTGGCTCAAGTGATACAGTGAGCCAGCCTTGAGTGAGAAAGCTAAGTGAGAGCAGCATGAGGCCAGGAGTTCACACACACACACACACACACACACACCCGCAACCCCCCCCCCCCCCCGCTATTGTGACAGCCACACATCCCCAGAGAGTTCTCTGACTCTCCTGAAAGCAGCCGCCAGCCCTGGCAGCAAATCTGGCCACGCAGGTCACCCCACCCCACTCTTTACCCCTTTGCTAGCCCTGGGAAAACAAGAGGGGCAGATGGGACTTTGTCCAAACTCCATTTGTTTCTGAACAGAGAGCTGGAGAGAGAGCAGAGATGTAAAATGGTAAGCATAATGCCTAGCTCCTTAGGAAAAAGGAAATTGGCAAATGAAATTACCATTTGGCATTCAAATAATTATGGAATGTTCCAGAAAACAAGTGGACCCAGGATTTCTTTTATAAAGCCAGATTGAGTTTTCTCCCACCGTCTCACCTTTGGTCTCCATTTCCTCACAGCCCCTCTCACCTGCTGCCCAGGCTGGAGCTATAGAGTTCCAGTGTGGGTTACTTGGGCTGTGTACCTTGGCACAGAGCTCTTGACGGGGGTGGAATTAGAGGCTAGTTTTCTCTTCCTAAGACACAGCAGGGAAAGCACCAGGCCTGGTGCTCAGTATAACAGGTGGTCAGTAAATGTGAAAAGGATTGAGCACAGGGCCTGTGTGCAGTAGGTGCTTCATAAAAGTCCCTCCCCCACCCCGAGTCCATCCATATTTTTATCAAGACCCCCACCCTACCTCCTCTTCTTCTGGGAAGCCCCCTCAGGTTGCTGTCAGGCCCTCTGACTTCACACTCAGTGCTGCCACACGCTTTGTGTGCAGCTGCTGACTTGGCACAGGTGGGCGGCTTCACTAGTTTCTCGGGTGGCTTCTCCTGTGTTTGAGTTTCTTCCGGATCAGTTACAGGCCCTCCCAGGGCAAGACTCGGCCTCACCTTGGCAAGATTCTCCTGGGGTTTTGAGTCAGAGCTCTGCAAGCTCTTGAGCTCAGTAACATGCTCACGGTTACTTCACAGCCTAAGTGTCTTCCTCGGCTTCTTTTCCTTTCTCTTGATGTCCTCTGAGGACTGAAAGAAGCTGTTCCCTGGAGATGTAGGTCTCCAGGTTCAGGGTTTATGTAATAATACAACGAAGACGTTCCCATACGGCCCTTATCTGCCCTCGGGTTGTGTGTAAGTGGCCTTGTAACACAGAGGCACTTTGTTTAGCTCCAGAGGAAGAGGCACATCGGAAATGACATTGTGGCCATCATCTTCCAAGAAGAAAACACACCATTTGTCCCCGATATGATTGCTTCCAACTTCCTACACGCCTACATTGTTGTGCAGGCCGAGAGCCCGGGCACAGAGAGCCCGTCTTACAAGGTAAGGATAGAGCCCATTGGAGCAAGTTGTGAGGGGCCACCTCCCAGAACACCCGTGGTTGGCCATATTGGTGTTGCCGAGGTTACCAGATTTCCTGGACCTGGAGTCGGGCTCTTTGTGAAAGGCACCTTCCAAGGTCGCTTCATCCACCTCACTGCCTCTGGCTCCAGGGCATCAAGCCCTAGGGTCTAGATACTGCAAGGTCTGGATTTGGAAGCTGATGATGTGCATGTGCTAGATGAAGGTGGAGCAGGAGGGGAGAAAGAGGAGAGGTGGAGGATGAGCAGGAGAGGTTACAAAGTGGTGGAGGAGAGGGAGGAAGAGAGAATCTCCATCCTGCGGGGGACAGGAGACACTGAGGCCTGGAAATGCAGACCACGTTCTGACTGGCTCCAGGTGCTTACCACACCACGGATTTTACAATGTGCAATTAGGTTACTCTGCCAGCAGTACAAGCCCAGAAGCATTAAATGCAAAATTCACATCAGCTTGAGTATGTGTGCACGCATGCACACACGCACATATATGTAGGGTTTAAACTCAGGGCCTAGGCACTGTCCTGCGAGTTTTTCCACCACCAGGAAGTCACACCTCCATTCTTCCTGGCTTTTTTCAAGTTACTGGGTAATAAGTGTCTTGTAGACTTTCCTGTCTCTGCTGGTTTTTTTTTTTTAAGTCTTATTGCTGGGGTGATGTACAGAGGGTTTATAGTTACATTCATCAGGTAGTGAGTATATTACTTCTTGAACATTGTTACCCCTTCCCATTTTTTTTTCCGGTCTTGGGGCTTGAACTCAAGGCCTGAGCACTGTCGTTGGATACATTTTGCTCAAGGCTAGCGTCACTCACGCCACTTGTGCCACAGCACCACTTCCACCTTTTTCTGAGTGTGTGGTACCAAGGAATCAAACCCAGGGCTTTGTGCATGCTAGGCAAGCACTCTACCACCAGGGCACCCCTCCCCCCCACACACACTTCCCGTGTTTTTCTCCTACTTTCCCTCCCTCCTCAGCTGGCTTTGAACTTCAATCCTTGGATCTTAGCCTCCTGAGTGTCTAGGATTAGGAGTCGCTGGAGCCCATCGTCACATCAGCTTTTAAAATACAACTTGAGACTAAAAACTAAAAAGCAACAGAACACATGAAACAAGCCCAGATCGCATCTTTCCAGAGAGGTCAGCTACTCCATCCCACACCCAGGTTTTGCCTTCTTCTGGTCTTGAGCACTTTCAGGGATCACCTGTCTTGGCTGAATTAACCAGTTGTCCCCTGATTCAGTGCCTCCTGCTTGCCAGGCTTCCCTCTGGGGAGGGGACTGAGGAAGCGACTCCCAGTATCTGTCTGCAGGGCCTTGTTCACCTAGGATGAACAAGGCACAGGGGAGCCAGTGCACATAGTTCAGTCACTGGTTAGCTCAAAGAGCCAACTGGTTCTGTTTGTTTTTTTTTTTTATCCCCCTCTTTTAACATAAACAAACAAACAAACAAACATTTTTTAAGACAGTCTCTCCGTAACTCAGGAAAGACTTGAAGTCAAGATCCGTCGGCCTCACCTTCCCAAGTGCTTGGATTATAGATATGTGTTACCATGCCCAGCCAACTGGTTATTTTAACCACCCACAGAAGTAGAAGAGCAAAAGAGAAACTTCCCTGAACTAAAACTAGGTGACAAGATGGTTCTCAGATCCAGACCCTGCTTCACAGCCTGTGGCTCATATCTTGACCCTGCTTCTGGGTGCTGTGTGATCTTACACCTGCTCATCAGCCTTTAGGCCTTCATGTGTGTCTGTCTGTGTGAAATGAGGAAGTTGGACTGCAAGATCTTTGGGTTCTGTCCAGCTCTAGAACCCTGCGCCAGGGAAAGAATGGAGAAGTTGAGGCAGAGACAGGGTAGGCATGGTGGCTGCTGACGTGTTTTGAGGGAACTCTGTATTTCAGGTTCTTTTTTCTAGACACAGCTCTGCCAGGAAAGCTAAAAAATAAAAATAAATAAATAAAAACCAA
This sequence comes from Megascapheus bottae, assembly GCF_031878675.1. Taxonomy (NCBI): domain Eukaryota; kingdom Metazoa; phylum Chordata; class Mammalia; order Rodentia; family Geomyidae; genus Megascapheus; species Megascapheus bottae. Next base: position 26,389,033 of record NC_143525.1, on the reverse strand, counting down.
AGCCACACGCCACAGCAGATTATGACTTTTATCCCTTTCTGGGGTTAGGTGCCAGGCCCTGTGTTTAGAAAGGCGCGCGCGCATGCATGCGTGTGTGTGTGTGTGTGTGTGTGTGTGTGTGTGTGTGTGTGTGTGTGTGTGTGTGTGTTCCCTTTGTTAACAATACTGGGGCTTGAACTTGAGAGCCTGGCTGCTGGCCCTTACATTTTTTGCTCAAAGCTGGTGCTCTACCATTTGAATCACCATTCTACTTCTGTTTTTTGGGTAGTTCATTGGAAAAGAGTTTCACAGGCTCTCCTGTCAGGGTTAACTTCGAACCACAATCCTCAGAACTCTGCCTCCTGAGTACTAGGATAATAAGCTTGAGCTGCTGGGACCCAGCTAGAAGGCTTCTTCTAGAATGAGCCTGGTGGCGTAGGGAAAAGGCTGAATCTGATTACTTGGGTCACTTAGTGCTGAGGCCACAGAACCAGGGAGCTAGAGGCCCTGCCCAGGAGGTAAACTGACCCTATAAACTCAGGTATGTGAGAAATATGATGCGGAGTTGTTTCCTAGGTAAAATTTAGTTTGTTCTCTCTAGATTGGTCTGACACTGAGCTCAGCCACCATTAGAACGCCTCTTGTCCCCACTCCTAAGGCCCCCCTGAGGTGTCAGCCATCTCTGATGGAGCGGATAGGGAACGCCTCCCTCTCACCAACACAGCCGTCCCCTGGCCTTGCAGGCAGCAGGCTCACCTGGGCTTGGGGACCAAGGCAGGCTTCCAGTGCTCAGATTGTCCCTCCCTGCAGCACCTGTGTGGCCCCATGCTTCTCAGAGCTCCCGCTGGCACTGTCACCCGCTCTGTGCTCGCTGGATTTAGAAGCAGGAAGGTGGGGCTGTGCTCAGGAAACTTCTGCTTTCAGAAGCCAACCCAAACCCATGTCTGAAGAGAAGGAAAACAGTAAAAGCCTGGCTGCCTCGTTAGGATGGGGTCAGAAGGACCCTGATCTGTGATCCTACGGGAGACTTGGTGTATCTGAAGCCTATTCACTCTGTTAGCCAAGACCATAGCAGAAGAAAGGGGATGGGGGGAGGCACAGCTGGGTTTGCCTGGTCTTGTGTCCCAGGTGCCCCAGATGCCAGCGGTGGGCACCCTCTCAATAGCCTTCTCCTTTCCTCTTCCCACCCCAAATTCTGGCTGTGTGTGTGTGTGTGTGTGTGTGTGTGTGTGTGTGTCTGTGTGTCTGTGTGTGTCTGTGTGTGTCTGTGTGTCTGTGTGTATGTGAGAGAGAGGGAGGGGGGAGAGATTTTGACTTGGGCTGCCCGTGGCAGGGATTGGGATGAGTAGGGAGCTACATTGAGCAGCTGCAGCTCAGCCAGCCATCCCAGCAATGAGCGCACCATCTCCTGACCTGACCATGGCAATTTGGGCCATATAGACAGCTCTGAGCATGGGGAGAGAAAGCCTGCATTGACCAGCTCTCCTGCTTCCTTCTCTCTGCCCTTGGCAGAGCTTTGCCTTGGCTGGGGCCCAGGCTGCCTGCTCTCCCGGTCTGGCAGGCTCTCGCGTCTGCCCTACTTCACAGGCCAGGGAGACTGGCAGCATGCCAGGGCACCCGCGTCAGCCGCTGCCCAGGGAAGGGACAGGGCGGCCTCCTGGGAGCTTTGCAGCTTAGTGGACTGCACAGGTGAAACGAGGGCATCTCCATGCAGACAGGAGGTGAGGATTGGGACCTGCCCCGAGCCTGGGTGACCCCAGGTAGAGTGCCTGGATGTCCTTAGTTATAGTTCAGGTCTCTCAGACTGCCCGCCCACCCTCAATTCCACACCAGGGCCCTGGAGCTGGGTTAGCTCAAGTCTTACCTGGACTGGCCAAGCCCATGTATGAGCCTAGAGGTTGGATAACTAGCAGCCCCAAAGCTCCCAGCAAATACAGCCGGCATTCCCCTTCAGATGCCTGAAGTGAGGCTGGTGTATGGCCAGCTTATAAGAAACCCAGAGCTGGGTCGGAGAGGTCTGGTTTCTTGTTCCCCATGCATTCCATGTCTCCAGGTGTGTTTAGTCACCTGTAAAGCAGGGGCATCATTTCTCCTTGTGCCAGCTCTGGGATGAATATCCACATGGTAATGAGACAGGAGCAGCACTGTGTCATGACCAGGGCCCCGCTGCGCCTCCACCCTGTCTGGTGAGGAAGGAGAGGACATGATGGCTCCACACCATGCAGCCCCACTGGTGGGACAGTAGTAGCGGGGCACCTGTGCTGGCAGGTGTCAGTGGGGACATTGATCTGTGTTCTGGGGCTTGGCGGGAGGAGAAAGTGAATTGACTGATTGCGATGAGTGTGGCTCTGGAGAAGCTCTCATTGCCCACATGTGACTTTTGCTTCCAGGTCTCTGTCACGGCTCGGGAAGATGTACCCGCCTTTGGCCCCCCTCTACCAAGCCCCCCTGTTTTCCAGAAGGTAAGGAACTCTTCTCTCTTCTCATTGCATACCAAAGTGAGGTACAGTGGGGCAGTATTTGGGCCAAAAACATCAGAGAGACCCTCTTTCTTTTTTTTTTTTTTTAAACCAGCCTCAGTGGGCCGGGAGTTTGGCCTAGTGGTTAAAGTGCTTGCCTAGCATGCATGAGGACCCGGGTTCAACTCCTTGGCACCACATACATAGAAAAAAGTCGGAAGTGGTGCTAAGGCTCAAGTGGTAGAGCTCTAGCCTTGAGAAAGTCCAAGGACAGTGCTCAGGCCCTGAGCTCAAGCCCAGGACTGGCAAAAAACAAAACAACAAAAAAAAAAAACCCAGCCTCAGCATGGGGGTGGGGGAGAGGCACAGGAGTAGATGGGGCTTGCCTTGGTTAGAAACCATCAGAGGTCAGAAGGGACCTCTCAGGCACAGTCCTCAGACCCCTGGTACTGCCTGCCTGTTACCGTCTGTGGCTGAAACCTTTTCAGCAGTGGCTGTGAGGATGGGGCCCGTTAGGAGCCATCTTGTCTGTTCCAGGGCCCAGAGTTCCGGGAGTTTCTACTCACCAAACTCACCAACGCCGAGAATGCCTGCTGCAAGTCAGACAAGTTTGCTAAGCTGGAGGTGAGAGCGTAGGTCTGAAGTCTTTCTCTCAGCTTGTGCTTCATCTGCTTCCCTGAATGAGTGAGAGTGTGTGTGTGTGTGTGTGTGTGTGTGTGTGTGTGTGTGTATGCAGGAGGGTGGGCAGGCTGTTACATTTTGGCTCCCTGTTAAGTTGGGGAGCAACTTTTCCTACCAACTCCTCCCTACCTCTCTGCCCTGCATCAGTTGTAAGAACTCTAGTCTCCAAGTCTAGTGAATCTATTATGGATTGATCACCTACTCCGTTACCTGGAAACACAGGGGTGAATGAGACATTGTTTCTGCCCTGTTCTGGTGCCTGGAGCCATTATGATCTGGTATGCCAGCTCTGGGTCATGATGGAGCCAGCATTGCTAAGAGGATAGAGCCTGCTTCTTTTGGAGGTGGGGTGAGTGGACACTGGAGGTGTGTCCAATGTAGGCTTCTTGGAGGAGGTGAACTACTGCATCTTCATGTCTGATAGAAAAAATAGTAGGTGGGTTACTGCAGGCACACAGAATAGCATAAGAAGTGGCCAGGCAGAACTGCAAAGTGTGACTGGGTGAGGGACCTCGTACAGTCTGCTGTGCTGACAGCTTGATTGTAGATGAGAAGCACTGTGGCCTGAGTACCAGTGGCTCATGTCTGTAGTCTTAGCTACTCAGGAGGCTGAGATCTGAGGACCATGGTTTGAAACCAGCCTGGGGCAGGAGTGCTGGTAGGACTCTTTTCTCTCACCTGCACAAAGCTGAAATGGAGGTGTGGCTCAAGTGGAGGAATGCCAGGCTTGAGCAAAAAAGCTAATAGACAGTGGTCTGATCCTGAGTGCAAACCCCAGGACCAGCACAAACAAAAGCAAAACAAAAGAAATGTTGCAAGCTAGAGGTGAAAGGCCCTGTGGAGTTGGTAGGCAGGGAGTGACATGTTTGACTTTCTTGGTGGGGGAATCACTGGCCAGTGATGAGGGGAGAAGGGATAGGAAGGACAACATAGGTGACCAGGAGGGATCTCGAAGGTGGACACCTCACAGGAGTGAATGACTTAGGGCAGGGCTGGGAAGACCTGACAGTCTCCTGCAAATAGATATGGGGGGGGAGGGTAAGAACTGGAGGGCAGCTCCTTGGCCCGGGCTGGAGCTCTGGGGCCAGCTGGTTGAACCTGCTAAAGCCCGGTTGCTGGAAGGGCTCCTCCTGTCTGTGTGAATGGCGCCCCCTGGAGGCTGTGTGCGCACATGCATGATGGGTGGTTGGATGAGAGCCTCTGCCAGATGTGGAACCCGGTGATGATCTGGGCAAGGCATCACTAGAGCAGAGCCATGGGAGAGGAGGGAGGGCCCAGGGGAGAGGGGCAGAAGAGCATCCATGAGAAGGGCAGTACTGGTACGTGTGAAGCCCAGCCTGGCTGTAAGTCTACACTATAGCAGAGTAGTAGGTAGCCCCAGCTCAGGGGGCTCTGTGTCAGCGCCAGCTCTCTCCATCTGTGCCCCCTTCCCTCTCTAGGACCGGACCAGAGCTGCCCTCCTGGACAACCTCCATGATGAGCTCCATGCACACACACAGGCCATGCTGGGACTGGGCCCCGAGGAGGACAAGTTTGAGAATGGGGGCCACGGGGGATTCCTGGAGTCTTTTAAGGTATGGACACCCGGGAAGGTGGAGGTTTTGTATGGCAGATGAAAAGCATGGAGAAAGGAAGTCATCTACTCCCTGAGGCTCCAACTCCAGGGCCCAAGGGCCAGGTAGATGTGGAGATAGGACCAGGACTGTTGAAAGTCAGGGGAAGGGGAGGTCTCTGAGTTTACAGAATGACAGAGATGTCAGGAATGAGAAAGATCAAAGTAGCCAACTCTGTGTCCAGCCTCTCTCATATCTTTCCATGGCCTGGGGCCTTGCCTTCTGGCCCAAAAGTCTGATTAACAGGGTCCGGTAGAATTGGTAGTGGAGAGGAACTAGTGGGAATCAAGTCCAATATTTTGTTCTCATGGGGTAGGGTGTTTGCCTAGCAAGCAGGAGGCTCTGAGTTCAAACCTTAGTATTGCCAAATGAAAGAAAACCAACAAAACCAAGCAAGAAGTTGTATGGCCTTTACCTGTCTCCTTTTGTGGCCTTTTATGAGCTCAGAACAGGATGACAGGAGCAAGGACACAGCCTGAAGGGGATCCAGTAGCTGCTGTGGGGGTGCTGTGATGATTGCTTCTGCTGGGCCCAGTGGGATGGAGTCCTAGACAGATCCCTCTGGACACTAAAAGGGAAAGAATTCTTTTAATTAGAATGAGCTGCCATAGGAAGTAGTGAGATCCTGGACCCTTGAAATGTTCAAGTGGGCCTGGATAGCCATGGAACTGATGTGGGGCAGACAAGGGTAGGATGTCATCTGCTGAGCACATGTCATCCACACAGACTTGTGTCCGGCATGTGTGTCTGCCTGGCAGTAATTAATCCTTTGTGGTGGGCTGGATGGTAATTTCTTGTGAGACAGGCTGGCTGATGGAGGCCACAGGACCACTCAAGTCCTCAGGCCTTGGAGGTCGTGTCTTGAAAGAACCCAGGCCCTCTGGTTGTTCACCCAAGGTTCTGCTGGATTGAAGGTAGTATGTGTAGAATTCGGGTTAGATATGCCTGCTTTTGAATCCTAGCTCTCTGTGGTGACAGGGAAGGTCTTGAAAGTCTCTAAGCTGCAGTGTTCTTGTTACATAGAGTTGTTAATAACTCAAGGATGAGAAAGTGGATCTCTATTACCAGGAGTTGTGTGTGTGTGTACGCGTGCACGTGTGTGCGTGTGTGTTCATGCCAGTACTGGGTTTTGAACTCAAGGCATCACACTCTCACTTAGCCCTTTTCACTCAAGTCTGGTGCTCTACTTCTTGAGCCACATATCCACTTCTGTTGGGTGGGGGGGTTGGTTAACTAGAGGTAAGAGTCTCTCAGATTTGTCACCTACAGATAAGAGCCTCTTAAATTTGTATGTCTACACTGGCTTCCAACTGTGATCCTCAGCAAAGTTAAGACTGCTGTCGTGAGGCACCAACACACCAAGTCATTTTCAAACAGCACACATTGTAGTGTACATTGCATTTAACACAGTAACAGGCTTCCACCGGCGGTACTGTACCCCCTCTTAAACCTCTGACTGCCCTTAGTGCCCCAATACAGAAAACTATTATGGATATAATAATTTTGATACAATAATGAAAACTTAAGGGCTGGAAGTGTAGGGTAGTGGCAGAATGCTTGTCTATCATGCATGAAGCCCTGGGTTCAATTCCTCGGTACTATGTACACAGAAAAAGCTGGATGTGGTGCTATGGCTAACGTGGTAGAGTACTAGCTTTGAAAAAGCTCAAAACAGTGCCCAGATCTTGAGTTCAAAGCCCCAAGACTGGCAAAAAAAATAATTTAGGCTTAATTTTAATAATTAGAGAGGTACATGTATATGAGAGGAAAAGAAAACTCACAGGGACTAAATAATTTGCCCCCAGTTGCCCTGGAGACAGAGTTGAATTCCAGTTTCCTGGACTCAAAAACTCATGCTCTTCACAGCTATCTGATACTCCTTACTAGCATCCCACACGTGCTGGGATCCTGGGCGTGGGCAGGCTGGATCTCTGAGTGTGAGCCATGGCTCTGCTGGCCCTGGCTGGAGCCAGCTGCCAACATTCCTCATGAGGAGGGGCAGAGCCAGGCTGCGTGTCCAGGCTGGTGGGAGATTCCTGGCATATTAGTTTCTGTCCTGAAGGATGGTGACAGCCAAAGTGAAGTAGGATACACTGAGGAATCAAGATTCAAGAGGGCTGAGGGAGAAAATGAACTGAGGAGGATAGGGGAGCCAGGTTGGTGAGAGTGGGGTATGTGTGTGGCGGGGTAGTAGGGAAACGGACTGGGGACTGGCAGATCAGCAGGCCATTGACGCCTAATACTCCACATCCCGCAGGAAATGTGATTTGTGTAGAACCATCAATTCTGGGCGGGTGGGGCGGGGAGGGTTGTGATTGTGTGAGAACACAGGCATGTGGGCTTGAACTTGGGGCATGGATGCTGTCCCTTAGCTTTTTTGCTTAAAGCTGGCACTTTATCACTTGAGCCACACCTCCACTTCTGGCTTTTTGGTAGTTAATTGGAGAGAAGACTCTCATGGACTTTCAAGCCTCAGTCCTCGGATCTCAGCCTCCTGAGCAGCTAGGATTACAGGCGTGAGCCACCGGAGCCTGGCTAATGCTCTATTTTTTGGACATTGAACAAAGTGGTAGTCACTTGAGTTTCCTGTTGTTGTTGTTTATTTTAAAAAAAATTTTTATTTTAGCATCAACAGTAAAAATTTCAAGTTTCAAACATTTTGATAACCTAGACCAGCTTGTAGACTGAGGAACTGAGGCTTATGATATCTAATAAATGAGATGGTGTACGCACTCAATACATGTGGCCTACAGCCACGTGTCCAGTGACCTGCCTCTGCTGGGAGTGACCTTGACTCTGTGGCACCTGGCATATTCCTAGAGAGGTTTCTTGTTCTTTTTCTTTTTTTTTCTCTTGTGGGTCATGGGGCTCGAACTTGGCCTGGGTGCTATCCCTGAGCTCTTCAGCTCTATCCTTGAGCCAGCCCTACCCTTGAGCCAAGCCCCACTTACGGTTTTCTAGAGGTTAACTGGAGATAAGAGTCTTCGGTCTTTTTGTGGCCTCCTGAGTAGCTAGGATTACAGGCATGAGCCACCGCACCCGGCTTTCCTAGAGGGGTTTCTAAGAGAGGACAGCCTTTAAGACTTTCTCATGACTTGTGTTTGAGCCTGGATGCCAAAGGGTTCTTCTCACCTCTAAATCCTTGAAATTTTGGCTGAAGACAGAAGACCTGCTTCTTCATTCCACCTTCATGCTTGTCTTCAGGGTCTTACTGTGGGGTGGGGACTGTCACAGTCAGGCATGCCAAGGGAGCCTACATAGCCCTAGTGGCTGTGGCCAGCTCATTTCTCCTCCCAGCTGGGGCACACAGTGGTCTTCCTTTTGCCCTTGTCCTCTTGGTCTCATGGTTGGGGTGAGGTATGGGAAGGTCAGGTGAAATGGAAGGGGGATGGTGTAGGCCTGACTCTGGCTCTGCTCAGGAATTTGTCTTTAGTTCCCCCCCTCTTTTTTTTTCTGGGGCAGGGGGAGTCACTTGTGGGGCTTGAACTCAGGGCCTGGTCACTATCCCTGAGCTTTCTTGCTCAATACCACTTTGAGCCACAATGCCACTTCTGGTTTTCTGGTAGGTAATTGGAGATACGAGTCTCGTGGGCGTTCCTGTCTGGGCTAGGTTGAGATCTTCAGGTCTCAGCCTCCCGAGTAGCTAGGATCCCAGCCAGTTGCCCAGCTATAGATTTGGTTTTCCTTAGGCAGGGCTGTGGTATCAGAATGATGGGTGTTGTTCATGGAATTGACCCAGTAACAAAATTTGCATGTTGACTTCCCTTCCAATGAAAGTTCCCAGCTCCCAGGAAGGTAGGAACCTGAGTAGAATGCTCAGTCAGGGCTGAGAGGGCCCTTACCATCTGTCCCCTAACCTCCCCTGGGGACAGGTCCTTCCCCACTGTGGTGGGCCAGGAAGCTTTGTGCCCCAGAAAACAGCCTCGCCATGGCCCTAGGCTCTGCTGTCCCGGGCTTTGTGTCCTGTGGAGTAGCCTGTTATATCTCTTGGCAGTTCCGCTGGCTGTGATTGAAGCTGTCCTCTGTGCCACACAGACCAGTGTGTGTCCTGCTTTTCAAACCGAGCTGTTTGAAGAGATTTTGGGAATCTGCCTGTCCTACCAACACTTTTAAAGTTTGAATTTGCCCTTAAATGAAAATCAATCTCTCTCTCTCTCTCTCTCTCTCTCTCTCTCTCTCTCTCTCTCTCTCTCCCTCCCTCCCTCCCTCCCTCCCTCCCTCCCTCCCTCCCTCCCTCCCTCCCTCCCTCTCTCTCTCTCTCTCTCTCTCTCTCTCTCTCTCTCTCTCTCTCTCTCTCTCTTCTTCCATTTTTGGGGGCCGGGTGTTTGGCCCAGTGTGCTTGCCAAGCATGCACGAAAACCGGGATTAGATTCCTCAGTACCACATACATAGAAAAGCTGGAAGTGGTGCTGAGGCTCAAGTGGTAGAGTGCTAGCCTTGAGAAAGCCCAAGGACAGTGCTCAGGTCCTGAGCTCAAGCCCCAGGACCAGACAGATAGACAGACAGACAGACACACACACACACACACACACACACACGGCAAAAAACTAAGCTTTTACAGGAAGTTGCTCAATTCAGAGCTGTTTGTGCAGCATAAGAGGTGGGTTGTGATATCAGTATCGCAGCCTTGGGGGCCTGTGGACATATTTGTGGGACTCATAGTGGAACGTGTTCATCATAAAGGAGACGCACATTAGACACACTCACCTTTGAGAGGCATTGATCCCTAGACTCCAGGCCATGAACTCGTGCAATAAACACGTGGTGAGATCCATGTGATGTGGATGTAAAGCACGTGTGTGCCACCTTTCGAGACACACTGAGCTATCCGCGGAGCTCATAATACGGAATGGAGGAGGAGGAACAAGGCCTGTGGCAAGCCCAAAGATGTCAGGCTGAATTTCTCTCAGCCTTTGAGGGCCTAGGCTGGTAAACGTGTTGGTCTGCTCTGACCCCTAGTGGCAGGAAAGGTGACAGACATCACAGTTGGGTGTAGAGGGTCCCTGCAAGACACCAGGCAGGGTGGCCTGAGTAGCACCAGTGATGGTGGGTGAAACTTGCTGGCCAAATGGAACCCCCAAACCCAGCCTTTGACATCTCCATCCCTCCTCACTTTTCTCCTGAGACCAGAAGTTGTGATACCAGGATGGTCCTCACTTCCATTTATGATCTAATGAGAGAACTCAGGTTTTGTCCTTGGAACCACAATGTGTGAGTTCAAATGATCACCTTCTCTCCTGCATTTTCCATGCTGAAAGGAGCAGAAGTCCTTGTTCCGGGACTCAGAGAGACCTCCCAGATCGGAGCCATCTCAGCACCCCGGTCTCCAAGCGTCCCTTACCTACTTCTTGTCCTGGAAGCCCGGTATTGAGAGAGTTTGGTGTGATTGTGTGAAGTTCAATAGACTAGGCAGGATCCTAACCTGGATCCTCAGGGCTTCCTAACCCACCCTGGTTCCTTCATAGGCGACAGACCGCTCATCGCAGAGCAGCGTAAATGGTGAGCTTGGGAAGCCATTGTTGAGGGCTCTAATGGTGGTGACTGCCCCAGAGGGCCTGAGGAGCATAAAAATGCTGAGATTTATGGAGCTTTACCTCGTTGAGGAAAGCTTTGTTATCCAAGGCTGTGCCAGTATCCTGTCATTAGTGTTTCCAAGGGTTGTGCGGCTCTGATGCTTGGGTGGTGATGTGAATCACACGTGCTGGCTGGTGCAACCTTGTCACAGGAACACTGTTGCTAGGCAACCATTCTATGGTCCAGAGAGTGGAGGGGTGATGACTTCACCCCCAGAGGCATCTTTGATTCAGAAGTGAGGGGCTGGATGACCCTAGGGGCTATGAAACTAGTGGGTTTGTGCCTCATTCTTGGCATCTCATCTCCAGTTGCAAATGTGCTTTGTGACTCTTCTCTGATTGTCAAGATAGAAAGGCAGGCAGGATAAGGCTCTGGGCCATTCCTGAGCCTGGACACTTCTTCCTAGGGAGGGCTGGGAATATTATGTATGCTGTGTGTGCTGTTTTCCAGGGACCATCGTGTGTTGTAGATGCAGCTCTTCCTGGGTGTCTCAGAGGGAAGAAGGATTGATTCTTCCTGCAGAGATAACTGTCAGCTGGCACATGGGGTGTGTGTGTGTGTGTGTGTGTGTGTGTGTGTGTGTGTGTATTGCATATCCACACACAGGCATGCTTATGTGCGTGTGTGCACTTGCACATACATGCGGGGGACAGTCACCCAGAGAAAGCCTTTGCTTCTCCCCACCCCGTCCCACAGAGGGCCATCCGTGTGCGCAGCCACTCCATGGAGACCGTGGTGGGCAGCCAGAGGAAGATGCATGGCGGGGGCCTCCCTGGCAGCCTCAGCGGAGGCATCGTCCACAACAGCATGGAGCTCACCAAGGCCACCTTCTCCGTGAGTGTGGTGGGCCTGGACCCCTGGGGCTGGAGGAGGGCTCCCCCCAAAACTATCGGAGGAAGTACACCCCCATCCAATGTTTGGCTTGAGGAGGGCAAGCTGGGTGATAGAGGGAAACTGAGGCTGCTTGGGGTGTGGCCGAGCCTCTGCCCTCTGAAACAAGGCTTCCCTCTCAGGGGGCCTTGGTGTCAGGATAGGTTACCAGTCCCTCATCCTCTTCCCTGAACTTCCTTGACATTTGGGCCTTCTCTGGCCCATCCTGGCAGAGTGGTCCGGGGTGCATTTCCCTGTGGACTTGGGATCTGAACTTGGGTGACTTGTTGGTTGTTGTTCATAGTAGCTACCCTAGCTTAGACCCAGACTAATCTTGTCTGATTCCTGACAGCTGTCTGGGGTAGGCGCTAAAGCGGTCTGCCTTCCACACTGGAGGAAAAGGAGGCTCTCAGAGAGGTTCAGAACCTCGCTAAAGGCCTCTCAGAGAAACAGAAGATCTGGGATGACAGACAGGTCTGCCCCAGTCAGTTTATCCTCTCTGTTCCTGTGGACACAGATCCCCAGGAAAGAGGGCCCTGGGGTCTGCGGGCGCGGCTGACTGGCCTTGCACCTGGGGCTGGCAGTCAAGGAAACAGAACTGATGTGATTATAATGACTGCCTGCATCCAGCTGTTCATTCTGCCAGTGATTTGCTAGTTGACCTTAACCAAAGTCTCCCTGCTGTCTGGTTCTTTTTAGTTCAGTGAAGTAGGCCATTCTAAGGGCTCTCTAGCTTTGGGGTTCTCAGTCTGTGACCCCTAGATCTTCCTGACTTTCTTCAATGTGCTAGTCCCAAAACTCTGCTCCTCTTCACTGGATCAGTACCTGAGGCCAAAGGATTAGCATAAGAACCCAGAAAAAGGGCTGTGAATGACCAAGCTCCAGGGCATCAGCTGTGTTCTGTTTTCTGGGCCTCCACCCCAGCCCAGGAACCAGGTGTAGGCCAGAGAAGGGAGGGAAGAGGACCTGGGCTGGGGGTGTGGACTCACTCTGGTGGTTTTATCGGCAGCCTCCCGTGGCAGCGGCCACCGTGAAGAACCAGTCTCGGAGCCCCATCAAGAGGCGATCGGGGCTCTTCCCTCGCCTGCACACAGGCTCTGAAGGCCCAGGGGACAGCCGGACACGATGGTAACTGTCAGGAGCCCAATTCCACCCAGCTGTGGGGGCTGTCAGCATTCTCCTTCTTGATGGCTGTGCACAGCATGGGGACATCTTTTCTCAGCATGGGGAGATGGCTTTCCTCAACATCCCCACTCTACACGCACACTTCCAGCAGTTTGCACATCCATCACCCATGCAGCTATTATCCTCAGAGTCTAGTTGACCATTCCCAGCATGCAATTCCAAAGTTGTGTTTGCAGCATTGTGACTCAGGCCTGTCTTTCTTTGCCTTCTCTTTCAATGCTCATTCACGCATGCATGTTTGTCTCCTGCCCGCCTCCCCATCCCCTGTGCTGGAGATGAAACCCAGGGATTTACACATTCTGTGTTCGGGTGTGCCCCGTCAACCAGCAGGGATACTGAGCTCTTCGGCTCCCGAGAAAGGCCGTGATTGGAGAAGGCGAGCAGGGCAGCATCGGGATGGAGGTGTGGGGTAAAGGCAGCTGGGAGAAGGTGTGGAACCCCAGTGTCCAAGGTGGAGGACAGAGCTGGTGACAACTGGGAAGAGGGGGGAGCAGAGCAGAGTCTGCAGAGGGTGGGACCCCCCATCTCCAGGAAGAAAGAAATTGCATTTGTTCCAGATGTGTGGACAAATCTGGAAAAGTGGTTCACAGGGGCTGACAGCTCATCTGCTACTTTGTCATAAGTGCAGCGAGGCCCGGAGTATCTCCAGGGCAGCTATCATTTTAAAAAAAAGACACATCATAAAAATTGTTAGAGGGCCGGGAGTTTGGCCTAGTGGTTAAAGTGCTTGCCTAGCATGCATGAAGACCCGGGTTCGATTCCGCGGTACCACATACACAGAAAAAAAGCCGGAAGTGATGCTGAGGCTCAAGTGGTAGAGCTCTAGCCTTGAGAAAGTCCAAGGACAGTGCTCAGGCCCTGAGCTCAAGCCCAGGACTGGCAAAAAAAAAAAAATTGTTAGAGAAGATGTGGAGACATAGAGGCCCTTGTTCACTGCTGGTGGGAGTCTAAAATAGTGCAAATGCTTTGGAAAGCATTCTGGCTAAACAGTTGCCCTAGGAGCCAATCATTTCATCCCTAGTTATAGGCCCAAGAGGATAAAGCAATGGCCCATGAAAAAAAATCGAACAGCAGGGTGCGGGTGGCTCACGCCTATAATCCTAGCTACTCAGGAGACTGAGATTTGAGGATTGTGGTCCAAAGGCAGCTTGGGCAATAAAGTCTGTGAGACTCTTACTTGTACTAAACTACCAAAAAAAGCAAGCAAGCAAGCAAGAAGGAAAGAAAAGCTGAAGTGGAGCTATAGTTGAAGTGGTAGAGCAAAAGAAACTAAGGGACCGTGTCCAGGCCCTGGGTTCAGGCCCCAACACTGGCACCAAAAATTAAAATAAAACAAACCTGTAGGGCAGATTCTTCGAGGCTCATCCCATAATGTTAGCCACTCAGGAGGCTGAGATCTGAGGATCACAGTTTAAAGCCAGCCTAGGCGGGAGAATTCATGAGAATCTCAATCTCCAGTGCCGAAAGTGGAGATGTGGCTCAAGTGGTAGAGCTTTATCCTAGAGACAGAGCTCCATCCTAGGGACAGACCTCAAGCCCCAGAACTGGCACACACATGCACACACGCACACACACACACACACACACACACACATACACACACACACACACACACACACACGAGCAAAAAAAACCAACAAAATTAGCCCAACTAGTTCACATTTTCTGCGGCATTGTAGAAGCCATTCAGGCGTTCATTACGTGATGGCTAGATAGATAAAATGCATTCTGTCTATAAAGTACTAAATATTTTTGCAGTACAGATAGCTGAGGGCCTAATGCAGGCTACAATGTCGGTGAACTTTGAAAATACTATGCAAGTGAAAGAACCTAGGTGCAAAGACCATAACATAGTGTATGATCCCATTTCCATGAAAAGTCTAGGGCAGGTGAGTCCACAGGGTCAGGGGTGGGGGCAATGATTGTACACAGGGCCCGGGATCCTTTGAGGCATGCTAAAATTAGATTGTGGTGATTGTCCACTCTCACTAGATGAGTTGTGTGCCATGCATACTATGCATGCATACTATGCAATTATATAAAGTAGTGCCTCAACGGCAGAGCCATCATGTCCCCTCCAGCCAGCACAGGGTCAACACTGGGCATGCATGCCATCAAGCCAGAGTTGCGGTTTGGTGATTCAGGACTCACTTCCGAACCTGGTGTGGCCTTTGCTGCAGCGAGCCAGGCAGCTCCCATGGTCCGAGCACCCACAACCTGTTGAAGGCATGGGACCCTGCAGTCAGGGCTCTGTCTGGAGACTAAGGTAGACCTGGAACTGGGGGCTTCCTCCATGACCTCACTCCTCTTCCCATCCCTTCCCACAGTGACAGCGCCTCCAGTACCCCAAAGACCCCTGATGGAGGACATTCTTCTCAGGAGATAAAGTCTGAGACCTCATCGAACCCCAGCTCACCAGAAATCTGCCCCAATAAAGAGAAGTAAGAGTGTGGGGTAGGGGAGGAACAGGGGAAGGTTGGCTTTTGCTATTTGAAGCCCTGAATGGCGGGTGCCCTTATGCCTCCAGGCAAACAGAGAGTGACACTTCTTGTCTCTGGAACTTTCTGGAACTCTCTAGAACATAAAGGAAGCCACGGTGGGCAAACTTCAATCTCCACTGGGCTTGTTTGGCCAGCAGGTCTAGGGAGGGCCTGAGGCCTGAGAAGATCTTGGTGCCTGCTGACCAGGGCTTGCTTGCCTTGTGCCCTATCTCCTGCAGGCCCTTCATGAAGTTGAAAGAGAATGGTCGTGCCAACATCTCCCGCTCCTCCTCTAGCACCAGCAGCTTCAGCAGCACCGCAGGAGAGGGAGAGGCCATGGAGGAGTGTGACAGTGGGGTAGGTGTGCCTTGTCCAGCCTGGTGACAGCACTCAGGGACCTAGCTGGCTCCATATGGCTTTAATTAAGAATAGTGCCATGTCATCTACCATGAGCATCATAACCCAGGATATGATAAGGACACCTGCCCAGCCATGTTCATCACTGCACTATTCACAATAGCCAAGTGATGGAAACAACACAGATGCCCCATTACAGATGAATGGATGCAAAAAATGTAGTACAGGGCTGGGAGTTTGGCCTAGTGGTAGAGAGCTTGCCTAGCATGCATGAAGACCCAGGTTTGATTCCTCGGTAGCACATACATAGAAAAAAGCTGGAAGTGGTGCTGAGGCTCAAGTGGTAGAGCTCTAGCCTTGAGAAAGTCCAAGGACAGTGCTCAGGCCTTGAGTTCAGCCCAGGACTGGCAAAAAAAATGTGGTATGTATGTACAATGGAATTCTACATGGCCACCAGACAAGAAAAAATAATGGCATTCTCTGGGAAGTGGATGGAACTAAAGCAGATCATGTTGAGATAAGTCAAGACCAAAGGAACAAAAGGCGCACGGTCTCCTTGATATGTGGATATTAGATCCAAACAGTACAAAGTGATGACTCAATACTGGAGTACTCAAGGTCATTGACATGAACTGAGAGATATAAATACAACTATATAGACATATAAATCTAGGATGGGATATATAGACATTGATATATAGATCAATATGTATCTATGGCATATGAACTCTCAGCTTAATTGTAATTTTGTTCTTAAATTTATGTGCCAATGATTGAATACAGCCTATTCTTGAATACTTGTTTATTAAATTTGACATTTGAAATATTATATAAAAAATCAGTGTTAATAAAATCTTTAAAAAAAATAGTGCCATGGGCAACAGGTGGTCCAGGCAGCGGTCACTGCCTAGAGGGGCAGTGGTTGAGTGTGGGGGTGTCTCTCAGTGGAGGGCCTGGGCCAGTCTGGATGCTGTCCCTGCCATGGGACCCTGGCTTGAGAGGAGACAAGGCTGAGGCCCCAGGGGACTGTGGCAGAGGCCATACATGGAGGGGAAGAGAAGGCTGGTGCCAGGGCTGGGGCAGCAGAAAGGAGAGAGTAGGGGTGGACAGGTAGGGAGCAGCAGCTGCCCAGGCTGGCAGGGTCTCTCTCAGGTCTATCTGGCCCCCCCCCCGCCCCGGACAGCCAATGTGCTGGCCCTACTCACTGGGCCTCTCTCCTCAGAGCAGCCAGCCGTCCACAACCTCGCCCTTCAAGCAGGAGGTGTTTGTCTACAGCCCGTCCCCAAGCAGCGAGAGCCCCAGCCTGGGGGCTGCTGCCACCCCCATCATCATGAGCCGGAGTCCCACAGGTAAGTGGAGGCTGGGCAGGTGGTCCCAGGGCCCGAATGCTGTCCTCAGGACACAGCGTCCCGGGCTGGCTAGCCCCGGACCTCTGCTACGTCACTTCTGTCTATGAAGTTTTAAAAAGCCAAGCTCTTAACTTCTCCTTACATATGGGGAAACTGAGGCACAGAGAACTGAGTCCTTTGAAGGAGGATCCTATAGGGGAGGAGCTTGGGTTGTGTGGTTAGAACTAGGAGTGTTCTTGGCTGCCCCTTCGCCCCACCCTACACTTACCCAGGGATGCTAGCCCCAGGATGGACTAGATAACACTGGGGACAGGACAGCATGGAGGGTCGTGCAAGGTCAGTGAAGCAGGAGCTGGGGAGGCATGAAGAGGAGAAAGGCTCCAGTTGCCACGGATGGGCTGCCTGGAGATCTGGAGAGGTTTGTGGCCTTACCCTGCTGGCTGAGGATCTTCAGTGGAGAAGCACTGTGTGGCATGGAGGAAGACCACTTTGGTAGCTCTGTACTGATGGCAGGAAGGATCGGTAGGAGTTGGCACAGAAGGGGCCCTGCACAGACACAGAGAGTGGCCAGAGGACAGGGAAGGGTGTCAAGGATATAGGATGTACCAGACGGGTCACGAGGTGTCAGGGAAAGCAGTTGTCTTTGTGTGTTTGCCTGGAACTCTCCCACTGGAGCCAAACTGCCAGCTTGGCTTTTTGCTGGTTAATTTGGAGATGGAATCCTGAGAACTTTTCTGCCCCAGCTGGCTATAAAACCTGGGTTCTCCAGATCTCAGCTTGTTGAGTAGCTAGGATTATATGTGAGAGCCACAGGTGCCCATCTCCATTAACTGCTGGAGTTGAGACAAAGCAGTAAATGAAGCCCTGGTTGAGTGGCGTCAGTTCTCTTTCTGTGGCTGACCTCAAGCTGGGACAGCCTTAAACTTGGCTTGGGGTGGGACTGCGGATGCACAGCTCATTCCCGTAGTATATTCTGCTTTTCTGGTGCAATGCATGTGAGAGGAAATGATGAATGATGCGTTTTCTTGAATATAATTTACTTACTTGTAAGCCCATATAATTTATTTTTTAAAATGACTTGGAGCCAGATGATAGTGGCTCACACCTGCGAACCCAGCTAGTTGGTAGGCCCAGAATGGGAGGACCGTTATTGAGGCCAACTTGGGCAGAAACGCTCATGAAATTGCTTTTTCAGTCTATAAACTGGGTGCAGCAACATGCAACTGTCATCCTAAACTCCACAGGAAACTGGATTGGGAGAATCGTAGTTCTAAACCAGCCCAAGATGAAAAGTCCACGAGACTCCATCCCAATGGAAAGACACCAGGTGTGCTGGGGCACACTTGTCATTGTACAAGCCTCAGAGAGGTGGAATGGTGTCCAGGTACACACTCAGGCAGGAAATGAGACCTCGTCTCAAAAAGCAGTGCAGGAAAGAGTTGGAGGCCATGACTGAGCAGTGGAGTTGTCCTCATGGCAAGCACGAAGTCATGAGTTCAAATGTGGGACTTTCTTTGTTGGACTTGCCAAAAAAAAAAAGAGAAATCTATGGCTGGGTTCCATCACTGGCCCGTGACATTTGTATGAGTTTGGGCGCTGGCTGAGAGTGGGTCCTGGTCAGCGGCGTGTCCTGAGGAAGCTCCCTCTTCAGCTCAAGTGACCTCCTTTCCTTGGGTTTTCTTTTCATAGATGCCAAAAACAGAAACTCCCCGAGGTCAAACCTGAAATTTCGCTTTGATAAGCTCAGTCACTCTGGCTCCAGCTCGGTAAGGATTCAGTGCAGGGGTGTGTGGGGAGGGTGCAGAGGAAAAATGCTCCATGTCCCTCTCCCCAGCTTCCTTCAATGCAGGCTTTCTTTCCTATTGAGGGAGGCAGGACAGGAGAGAGGGAGACTGGAGGGGGCAGCCTCTCTCATAAGAGGGGAGGGGTCCCTTGAAGATACAGGGGAAGGAGAGCTCTGGTCAGATCTGGGAGGAGGTTGTCAATACCCCACATGGTTCAGACAGGGTCCCATAGTTGCTGCTCCTGGGTCCCCCAGGATCCCTTCCAGAACTCCCCCTATCATTAGAAACCCTCCACAGAAACGACAGGGGGAGCTGACAGTTGTCTGGTTCTTAAAATCTCTTGCACGGATGTTTCTTGAAACAGGGCCATTAATGTGAAAAAGGATCCCTTCTCCTGTGTAAGGTGAGTGTGGTTTGTCCTACAGTGGCTTCGAGTGGAGAATGTGTCCCTTAAGAGCTGGTGGCCTTATGATCTGACATAGCCAGCTGGGTTGGGCACAGACTGGTCTCATCCCAGAAGTTTTTCCAATGGGCTCCCGCAGGGCTGTGGAGGGAAGAGGGAGATACCTGAGTGTGGCTGGGACTCACAATAAATGGCCCCCAACCCCAACATGGAGTATGGTTCCAGCTGGCAGAAGGGGTAGTACATACCTCAGAGCCCATTTCTTTCCCTGAAGGGAGGAATTCCTCAGTTTACCAGCTTGCTTCCTTGGTTCTCAAGCCAGCCTGTCTCCCTGCTTGAGTGTTTGGCTCCAAGCTGGAGTGTGTCCTCCCTGCACGCAGGCTCACACGGAAGCCTGGCCCTGGGGAGGCTTCAGCAGAGCCCACTCCAAGCCACTGTGTGGCTCTTCCCCTGGGGCTCTAGGGCTTTGAGTCACAGATGGGACCAAGGGGAGAGTCGCAGCTGATCCTTCTTGATGTTAAACCTGTATGGGAAAAAAAAAAAAAGGAAGGGAGTGGGAATGCGGCCATTTACCTCCTCTATCCACCAGGGCCTTTAAGACTCTGCTCGCCAAAGTAATGTGTATACTCAACTATGGGAAGCCTCGTGTTTGGTCCCCTTCTCATCCTGAGGTCATGGGGCTGTACCCCACTCTTCCTGCATTTGTGCTCAGTCCTTCCTTTACCAAGTACTTGCTCAGTGTCTTCTTCCTCATGTCTCCTCCAGGAAAACCTCCATTCAGTCCTACAGAAGGCTCCTGTTCCAGCCATTTGGGGGCGCTGTCCACTACTCTGCCCACAGGTCCGCCGGCCCATCAGCCACCTGCCCAGCAGACCAGCTATCTGCCCCACATCCCTTCCTGCCGGTTCCTCCAACCCTCACATACTTTCCCCCTCCCCGTCTCTGGACAAGGCCTCTTTCCTGGAGGCCCCCTGCCCCTGACTGTCCATGTGACGTCTGTCTGGGTCATTTGTCATCTTGTTGTGTCTGCAGGAAATAGAGTTGAAGGGAGGGGTGTTGGGGGTGGCATAGGTCGCCTGGGGCTTAGCCACAGACTAGGGAGCCCATTTGCCTCAGAGACAAGAGGCAGCCATAAGGGAGAGGGCAGAGGTGACCACAGGTGTGGGGGATCTGGCCACAGGGCAGTGCCATCCCAAATGTGGCTCTGCCACCAACCATACATTGAGTGGCTGCTTTCCTAGGAGTTGGGATTCCCAGCATCCTCCAGGCCATCCTCCATAGCTCTTGCATCTCTGGAGCAGGGAGAAGCTCAGAGCCAGATCTGGGCATCACGAATGAGAGCAAATGAGCCAGTGCTGGGAACACATTGGGGACTGAGGGTTCACCAGCATCCTGGGCTCTTCTGGTTTCAGAGTTCAAGGAAAGACACAGTTGTTTCAACCCACTGCCTAGTGAGAGGGAGAGGTGTGGCAGGGAGGACTCGGCAGGTTCCGGTCAGCCCAGTGTGTGTGGGTTGGACATAGATGAGGAGGACACAATGTCCCAGCATTTTTTTTAATTTGATGGCATTACGGTTTGAACTCAGGGCCTCATGCTTGCTAGGCTGGGGCTCTTCCACTTGGGCCATGCCTCCAGCCCTGTTTTTTTGTGGTTAGTGTTGAGATAGACTCTTGCTTCCTAAGCAAGCATTGTCCTCCTCCCCTCCCCTTCGGATGTCATCTTGCCCGCATTCAGCTTCTTGTCATTGCTGGTCACCGGTTGCAGCCAGCTTCCCTCTGTGGAGATAGAGCTTGTGGGCTTTGGCTTAGATCTGTGATCTCCCCAATCCCAGCCTCCCATGCCACCTGGGAAGACTGGCAGGTGTCACTGAACCCAGAGCTGTCGGTGGAACAGGGCCTCATGAACGTTTTTGCCCAGGCTGGCCTGGTACAATGACAATCATTTTGTTCTCAGCTCCCCCTATAGCTCAGATTACAGGTGTGAGCCACCAGTCCCCCCATCCTTGTGCAGCTTTGTGTGTCTGGCCTCCACTGGGGATCCAGTACAGCCTTGGGAAGGGGGCCATTCTTGGTTACTGCGACCTTTGCCCGTGCCTGGGGGCTTGAGCCCTCAACCTCCTCTTAAGCCCATTTCCAGCTGTAGGCCCTCTGGCTTCTCTCCTGCCCCGGTCTGCAGGGGATTTGTGTCACTGGGTGTAGTTAAATGCAGTCTGAAGAGCAGACACCCAGAGATCCTGCAGCTTCAAGTGCTCACAGGCTGCTGGGGCAACACCAGCTCACTTCCTGCTCAGATGAGCAGGTGACAAGATCTCCAGTGAGGCGCTTTATAGAGGAAGGGAACAGGACCCATTCCCAGGCCAGGCACAGAAATAGGACTGCTCCAACCACCGTCCCATTGCTTCAGCTGTCAGGGCAGAAAACCACATTGGTTCCTATATGCCAGCTGAGGCTACCACTCCTGCACCCTGCATGGGATCTGGGCTGATGTGAAGTGCTAGTCTGGCCAGCTTTGTGAGAAGATCAAGGAAACATCTGTGTTGCTCAGTACAGCGGTCCCACTAGCTTGGCTGTGGTCTAGGGACACAGGCCGGGCTCCTGAGGCACCTGAAAGGTCAGAGGATAGGATGGGCGTTTTCTCTGGAGTTCGGAGTCCTGGCCTGCCTCTCTGGGCACCTAAGGTTTATAGTTGCTTGGTGGTTGTGCCCTATCTGCAGCATCAGGGTCTGTCTTATTTGGGAACTTCATACCCCCATCTCTATTGATCTGGCTGCTCTCCCTATGGCTCCTGCTTCTGGGCTGGTGGACAGGATGCCTGGGTATGTTCGGAGGAGCTGAGAGGCTGCAATGTGGTTTACTGTTGGGGTGCGCTTACGAGAAGGCCATGCCTCTGGGTCATGCCTTGTTTGCTGTAGGAAGTCCGCCTCCTAGTGTCCAGAGTGTGTGCTGGCAAACTGGCTGAGATTCCAGGGCTGGAAGGCAAACAGGAAGGCCCTCCACCCCCATCTGTCCATCCCCCTTCCCTCCTCTGAACTGGGGCAGCAGCTGAAGTCACCCCAGTGCTTGGGTACAAAATACCTTTCCTGTTCTTCCTGTGGGGCCTGAACCCTTGCAGAGTGGACTCGTGGAGATGGTGCTCATGTTGGGGTTTTTTGGTGGGGGAGGTGTCGTTTCTACAGTGACCTCCACGAGGGGCTGCTCTCCTTACTCAATGGAGAGATTCCACTTTCTGGGAGTCATTGGGTCCCCAGATACCTCCAGCTCTGTTGATGCTTAAGAGCAGATAGAACCTACCCCCACCCCCACCCCACCCCCGAGAGACTGCAGGCCTCTGCGCACGCTTCTGGCCAGGTGGAGGAAAGTCAGATGATGTTTCTGGGAAACAACATGCTCTGGGCTTCAGCTTTGTGGGCATTCTCTCCACACACAATGCTTCAGGCTCCTTTTAGCATCTCCTCCAACCATGCCATCATTCAGATGAGAAGCCCTGGCTGCAGGGAGTGGGGAGAACTTGTCCGGAGGTGCAGCTTGAGCAAGGAAGGCTGGCAGGGGTCTCTAGGGACCCGGGCTCTTCGGCTCCCGTCTGCAGGAGAGGCAGGGGACGAGGCCGAGATGGCATTTATCACCTGTGCTGCCTTGTTGAAACGATAGCTCTTCATTTCTTCACGGTTGCTTTTCTTTTTCCTCTTTTCCCTTCCTCTTCCTTCCTTTGCCTTCTGTTTGCAGTGCTGGGGTGAATGCAGGGCCCAGCTCATGCTGAGCTCCTGCCTTAAGTGAAGGTGGTTAGGAGCTGCTGCTGGTGGCTCACGCCTGTCATCCTAGCTACTCAGGAGGCGGAGATCTGAGGATCATGATTTGAAGCCAACCCAGACAGCAAAGTCTACATGACTCTTATTTCCAGTAAACTACTCAAAGAAAGAAAAAAAAAAGCTAGAAGTGGTGATGTGGTGATAGAGCACTAGCCTTGAGTGAAAAAACTCAGGGACAGCGCTCAGGCTCTGAGTTCAAGCGGCAGGACCGGTATAGAAAATAAAAATTGAGAGATGGCTGATAAAGCCCCAGGCCCAAGAAACAAGGAAGGGGCCATAGCCGGTTTCATAGTACTCACTCTGACCCTTTATGGTGCCAGTTCAAACACTACCTTTGCATTTGTTTTTCAGCATACAAGACATCTCTTGTGAGGGGAGCAGCTGGGGTTCTAGTAGATCTTAGGACTTCGAGGGCAAGGACCTAGCCTAGAACCTGTGGTTCTTCCTCTACCCCCAGCCTCCAGCTGCCCCTTCCCATGGGCAGGGACCACTTAGTACAGCTTGTTAGACTGTACAGCCTGGTGCAGGGTGGGGTTGCTGCTGAGTATTGCACTGTCCCTTGCCCATCCTAGCCCTGTGCCCTCTCCTCTTAGCCCTCGCAGCTAAGCCCGTCCTGCTGGGACAGTGGCTTTGCCCTGTGCCTTACCAGCCCTGGGGTGAAGGTGTTTTGGCTGCAAGACTGGAATTTCATTGCCCTCGTCTTCGTGACCTGCCCCTTTCCCCGCTTCTTAGCACGTGTGCCAATGCTCCTTTGTCACGGTGTCCCCTACCGACCCCCAGCTCGGGGTGTGCTGACGTGTCGTGTCAGAGATTTCTGCGATTAGAAGCTAGGACATGTAGCTTGGAAGTGGCCCTTTCTTTCTTTCCTCTTAGTGAGGAGGTGATTTGTAGGTCTCTGCCTATGTAATGTAAATAGTGTACATTTAATTTATTGCTATGGTAGCACCTTGTATTTGTTAATGTATAAAACAAATTCTCAAAGGTTGACAAAATGTATATTTTGTTGCTTAAATGTGTCTTTGCAGAAATTGACAATAAATAACATATTTTGTGTCCATCAGCGTTCAGACTTATTGGAATTTTCTAGGCCAGGTCTGGGTGTTATTTTTTTCATTCCCTGGAGGTTGCAAATTAGCCAGCCAGTAAATGTGTTACGTGAAATTGAAAAGTATTTAAAACTTTTCTATGAATCATTCCTTGATGCTTAAAAAAAAAAGGTCACAATTTTAAAAAGAAGCATCTAGCAATTTTACATAAAATCTCATTTTTCGACTTGAGCAAACCAGATGCTGTTATCATTTACTTCTCAGGCATGAATTGGTCAGAACTCAGTGGCGTTTATCCTTTGGGGTAAGATCTCACTATACCACAGCACCCCCAACTCCCTGCTGCCCACCCCTCCAGTGTTTTATTCACTCCTCCTCGCTTAGCCTCTGTGAGCGTGAGTTTGAGATCCCTGTGAGTCACTGATTTGTGGTCTCCTTCCTCATTTTCACCACTTCTGCCCATTTTCTGTTTTGAATTCCTAGATCACTTCCTCAAAGATTCTCTCATGATGACATGCTCCGCTTCCCATCTTCCTTTGCCTCTTGAATGGCCGTTTGTCTCTTTGCATGGGGTGGTAGATCTAGAAGTAAGATCTCACCATACGTTTATTTTCCTAGAAGAGATTTGAAGGTAAAGAACAGCGTCTTTTCATGAACTTGGTTTTCTGATCCTGGGTAACTATGATTTGCAAGCAAGACCTCAGGGGGCCCTGAGTTCAAACCTCAGTACCAGCCAATCAATCAGTCAGTCAATCAAACAAGTCAGCAGAACTGACTACTGTCTTATTTAATCATCTCAACAACTCATTATTACCAGCTCACTCATGGGCCAAAGTCATATTTCAGTTTGTGAACCAGCTCTGCTAGGCAGACCTCAAAATGAAGATCATTTCCCGGCAGTCAGATGCTCTGATGCCGGTTAAGCAGTGGTGAACTGCACCCCATAGTTCTGTGATTTCTTTGCCCAGCTTGAACCCCTGTCCTAAAGTCCCCTTCTGCAGCCTCCTGGGCTGGGTGTGGCAGTCTCAAAGAGCAGAACTTCCTCTGAGCCCTTGCTTTCCAGCTCGCTGGTTTTGGATTCCATCTGCTCACTTCTCCTGGCTGCAGGTGAAGCTGTGTCTTTCCCACCAACACCCCATGCCTCAGCGTGGCTCTTTTCTTGCTTCAGCCTTTCTTCCTAGAAGCTGGGAGGCCCTGGCTGGAGCCTTATTAGGGCTGGACGCTTTCTGCCTGTGTGGGACAGGGCTGAAGGAGGGGGCGTTAACACCCTAAGAGCTAAGAGCTCCCCTGTTAGTCTAGGCATCCAGGCTGGCACCCCACCCTTTGAGCCACAGCTTCACTCTAGCGTTTTGGTGGTTAATTGGAGAGCAGAGTCTCCGGGACTCACCTGCCGAGGTTGACTTTGAACCATGACCCTCACATTTCAGCCTCCTGAATAACTAGGATGACAGGTGCGAGCCACCAGTCCTCAACGTCTATCCTTGTTACCTAACGGCATTTCTGCCAGTAACTTTTCATCTAAGAAAAATCGCTGACTCTGAAAACTGGTTATGAATCTCTCCTTGTGTAGGTAGTGTTGAATTGGGTTCGAGCCCCCCTCTCCTGTTGCAGTTGTTTGGAATAAAGTCTCCTTTGCCTGTTTAACTCTGGCACGATGGTTCCTTGCTGAGGAGCTGCCTGCTCTGGCACCATGACCCTCTAAGATCTTCCCATAAATCCACAACAGTGTCCAGGGAAGGAAGGAAAAAAGACCTGTCATTTTGAGACTGTCCCTACAAGAGCACTGTTTCAGGCCCTTTGAGGAGCAGGCACTGAGACAAGAGCAATGCATTAGGGGAAAGGCCTGAGAGGCTGAGTGAGTAGCTGGAGAAGGCTGGACAGCTGTCATTTCACCATGCAAGTCTGACCCTGAGTGGAGGAGAAAGTGAGGAAGAGAGGTCGGGCAGAGGTGGCAGGGTAGGCCATCAGGAAGTTTTCTACCCCAGGTTGTCCTCCAGAACAGTCCTGAATTGCTCAAGAGGGAGCCTGCCACACACAGTCGTGGTGGGGGTGGAGGGCAGCCTGTGGGAAGCTTGGCTTGGGTGTAGTTCCAGGCTAGCTCAAAGGGTGAGAACTGGTAAGCTAGTGGCCTAAATCTGAGCCTGAGAACAGGGAAAGCAGATATCTGGGGGAGGAGACAATGGCTGTCACTCAGGTGGAGAGTGAGAGTGCTATTGCCTTCCCAATCTCTGTGCTCCTTCCAGGCCCTCAGTGGATAAGATGATTCTTCCTTGTACCCAGAGAGATGGCTCTTTACTCAGGCTATGGATTCAAATGCTAATCTCTCCGTAGAACAGCACACAAGATATACCCAGAAAGAATAGTTTACCCACTACCTGGGCATCTCCTAGCCCAGCCAAGGGGAGAGTCAATGCCATCACTCAAGTCAAATTCCGTCTTTCATTCAGCTCGACCTATTACATTGCCTAGGACAAGAGGCGGGGTTGTGGGCTTTATTTTATTTCAGTTCTTTTCTTTATTTTCACATTACTAGGGATTGTATTCAGGGCCTTACCCTTGCTAGTCAAGTTTGGTATCCCAGCAGGAGGTGTGGATTTTTACTGCCATGCCGATTCTGATGCTCTGAAACCTCAATTTGGTCACCCCCTGCCGTGACTCTTTGCAGGGACTCCAGTGGTTCTTGACTTTTGAAAGGTAGGTTTGGCGAGTCATTGTTAAGGGTCCATCAGAGCATCACCTCTCAGTCACTTACCTGTGCACCCCTGCTCCTGTGGCAGGCGCTGTTCAGGGAACCAGATAGAGAACTGAACATTCAATCGAATCTAAATATTGCCAGAGCCTCTTGCTCTCTCCCCAAACCAAATGAGCAGAGGAAAGGTGTAGTAGGAGGTGCAAGCCAGACACAGAAAAACAGCGCGAGGGAAGGAGCTGCTGTGCCTCTCACCCATGGGGGAGGTGTTCTCCATCGTTAATGATGCTCAAGGCAGAATCAACTAGTAACACAGTAAATAGACTAAGGAACCGGCTGGCAATTGGCTCTCCCAGGTGGGATAATAACCCAAAACAATCTATGGTGAGGAAGGAATGAGAACAAGCTCTACCATAACTAGCTCCATGGGAAATGAAGCAAATGACTAGACAGATGTGGAGGAGCCTGTCCTGGGAGCCACACTTAGGCTTAATAGGAAAGAGAATAGAAAGTTTGCACAGATTATTGGATTGGTAAATTTGACTGATCCTGCTGCAAGACATGCATTAAAACTTTTTTTTAAATAAAGGACAAGCAAAGGAGTTGTTCTAAAATACGAATTGCTAGGTTTTATAAGAACGTATCGCTACTAGGAAATCTGAGAAAAGAGAAGGGAGATAGGTGTTGGGGTAGAGGGAAAATCCAGCTGTCTCACTTAAAGCACAATAGTGAATATAATGGAAAATTTTTTGGTGGTTGCTCTTATCATTGTCGCCATTATCCTTGCCACCGTCAGCATCAGTCATGGGGCTTGAACTCAAGACCTGGGGGCTGTCCCTGAACACTTCTGCTCAGTGGTAGTGCTTTACCACTTTGAGCCTCAGTACCACTTCCAGTTTTCTGGTGATTAATTGGAGGTAAGAGTCTTACAGACTTTTCTGCCTGGGCTTGGCTTTGAACTGTGATCCTTGAGTAGCTAGGATTATAGGAGAGGGACATTAATGCCCAGCAATCTTCTTCTTGTTCTTCCTCCTCCTCCTCCTCCTCCTCCTCCTCCTCCTCCTCCTCCTCCTCCTCCTCTTCTTCTTCTTCTTCCTCCTCCTCCTCCTCCTCCTCCTCCTCCTCCTCTTCCTTTTCTTCCTCCTCCTCCTCCTCTTCCTCCTTCTCCTCTCTTCCTTCTTCTTCTCAATATAGAATTTTCCTTTAAGTAAGAGAGTCTCCAAAAATAGGAAATGATAAAATATTAGCAGATGCAAACAACCATAATCCATTTTGTGAGCTTATCAAGGTTAAAAATGTAAGATTTGAAGGCAATGGCTTGGTTGGTGTTGAGGAAGATGGCTGGAAACTAGCTCACATTAGCTTAAGCAAAAAAGCGGGGATTAAAAATAAATGTATGAGGTTTTTTTTTCTAGATTCAAAGGATGTGGATGCCACTGTGCCCCAAAAGGACAGCAAAAGTGGGTAGCCTGTTCCTACCCTTAGTTTTCAGTTTTCCTCTCTCCTCCGTATTTCTTTTCCTACTATTGTGATACTGGCCTTTTCTTTATAAATGTGTGATAACTTTCTGTTTCGTTTTTCTTCTTGTTGTTCCTAACACCATTTGATGTGGACTCTGCACGAAATTACCCTTCACTGTCTAGACTGGGAAAATGAATATGAATCCTTTAAATATGTTCTTTACCATCTGCTGTTATGCAAAGCGTTGTCAGTAGAGGGGGCAAGAGACACCCAGCTGAAGGGGAAGAAGTTTCCCTTCCAGGTTCTTTTGTGCTTGTCCGGCCAGCTCCTAAGTTGGCAGGCTCTCACTCACTGCGTCTTAAGGTCTGGCTCCTGCTGTGTGGGCGCCTCTTTCAGGACCAGCTTGTGGCAGAGCACACAGCTTCTTCAGGGAGCAGCTCCTGCCGTGCCTGGCAGCCAGCGGCATCCTATTGTCAGAGGCTTCTCCTGTCAATCACCCTTTCTTGCCCGCCCTCCTTCAATGGCCAGGTAGTTCCACTCACTGGATACCTCCCAGTGAATAGGAGTGAATTTCCAGTAAGTTCCACTGGTTGGACATTGTGGGGATTCACCTATCTAGTAACCCAAGGCTAGGCAGGCCTGGGTCTTATTCTTGGGGTAGGAGTGGTTTTTCCTTAGACTTTGTCTCACCCCTGAGGTTACTGGCTCTGTCGTGTTTCTACCATTGCTCCCTCCCTCCTTCCCTCTTTCTTACCCCCCTCCTTTCTCTGTGTATGTGTGTGTAGGGGTAGTGCCTATGCTGGGCCTTGAATTCAGAGCCTTTTACTCAGAGCACATTTCCAGTTTTGGATTTCTGCAGGTTAATTGGAGATAAACAACAAATGAACTTTACTGCTAGGGCTAGCTTCCAATTGCGATCCTTAGCTCTCAGCCTGCTGAGCAGCTGGGATTACAAGTGTGAGCCACAGACTCCCTATTCTTCACTATTCTTCATATACACCATCATCACCCTTTTGGTCACCACATGGTTGCTAATGGCTGCTGAATCTCCTGTCCTTTGGTCAGCTGTCCAGATGGGGAAGGACCAGAGATGGTGGCTGGGTCTGTATCAGGGAAGACAAGCGTTTTTAGCATTCACTTCTGTGTATAGTTCACTGTTTAGAATTCCATCACATAGCCACCCCTGAGTATAAGGGGATCTAGAAGGAAAAATATGATCTGGGCACAGTTTTGAGTGTGGAGGAGACCCATTAAGGTAACAAGTCAGACAGAGAAATCCTAAGGTCCAGGGGGAATGAGGAAGTGACTTAAGGCCAGGATATGGGCCAGAAGGGACACAGTTATGAAAATAAAGGCTGGAGTCAATGCCTCAAGAGCAAAATTTAAATAACAATACATGGATTGAAATGCCACAAAACAGAAAACAGTTGATCAAAAAGGAGCCTAGGGGCTGGGAGTTTGGCCTAGTGGTAGAGTGCTTGCCTAGCATGCATGAGGACCCAGGTTCGATTCCTCGGTACCACATAAATAGAGAAAAAGGTGGAAATAGTGTTGTGGCTCAAGTGGTAGAGCTGTAGACTTGAGAAAGCCCAAGGACAGCTCTCAGGCCCTGAGTTCAAGGCCTGGGACTGGCAAAAACAAAAAAAGAGTAGCCTAATGACCAAAAAAGAAATGCAAATCAAAATAACTTCAAGATTCTGTCTCACCCCAGTTAAAATGGCCATTATCAAGAAATCTAATAACAACAGATGCTGGCAGGGATGTGGCCAGAAGGGATTGATACTACATTTCTGATGGGAGTGTAAATTTGTTCAACCACTCTGGAAAGCAGTTTGGTGATTCCTCAAAAGACTAAACATAGATAGAGCTCCCCTACAACCTAGCAAACCCACTCCTGGGCATTTACCCAAATGTCCAGAAACAAGGTCATATTAAACCTACCAGCACAACCATGTTCACTGCAGCATTATTTACCATAACTAAGGTATGGAACTAACCCAGATGTCCCTCAGTAGATGAATGGATCAAGAAAATGTGGTGTTTATACACAGTGGAATTCTATGCAGCCATCAGAAAGAATGGCACTGTCCCATTTGCAAGGAAATGGAAAGACTTGGAAAAAATCATATTAAGTAAAACAAGCCAGACCCAAGGAAACATAGATGCCCTCATTTGTAAAAATTAGTATGTGTCCAGGATTTTCCTAGCAGAAGAGTACAATAACTCAAAAGCTACGGACATATGGCTATAAAAGACGAGACTTGGGGCCGGGAGTTTGGCCTAGTGGTTAAAGTGTTTGCCTAGCATGCCTGAAGACCCGGGTTTGATTCCTCGGTACCACATACATAGAAAAAAGCCGGAAGTGGTGCTGAGGCTCAAGTGGTAGAGCTCTAGCCTTGAGAAAGTCCAAGGACAGTGCTCAGGCCCTGAGCTCAAGCCCAGGACTGGCAAAAAAAATAAATAAATAAAAAAAATAAAAAATAAAAGACGAGGCTTAGGCCAGGAATGTGTTCTAGCAGTAGAGTGCTTTTCTAGCATGCCTGAAACCCTGGGTTCAATTTCTCGGTACCACATACACAGAAAAAGCTGGAAATTATGCTGTGGCTCAAGTGGTAGAGCACTAGCCTTGAGGAAAGCCCAAGGACAGTGCTTAGACCCTGAGTTCAAGCTCCAGCACTGGCAAAACAGCAACAATAACAACAAAAATAAAAAAAAGATGAGGCTAAGTAAAATGAACTCCAGGAGAGGGAAAAAGAGATTTATCCTTGTGGTTATTGGTTTTTTTTAAATGTACTATGTGAACTCATTTATTCTTTTTATTTTCCTCCCTTATGATTTATCCTCTGTTGCTATTGTATCTGACTGTGGTACCTGTTATATTGTACACGTATTTATTTGTTTATTTGAACCAGGGAAGGAAGGAGAAAAAACAAGATGACGAAACAAAGGACAAAGGATAAATCAGTATAACAGCGATATTCACAAGACAATATTTGGAAATGAACTTTACAACTTGGGAGGGGGTAGGGGGAGGGAAAGCAGGGAGAAAAAAATGGGAAGGGGTAACAATATTCAGGAAGTAACATACTTACTACCTTACGAATGTAACTGTAACCCCCCCATATATCACCCTGATAATAAAATTTAAATTTAAAAAGTAGCCGAATGAGAGGCATGAACATTCCCTTCTTGGCCCTGTCTGTAGACTGCTGTTCAGTCAATCTGCTGACTCACGCCTGAAATGCTAGCTACTCAGTAGGCTGAGATCCAAGGATCATAATTCAAAGCCAGCCTAGGAAGAAAAGTCTGAGAGACTCTTATCTCCAGGTAACCAATCAAAAGCCAGAAGTGGATGTGTGGCTCAAGTGGTAGAATGGTAATCCTGAGTAAAAAAAGCTAAGCAGGAGTTTGATGCCTTGGGTTCAAGCCCCAATAACTGACACACCACAAAACAACAACAAAACGAAATGCACAAACGAACAACAGCAGTAACAAAACCAGTAACAGCTTGGGTGTTCGCATCCATCTTGACTTTAATAATGCGTGAACGTAGTGTGTTTTTGCAAAGAGTGAAATTCTCTGTGGTTTTTCTGAGTCTTAGGTTTTCATTCTTAGCTAACTTCATTTATCAATGTTGAATTTCACTAGATGGCGGTGAACCTCTAATGACTGGTTGTTACATGTTGTTCTTTTTATTTATTCCTGAAATTAACCTCTCATGAACAAAATGGGGAGGGGGGCGGGGCGGTGTTAGGCAAAGGTTACAACAGCTTAGTTCCAAAGGAGACGCTGGAGAGTTCTGCAGGCCGCCGCTGGAGGGCGCGTGCAGCCCGCAAAACCTGAGGACCTGGTGGTTGGGGACCAGGGCTGATCTCTCCCGGCTTTTCATTAGAGGGTTCAGCTGAAGGCCCGCCTTCCTCCTATCCTCATTGACGTTGTGTCCAGAGTGTGTGCACTTCCTTACCACAGCCTGAGAGCCACTGGACTCTACCTGCCTAAGTCGTGCTCAAGTCCTGGCTCTCCTGATGCACCTCGAAAGTACCAAGATCTCCATCAAACTGCCACAGTCCAGCGACCAACCAGTTCATCAGTTACCACTGGCTACCTATGCCCTGGATGGGTGGTAGAGAACTCCGAAGAGAAACTGTTGGGCTGAGTTACTGAGTGTAACTGCCTGGGGCTGAGTGTGGTCTGACGAGATCTGGGGTGAACTGTAGGAGAGACCCCAGGTCTCTTTTTTTTTTTTCTGGCCAGTCCTGGGGCTTGAACCCAGGGCCTGAGCACTGTCCTTGGACTTTCTCAAAGCTAGACCTCTACCACTTGAGCCTCAGCACCACTCTGGCCTTTTCTGTGTATGTGGTACCGGGGAGTTGAACCCCGGTCTTTGGCATGCTAGGCAAGCACTCTACCACTAGGCCAAACTCCCAGCCCTTCTTTTTCTTTTAAATCACTGTAATACACAGGCTCATTCTGAACTGGAGTGCTGTTCTGATGACTGCTGTATAACCGGCAGGACAATGCCCCCTTCCCCAAATTACCCCCTTGTGGACCCCAGACAGGGTTCCCTCACACACCTTCCCAGCTCCCTTGCATGTCCTTGTCCCTCAGGCCCTTGAGTCCTTCAGGAGTAGGTGTGGAGGGGCTGCAGATACTCTGCACCAAGTGTCCCAAAGAAGAGAGAGACCACAGCCACACGGGCGGCACAGGTGGAGAAGGCTGTCCGCTTCCCGGTGGCTGAGGGGACTCTGAGGATGGCTGTGAGGATCCAGACATAGGACATCGTCATGAACCCTGAGGGAGTGAGGAAGACGAAGCAGCCCGTGACAACCAGCGCCATGTGGTTGACCTGGGTGTTGGACTACGCAAGCCTCAACAGGAAGAGGCCATGGAGAGCAGACAGGACCCAGCCCAGGGCGAGGAGAGAAACGCAGAGCTTAGGGCTCCCGGCCGGGGTGTAGTGCAGGGCTGCAGATGGCCCTCACGGCCACCAAGGACAGCAGGAGGTAGAGCTGTGTCGAACATCCCGCCTAGGAAAGGCTTTGTTCTGCGACTGAAGGTTCACCAGCATCATGGGATGGTGTTGGTGACGAAGAAGAGGCCGGTGAAGGAGAGGTAGACCAGTTAGAAGTGCATGGGAGTGGGAGGCCATGGCCAGGATGAGGAGCACGTGCCCACCACCGTGACCCGGAGCATGCACGGGAATCCATCCCTGAAGAGGACAGGCTGCTGCTTGGGCTTCTCTGAACTCCCCAGCAGGAGGAACCCAGCATCCCCACTCGGGTTGCCTCCATCCATTCCCCAGCCCTCCTGCAACAGGAACACACACAGTGCTCATCTTTCCTTAATGATGATAGGAAAAAGGACCAAGAGCTGAGGATGGCGGCTACTCAGGAGGCCGCGGCAGCAGCATTGCCGAGGCCAGGGGTTCACGGCAGACTGGGAAACACGGGGAGATCCCTGTCTCCTGCCCCTCAAAAGTTTTGTAGTGAATGAAATCGCCAAGATAAATACCAGGAGGCAAGAGCCAACCTTTTGGCTCTTTTTTTTTTTGTATTGGGGATCAAACCCAGGATGTTGCACTTGCTAGGCAAGCACTTTGCCACTGAGCTACATCCCAGCCCCTCCTTTTGACTCTCCTCCATTCCTCTTGTACAAGAGAATGTTCTCTTTTCCATTATACTTCTTCCCCCGCCTCCTCCCTCCTTCTCTTCCCTTTCTTCCTTCTTTCCATCCTTCTTTCTTTGCTTTTACAATTTATCTTTTTGTAGTTGTACAAATCAGTTTATAAGTATAATGTGTCTGAGACAGTCCGGCCCCTTCCATCTCCATCTCTCCCAGGCCACCTCAGCCCTTCAAGTGTGGCTTCCAATTTTCACATATGCTCATTGAGTATAACTATTCACTTACCTTCCATTCTCCATTCCTGTCCCCTCTGTCCTTCACCCCCTTTCCTATTTGCCCCTACTTTAGCTATCTTATTAAAATAATCCTTCTAAGGCCGGGAGTTTGGCCTAGTGATAGAGTGCTTGCCTAAGCATGCATGAAGACCCGGGTTTGATTCCTTGGTACCACATACATAGAAAAAAGCCAGAAGTGGTTCTGAGGCTCAAGTGGTAGAGTATTAGCCTTGAGAAAGCCCAAGGACAGTGCTCAGGCCCTGAGTTCAAGCCCCAGGACTGGCAAAAAAAATCTTTCTAAAAAACTTTTTTTGTGGTTCTAAGGATGGAATCCAGGACATCCTTAAGCTACACAAGTGTTCTGCCACTGAGCTGCCTCCCAAATCTGAACTTAAAAACAAACAAAAAACAACAAAAAATCAAGCAAATAATGACTACAGAAACAAACATGGCAAATCTTTTTTTTTCTTTTTTCTTTTTTTCTTTTTTTTGCCAGTCCTGGGCTTGAGCTCAGGGCCTGAGCACTGTCCATGGACTTTCTCAAGGCTAGAGCTCTACCACTTGAGCCTCAACACCACTTCTGGCTTTATCTATATATGTGGTACCAAGGAATCAAACCCGGGTCTTCGTGCATGCTAGGCAAGCACTTTAACCACTAGGCCAAATTCCCGGCCCAAAACATGGCAAATCTTTATGCAATATGATCATTCCAGAAACTTCTAGTCAGGCACCTTCAATATTGTATGAATGCCTTTTTTCCCATTCGGGGTCTTGAACTCAAAGCTTGGACACTGTCCCTGAGTTTGTTTGCTTAAGGCTAGTGCTCTACCACTTTGAGAGACAGGACTCCTTCCAGTTCCTTCTTGATTAGTTGGAGATAAGAGTCTCTAGGACTTTCCTGTCCAGGCTTGAATCTCAAATATCAGCTTCCTGAATAGCTAGGATCATAGGCATGAGTCACTCATGTCCCGCACGAATTCCTTAATCTTACTTAAATCATGTTACAATACTTTTGAAGTGTTTGATGCTAGTATGTTGTGTGTGATATTGTATAGGTTATTGAATGATAATGTAACTGCATGGCCTGCATGAAATAGATACAGGGGCATGGTAAGAAATAGATAATCCAAAAATGTAAAGGAGGAAAAATAATATCTAAAAAGGAGTTGAAAATGTATTGATGTGATAACCCGAGAAGTAAGACCATCAAATGAGAGACCAGAAACTATAGGAAAGAAGGGATTGCAGAATACTTCAGATAATGTCTGAGCTCTGCCACTTATTAGATGGGAAAACTCAGGTAGAATGCCAGGGGTGAGGCTCAATATTTTTTTGGGTAAAAAATGGGCCATGGGGTAGGGGGAATGAAGTAATAGTGTTTAAAGTAAGGATCTGGAATGCAGGGAGCAACATTGCTTAGTATTATCATAATTACATGAGGAACAATAAGAAAAAGTAAAAGCAAAATGTAATTTAAAACAATCTTAGTTACATAATCAAAAGACAATCCAGCACGAAGGTGCCAATATAAATCAGGCGAGACCTTTAAATTATACAGTGAGAAATAAAGTAAAAATTTAATAAATGTGTATATAGATATACTGTTATATTACATATATTTAATGTGATGGTTTCAGATAGGAAAATTATATTGAGTTCTACTATTGGAGATAGATTTTCCATTTTTGTGCCTACGTAAATTTTTTTTAGGGGCTGGGAGTTTGACCTAGTGGTAGAGGATTTGCCTAGCATGCTCAAAGACCTGGGTTTGATTCCTTGGTACCACATACATAGAAAAAGCTGGAAGTGGTGCTGTGGTTCAAGTGGTAGAGCTCTAGCTTTGAGAAAGCCCAGGACAGTGCTCAGGTCCTAAGTTCAAGCCCCTGGACTGGCAAAAAAGCTTTTTTTTCTATGTTCTTAATTTTTTTTAAATTGAGCATTTCTATTGAGCACTTTATTTCTTTGTTGTTTTAGCTCTCATTTTAGGATAATTTTCATTATCTTGCAGAATTCACACCATAACTGTGTTGTGCATCACTAGAATTTTATTTTGTCAGTTCTAGTTCCTTGACCCTACAGAAATCATAGTAAATAGCTCTCTGACTCTTGTAAGTAAAAGGATTAATTAAGACATCATTTGGGGGGCTGGGAGTTTGGCCTAGTGGTAGAGTGCTTGCCTAGCATGCACAAAGACCCGAGTTCGATTCCTCGGTACCACATACATTGAAAAAAGCTGGAAGTGGTGCTGAGGCTCAGGTGGTAGAGTGCTAAGCCTTGAGAAAGTCCAAGGACAGTGCTCAGGCCCTGAGCCCAAGCCCAGGACTGGCAAAAAAAAAAAAAAGACATCATTTGGAAAGACTCAATAGTCAAGCATAAAAATATTTTCTCAAGGCCGGGAGTTTGGCCTAGTGGTTAAAGTGCTTGCGTAGCATGCATGAAGACCCGGGGTCGATTCCTCGGTACCACATACATAGAAAAAAGCCAGAAGTGGTGCTGAGGCTCAAGTGGTAGAGCCCTAGCCTTGAGAAAGTCCAAGGACAGTGCTCAGGCCCTGAGCTCAAGCCCAGCACTGGCAAAAAAAAAAAAAATATTTTCTCAAGCAATCAGGTAAATGTTGCTTTCTGCACAAAACTTTATGACAAAGAAAACAACATACTTAATGCATAGTATCAGTCAATACAGCTTTTGAAAGTGACCTCCACTTCTAAGAAACCTTGCTTCTGAGTCAGGGGCAGGTGGATCACATCTGTAATACTTAATACTCAGGGGGCTGAGATCTGAGGATTGAAGTTCAAAACCAGCCCCAGAGGAGGAGAATTCCTGAGCCCCTTTCCCCCTCTTGTTGTAGGGCTTGAACTCAGGGCCTTGGAACTGTCTCTTTTTTGTGCTCCAGGCTAGTACTCTACCACTTTGAGCCACAGCTCCACTTCCAGTTTTCTGGTGGTTGGTTCAAGATAAGCCTCTCAAGGACTTTCCTGTGTGGGCAAATTGAGCCTCAGATCTCAGATCTCAGATCTTAGCCTCCTGAGACATGAGTCACTAGCTTCTGGCTTCCTGGGCCTCTAGCCTCCAGTTCATCACAAAAAAAAAAAAAAAAAAAAAAAAGGCTGGCTGGAAATAGAGCTGTGACTCAAGTGGCAGAGTGCTAGCAAAAAAAAGCTAAGGGACAGTGCTCAGGCCCTGGGTTCAAGCCCCAGTATATACACACACACACACACACACACACACACACACACACACACACAATGTTGCTTCTGGGTGAACAATTAGATCACTATATTTGAAAATGTAGTGAATAAATTTGCAATTGGCTTCCAATGTGAATGTGTAAACAAACAAAAAAACACCTCGAAGAGCAACAGAAACAAAACAATTTAAAGCTTCTGGAAATGATTCAAAGGGAAACTGGCAAGTGAGCATTACAGTTTGAAGTCAGCATGGGCAAAAAAAAAAAGTCCTTGTGAGACGTTTATCCCCTATTAACTACTCAAAAACTGGAAGTGAAGCTTTGGTTCAAGTGGCAGAGCATTGCCCTTCTGCACAAAATCTCAGACAGTACCAGTGCCTTGAACTGAAGCCCCAGGACTAAAAACAAACAAGCAACAAAATAAGGGCTGGGAGTGCTTGCCCAGCATGCACAAAGACGCAGGTTCTATTCCTCAGTACCACATACATAGAAAAAGCCAGAAGTAGTGCTGTGGCTCAAATGGTAGAGCTCTAGCATTGAGAAAGTCCAAGAACAGTGTTTAGGTCCTGAGTTCAAGACCCAGAACTGGCAAAAAAAATAGAAATAAAAAAACCACAAGGACACATAGAGGGCATATGGCAACTCCAAATAATGTAATTGTTTATGCTTCATAAAAGAAAGAGCAGCTGATTTTTATTTTTATTTGCTTTTACACACAATATTCATGAGTATTTAGGCTACTAAAAGGACAAACCAAACATCTCTGGAGCCTCAGAAATCACTTTACAGTCCCTCCACCTCCACCACTGCCTTTTGTATTTAATACCTAGGGCCTCATTTGTCAGGCAAGGACTCTACCACTTGAGGCACGCCCCAGTCCTGTCTGCAGTCAGTTTATCAGAGTGTCATTCTGGAAAGAACACACTGTAAAATAATGACAAGCAGTCCAGTATGGTAAATATATAAACAGCAACATAGTCTTTTATTGTCACAAATAGGTATGACATACTGGACATATCTGTTTGTGCTTTAAGACAACTGGCAGCACGGCAGACTTTGTTACCTGGGATCACAGCGTGTAAGCAAAGAGTTGTGCCATGATGTGAGGATACAAGATGGCTAGGCCATGGGAAAATCTATGAAATCACTGTCAAATACATCATCTGCTGTCAACTGAAGCATTGCTCTGTTCACTAGGATTATACGATAAGTGAAAAAGTAAGTGACTACTAACAAGTGAACTTTAAAACACAATGTCAAAAACCTTTCCACGTTCCTTCATCACACCAAACTCATGGAGCGGAGTGAGGGAGGGGGCCTCGGGAGGGGGGATCTCCGGAAGCCCCTCACCAGAGGAGGCTGGAGGCTGCCTGTGTCTGAAGAAGTTATGGGCTGCAGGAGCAGGAGACTTGGCCTCTGAGCAGTCTGAGCAGCGCCCTTTTCACGTCCCTGTTCCGCAGGCTGTAGATGCAGGGGTTGAGCAGGGGAGTCACCACCGTGTACATGACGGCGGCGGCCGTGTCCTCCGCCACCGACTCGGAGGAAGAGGATGAGGGACACAGGTAAGCCCTGATCACCGTCCCGAAGAACAGGGCCACCACGGCCAGGTGGGAGCCGCAGGTGGAGAAGGCCTTGAGCCTTCCCTGTGCAGAAGGCACTCGGAGGATCGCCACCGTAATGCAGAGGTAGGAAACCAAGATGAGCAACAGGGGGATTAAGATGACCGCCCCGCCCAGGAGGAGAAGCACGAGCTCGTTGACCCGCGTGTCAGAGCAAGAGACCTTCATCAAGGGCCCCAGGTCACAGAAGAAGTCACGAATGACCTCCCGGGAGCAGAAGGACAGCCGGAAGACGAGGAGCGTGTGGGTCATGGCAACGAGATTCGTCAGGGCCCAACAGAAGGTCACCAGGAGCACGCAGCGCCCCGGGCTCATCATGGCCCTGTAATGGAGAGGGTGACAAATGGCCGCATAGCGGTCATAGGCCATGGTGGCCAGGAGAAAGATGTCCATGTCCCCGAAGGTCAAGAAGAAGTAGAGCTGCGCCAGGCACCCCGCGTAGGAGATGGCCCTGCTTCGGGAGTGGATGTTCAGCAGAGCCTTGGGCACCGTGGTGGAGGTGAAGAGGATGTCTGCACAGGACAGGCTGGCGAGGAAGAAGTACATGGGCGTGTGGAGACGGGGGTCGGCACCGATGGCCAGGACAATGAGCAGGTTCCCGGCCACCGTGAGGACATAGAGCCACAGGAACAGCAGGAAGAGAAGGCGCTGCTGCTCCGGGCGCTCTGACAGCCCCCAGAGGAGGAACTCAAAGCCGCTGCTCTCATTCTGTCCTGCCATGAGCCCAAGAGGCCAGAGAGACAGGAGACGAGATCTCCAGGGATTCCCCTTCAAAACGCCTGGGACAGTTCACGTCAGAAGATCAGTGAGCCTGCCAGTCCTCCTCTGACCTCAGGAGAAGAGAGAATGACAACTCACTCACAGCGGGTACAGATTACCCACTAGGTGCACACAGGGTTTCATGTTTAAACGAAAGCCTACTACATGCAACGTTCTAAGGAAGTCCAGGAGACACAGTGCGTGAAGTTGAAATTGACTTCTTGCTTGGTTCGGAACCCTACCCTGCCCTAAGTTGCTTTGCTTTCCCTTTAACTGTGCTCTCCGAGGAGTCATGAAGCTTTCACTCATGAGCTCACACACTCAACACACTCACACTCACTCCACAGAGATGAAGTCCAACTGTAGACATGCAATGATGCCAAGTAAACAGAGCAGGGGAGATACTGAACCTTAGAAAAATTTAATCAAGCAGGACTGCCTACATTAACGGTCTACAGAGTCTCCTATGCATTCTGGAATCCAAATCGGGCCTTTTCTGATCTATTATTGCCCCAAATTCAATATTCTGAGAAAAAATTTCTTATTATCATATCAGAAACCAGTATTCCACAAACATTGTTTGGTAAACACCAATTAAGCCCAAGTTATCTTTCAGTGAAAGAGCAGAAAGGAAGTCATGGCTTCTTTCCAGAACCTCAAAATTAGCTAGATGAACACACACACACACACACACACACACACACACACACACACACACACACGTTTCCTAAGTGAACCAACTAGTATTCTTCTGAAATTAAATGTATTTCCTCTTTTTGGTGAATAGCTAAAATAACTTTGAATGATTGAAAAGGAGATGGTGATGAAAACATAGAAAACTAATAAGAAACAAAAATCATGATTTTTATGTTGAACAAAGGCAGAGCTCAGAACAAAAAGCATAAAACAGTACAGAGGCAGCCTATATACATAGTATAACATCTATATTCATAGTGAAATTACTAAAAGTACAGTATTATGTAATCTGGATGCCAAATAAAAACCAGAAAATTTTCTTGATGTGGAAGTTGAAGATTACACAAGAAAAAGATACCTAATAATAATATGTGCATACTTTAAGCTGGGCATTAGTAGCTCATGCCTACAGTCCTAGCTACTCATGAGGCTGAGATCTAGAGCGCTGTGGTTCTAAGTCAGTCCTGCTTTAAAAAAAATAAAAACCAAACATCATCTCCAAAAATAACCAGAGAAGAGCCGGGCTTCTGGTACAGCTCAAGTGGTAGGGCACCAGCCAAGTGAGCCCACAATCCCGATTTCAAACTCCAGTACTGGCAAAAAGAATAGAAAAGACTTCAGTTTATGTCATTTCAGATTCTTCTAGGTGATTAGCAAGTAAGGATGGAGAATGCTAAGAAACATAATAAAGCATGCATGAATATATGTGCATACACAGCACTGTGTTCTCCAATGGTCGTGTACACTTCACTTCCAAAATCCAATTGAACGGAGAAAA
This sequence comes from Megascapheus bottae, assembly GCF_031878675.1. Taxonomy (NCBI): domain Eukaryota; kingdom Metazoa; phylum Chordata; class Mammalia; order Rodentia; family Geomyidae; genus Megascapheus; species Megascapheus bottae. The sequence goes on along the minus strand of NC_143525.1, from coordinate 26,348,362 downwards.
GACAGCACGTGGCAGGCAAAACTTGAATTAAGGCCCCCAAGGTAGCAAGAATTCAACTCATCATCTCACAAAAATTTACCAAAAATTGTTTTAGAAAGTATAGACATTAATAACACTACCACAAAATAAAATGGGTTTTTTTCCCTTAACATAGGGAAAAACCTTTAAATAGCTCTATTAAATAACTCTCGGAGTGTGACGGTACAGCTTAAGAGTGCAGTACCTGCATAGCCCGCATACGGTTTGGGGTTCACACCCAACATTACCGCCGCCGCCACCACCACTATCACCAACAACAACAGCTTTTGGGTTCGAAGTATGTATAAACATCTAAATTATTCTTTTTCTTTTTTTTTCTTAGCATCAACTAGCTAAACAAGGGGTGTCATTTTGACATGTTCATATACACCTACAATGTTAGTTATTCCAGAGGGTTTCGTCATAGCATTTCACACATGCATCACTATTGTTCTTTAGTCAGATTCACCTCAATGCCCACTCTGACTTTCCCCAATTGCTACTCATTAATTTCTCAACAGCTTTCAGTGAGTCTTATTTTGTTGTGTCTTCTTCATTCACTAATGCAATGGATTCCAGTGTTGTTCTCACGTTCTCAACTTTTAATCTCCTCAAACATTCTCACAATTGCAAATGATATATATATATATATATATAGTGTGTGTGTGTGTGTGTGTGCCCATGTAGATGCCTGTCTATGATCCCATGTATATTTATGTACGCTTATCTTTTAGGCATCACATATGAGAGAAAATATACAACCTTGGTCTCTGACCATCACAGGGAAAGGAAGTAAAAGAAGGAACACACATAGACAAAAGGAGAAATGTCAGGGAGATGAAAACTTTTAAAAATCATCAGACTACTTTGCATAAATCCATGCAAAAATGTATAACATGACAAGAATATATTATCTCTGGAGAATGTAATATTTACAAAAAAAATGAAACCACCTGAGAGGGCTGGGAAGTTCAAGCCGATTGCATTGTACAACTGGAAAGCACAATTCTATTTATCATTTTTCTGTGATAGAAATAACCCTCAAATCTCAAAGACATCTCCAACTTTTAAAGGCAAAGGCTTGTTTACCCACTTATATTATGTGTGATCTGGTTGTACCTTTGATTAATGTTGCTTCATGTGTCATCTTTGTTCAGAGATTCAAGCCAAAGGAGCCACTTCTCTTTGGATGGGATCTGTTTTTCTTAGGAAAAAGAAGGAAAAAAGCAAGAGAACTTAACAGAAACCCAATGGTTCTTAAGACTCTGGCTTAGAATGAGCCTACTTCCACCTAGGCACACAACAGGAGTCCAAGCCCCTTTCAGGAAACATAGCAAACAGCTGACAGCAAAAATACAGTCTTATTAAAAAAAAAAAAGAAGGACAGGAAGAAGGATAAAGAAAGGAAAGATAGTTCAGTTTCTCTGTCAAAGGGCTAAACAAGTACCAGAATCCTGCCTGCCACAGAAAATTGTGTCTAACAGGTAAGAGGTAGATAATCTCAGTCTTTCGTCTGTTCAAACTACAGAAAGAAGAGCAACCCCAAATAGTTAATAGAACAGGAATACACTGATGAGAAATGTACAAAAGCTAAAGTTAAAGTGACAGAACAATATCCCCTGTGAAAATGGATGTAAAACAATTCTCAGAAAAATGCAAGCAGGATTCCACGGAACACCTAAAGAACAAGACAGCTCCATGTGCGGGAGTACCACCAGGCACAAGAGAGTGCTTCTCCAGAAAACACAACATTCTCATCTTTGGGAATGCTGAAAAGACACCTGACACCATTCCTGATCAATAGACCCTGTCTTAAGAAGATAACCTACATCTTTGTTTAAAAGCCAACCTCGTAAAGATGAGACAGAGGAATTTATGCTTAAGTCAAGACTAGAAAGAAGATTACAATTATTATTCCTTTGTATGGAAGGTTCTCCTGGGCTGGCTACAAAGCACAATCCTCAGATCTCAGATTCTTGAGCAGCTAGGATTTCAGGCATGAACCCACTGATTCCCAGCACCACAGAGTCTTTGAAGGATAAGAAGTCTCAAGCATTTGCATATCCCAGGAGTTAAAATGTTATAGACAAACGCTTATCAAGCTTCACGGAACACAAATCCACACATACTGAGAGCCTGCTCTCCAGGATGTTTTCAGACTCCTTTACCTTTTCATCTTGTTTAACCTTTGTGATCTACCACGAGGAAAGCATTTCTGAGCTCTATTTACACTTGAGGAAAATGATTTGCAGAGAACTTGTCTAATTCACACGGCTTTTTTTTTTCTAATTCACAGTGGAAAAATCAAGATTCAAACATTATTTCCTCAGATGTTAAGATTTATGCTGTTATCTTGTCATGTTGAATCAATTCCATCTTCTCATTTTCTGGGAGAACTCAAAGCTCTCTGTCTTTCCCACAAGAAGCTCTGCGGTGAAGTAGGAGACAGATACGCTACTGAATGTTGATACTGAATTGATACGGATGATGAGGGGGTTTTCATTCCGTCAATATTTACTGAGCATGAACTATGTATCTGTGGATAGACATTATTTGTCCAAAGAAGGCTGGATACAGGAGATTTACATAGACAGATTTTTCTCAATTTTAGTAACCATACTCTAGAAATATGAATTTTTTTAAAAAATCACAGCAGCAGAATAGTAAAAACAGAAATTTGCAAAATGCTTAAGTATAAACCTAAAGCCTATAGAAAGAAAAGTAAAAGTGAATGAAGAAAAATTCTGATACAAAAAAACATGAAAAAAATTTTCATGTTCCTAGATGGCAAAATTTATTATAAAATTTAGAACCCTCTTCAAGTTGAAGTCTAAATATATTCCCATTTCTATTTAATTACTAATGAACCCCAACTCTGAAGTAGTCACACAGACGAGAAGCCACATGGGTTCCCCAGTTTCTGTCCATTTTACTGCATGTATGTTGACTCTATGACACTCTCATGGGCTCAGATGGTCGTTTGGTTATTTGCTCTTTTACCTTTATTCTCTTCCTGCAACTGCATTTCCATTGCTAAAAACACTAGCCAAGGCAGACAAGAAGCCCAATCTGTAACCTGTAGCATACTGCAATAAAGCCGCAAGGGCAGGGATAGCACAGGGAGCTTAGGAGTCTCGAACATTGAAGGGATGTTGAGCTCAGCTTAGTGGAAGGGACTGCACCCTGTATCTGTGCAACAGACAGCCAGAGAGTGCAGCAGCCATTTGAACAGCTAAGGAGAGGTGGTCCATTCTCTTAGAACCAAATGTGACGTTTTTCGATTCTCCTCCACTTAGCCTGGGACTTCCATCACGGTGGAGCTCACTCACTCTTGCTTCTGCCTGGCACATTCCTGCCCCATCCTCCACCCCTTCCTTTATTGAACTCCTATTGATTTTGTAGGTCACATTTCACTGGGTATGGTGACACAAAACTTCACTACCCCCAAAGTTACCACTGTCATTGGTCAGTTCAGCTTCGCAGATGGAAGTTTCTGAGAGTCAAGTCCCTGTGTGACCAAGATGCTGCAATGCATGCCTGGTCCTGGAGCTGTCCAGCACGTGCAGGATGCCTGCATAAGCGTGCGAGTGCTGGCTTGTCCAGCTCAGTGTCTCCCTGCCACCCTCTAAAGGTCCCAGGGAAGTGAACGGAACACATGGCTCGATGCCCTGAAGTCATGTGGAGGGAGGCAGAAACACGATATAATCTGGACCTGCGTACAATGGGCCAATGACAGAGAGGCTTGCTTCAATGCACAGACATCCTCCATTCCCACCCAAACCAGATGCGCAGAACCCATTCCCCCAGGATAGAAACTTCCGGGCCCCTGGAACCCGTGAATTCTCCCTCACATGTGCTCAGGTCACCTGTGGAGTGGGCCTTATTTACATCCTCTCCCTAGGATTTCAGATAGTTATTAGGTGATGAGCAGAGCGCTCTAGGGTGAGGTTTACCGTGCTTCCCGAGTCCATCTCAGCCACCATCACAATGACCTGTGCCACCCGGTCACCAGAACCTAGCAGACAAAGGCTGCCTGCGTTCTCTGAGCCTGTCCCTCTTGGGTGTAGTCTGGTAAGAAGCTCATGGACCGGTTTCCTCCTCTGGTGGCCCAGGGCTGTTCTACACTCGCTCGGCAACACTCGCTCGGCAGCACAGCCAGGTTCTGTTCATTAACACAGGACATTGTGTAACAGCCCCAGGGTCCCGGCCCTGGGCTCTAAGCAGTGTCACCCGTAGACTTTGTTTCCCAGCTAGTAGCAGTGTGAGCGTGTAATGTCCTGTGGGAGGCTGGAGCTCAGTAATGGTCCCAGGCTCTGCACATTCCCTCAGGAGTCATTTCTTGGCAGGAAGGAGGATGTGGTCGAGTGGTCTTGGCCTTCTGCCAGGAAAAATGATTAATTGACTCTTCCTTAGACTGAGCCACAAAAAACTCACTCTATCTACCAAAAACATCACCTCTCCTTTACATCTTAGACATTTGGAATGTCACCCTTTAAATGGAATCACAATAGGGATCTGCTAAAATTATTTCATTGGGTGGACTTCTTATATAAAGAGAGTAACTCCTAAAGGCAGTAAGAAATGTATGCATCATTGTCATCTTCACTGCAGCGTAGTTTTTTTCTTATAGTCGTCAATCATGGTTGGTTGAAAAGCAATGATTTATGGAAACATGCCAAAAGACATAGAAACCAACTTAAAAGGTCCTTTTTGGTCATATGTGGGACATTAAAGAAACAAAATTATTACTCTGGGGCTGGTGCTAGTGGCTCATGCCTGAAATCCTAGCTAACAGGAGGCTGACATCTGAGGATCACAGTTTGAAGCCAGTCCAGGCAGGAAAATCTATAAGACCAAAAGCCAGAAATGGAGCTACGTCTCAAGTGTTAGAGCCCCGGCCTTAAATAAAAATGCCAAATGAGGGTGGGAGGTCCTAAGTTCAAGCCCCACTACCAGTAGTGTAACTAAAAGTCACACACACAGAAAATAAAAATAAATGTATTATGCTGATCCAAATGGAAGACAGAATAGAATTTAAAAATGCTGCATGTAGTTGTTTTTATATTTCCAATACCATGCCCATAGCATTGGGTATGCAAATATTGAGTCCTCGCTCTTGTACTGTTTGGATCTAATAGCCACATATTAAGGATCCCATGTGCCTTTTGTTCCTTTGGTCTTGACTTGTTTCATTCAACATGATTCACTCTAGATTCATCCACTTCCCTGAAAATGCCATAATTTTATCTTGTCTGTTGGCTATGTAGAATTACATTGTATATGTGTGTGTGTGTATATATATATATATGTATATATACGTGTGTGTATATATATATATATATATAACATTTTTTGTATCCATTCATCTGCGGTAGGGCATCTGGGTTGTTTCCATCGCCTGGCTATTTTGAATAGTGCAGAGATGAACATAGCTGAGCAGGTGTCCTTATATCCTGGGTTATGATGTTCAGGGTAGATGCCCAGAAGTGGTATGGCGGGATTGTAGGGAAGGTCTATTTTCAGTTCTTTAAGAAACCTCCACACTGCTTTCCAGAGGGGCTGAACTTGCTTACAATCCCACCAGCAGTGCAGTAGAGTTCCTTTTTCTCCACAACCCCGCCAGCATCTGTCATTGTCTGAGTTCAAAATCTTGGTCATTCTTGCTGGGGTAAGGTGATATCTTAGGGTTGTTTTTATTTGCATTTTCTTATGACCATGGATGATGAGCATTTTGCCATACGCTTTTCTGCCATTTTAACCTCTTCTTTTGATAAGTCTGTCTTTAGTTTCCTTGCCTATTTAGTGATTGGTTTGTTGGGTTTGGAGGGTATTAGTTTCTTGAGTTCCCTGTAGATACTGGATATTAAGCATTTGTCAGATGTATTATTGGTAAATATCTCCCCAGTTGGTTGGCTGTCTTTCTGCTTTAGTAGCTATGCTTTTATCTGTGCAGAAACTTTTTATTTTTAGTAGTCCCATTTATCAAATTTCTCTCCACTCTGTTGTGACCCTAGGATTCTGGTCAGGAAGATTTTGCCTGTGCCTATGAGTTCCAGTGTATCTCCAACTCTATCGTGTAGCAGTTTCAAATTTTCCGGTCTGACACTGAGGTCTTTGATCCATTTTTGAGTTAATGCTTGTGAATGGCGAAAGGCTAGGGTCAATTTTTAGTTTTCTGCATGTGGCTGCCCAGTTTTGCCAGCACCAATAACTGAATAGGCTGTGCTTGTTCCACTGTATATCTTTGGCTCCTTTGACAAATACAAGTTGACTATTGCTGTGGTTCTATTTCTGGATCTTCTATTCTTCCATTGATCTTCTGGTCTATTTTTGTGTCAATACCATGCTGTTTTTGTTATTATGGCTCTATAGTAGAGTTTGAAGTCTGGTATTGTAATACCACCTGCATTGCTCTTTTTGCCTAGAATTGTTTTGGCTATTCTAGGTCTTTTCTTGTTCCCTATGAACCTGTGGATTGTATCTTCTATTTCAGTAAAGAATGTCTTTGGGATTTTGATGGGGATTGCATTGGATTTGTATATCAATTTTGGCAGTATGGCCATTTTCACTATATTGGTTCTCCCTACCCATGAGCGTGGGATATCTTTCCATTTCCTGATGTCCTCTTTAATTTCTCTCATTAGGTTTTTATAGTTTTCATTAAATAATTCCTTTACTTCTTTGGTTAAGTTAATTCCTAAGTATTTTATTATTTTGGGGACTAGTGCAAATGGGATCATTTTCTTGATTTTGCCTTCTGTTTGCGTATTGTTGGCTACAAGAAGGTGACTGACTTTTGCAGGTTAATTTTGTATCCTGCCACTTTGCTAAAGTGGCTTATTAATTCTAGGAGTTTGGGAGTGGAGCTTATTGGGTCACTCAGGTAGAGGATCATGTCATCTGCAAATAGGGATACTTTAATTTCTTCTTTCCCTATGTGGATCCCTTTGATGTCCTTCTCTTGCCTTATTGCTCTGGCTAAGAGTTCCAGAACTATATTGAAGAGAAGTGGAGAGAGTGGGCATCCCTGTCTAGTTCCTGATTTTAAGGTAAATGGTTCCAGTCTTTCTCCATTTAATACTGGTTGTAGGTTTGTCATATATGGCTTTAATTATTTTAAGGAATGTACCTCTTATTCCTATTTTTTTCTAGTGCTTTCAGCATGAATAGATATTGTATTTTGTCAAATGCCTTCTGTGCATCTAGAGACATTGTCATATGATTCTTCTCCTTAGCTCTATTGATATGATGTATTACATTAATTGATTTGCAAATGTTAAACCAGCCTTGCATCTAAGGGATGAAGCCTACTTGATCATAGTGTATAATTTTTAAAATTTGTTTCTGGATTCTGTTGGCTAGTATTTTATTGAGGAGTTTTGCATCTGTGTTCATTAGAGAGATAGGTCTGTAGTTCTCTTTTTTTGTTGGGTCTTTCCCTGGTTTGGGGATGAGAGTAATATTAGCTTCATAAAATGAGTTTGGTATTGCTCCTTCTGTTTCTACTTCTCAGAAGAGTTTCAAGAGTATAGGTATTACTTCATCTTTAAAAATCTTGTACAATTCTACAGTGAAACCACATGGACCTGGGCTCTTTTTGGTTGGCATTTCCCTGATTGCTTCCGCTATTTCATTGTATGAAATTGGTTTGTTCAATTTGTTTACCTCTTCATAGTTCAATGTGGGTAGCCTATATTTATTTAAGAAATCATCCTTTTTTTTACTAGATTTTCCTGTTTCTTTGAATATAGACCCTGGTAGTACTTATTCATAATGGACTAAATTTCTTGGATATTGGTCATGATTGTTCCTGTAGGGTCTCTAATCTTGTTTATTTGAGTCTCCCCTTTCCTTTTTTTTTTTTTTTTGATTAATCTTGCCAGGGGTCTGCCAATTTTGTTGACTCTTTCAAAGAACCAAAGTTTTTGATTTATTAATTTTATGTCTAGTAGATCTTATTTCAATCTCTGATATTTGTGATTTTATTTTTGCTATTTCTGTCCTTCTAGTTGTTTTAGAATTAATTTTTTCTTGTTCTACTAGGTGCTTCAATTTCTTCTTTAGGTTATTTACATGCTCGTCTTCTGTCTTCTTAATATGGGCTCCTACTGTGATAAATTTGCCCCTTAGAACTGCCTTTGCTATGTCCCATAAGTTCCTTTGTGATGTATCTTGATTGTCATTACATTCAAGAAAGTTTTGAATTTCTTCTTTTATATGTTCTGTAACCCAGGAGTTATTCAGAAGTGTGTTGTTCAGCTTCCAAGTGTTTGAATGTTTTTTACCTTTTACTGTGTTGTTCAGAACTAGTCTGATTCCACTGTGATCAGATAGAATGCATGGGATTATATCAGCCCTCTTGTATCTGCTTAAGTTTTCTGTATGAACTATTATATGATCTATTTTGGAGTGTGTTCCATGTGCTGCTGAGAAAAATGTATAAAGTTTTGCCATTGGATGGAAGACTCTGTGTATATCTGTTAAGCCCACTGGGCTATGGTGTCATTTAAGTCGGTGGTATCTTTGCTTATCTTTTGTTGGGTTGACCTGTCATTTGTTGAGAGTGGTGTATTGAGGTCTCCCACTATGACTGTGTTTGAGTCTATCTTGTTCTGTAATTCTAAGAGAGTTTTCTTGATGAATTTGGGTGCTCTGGTGTTGGGGGAGTAAATGTTTATAACTGTAATATTGTGGGTATGGATTGTACTCTTTACTAATATGTAGTGGCCATCGTTATCTTTATGTACTGATTTTACTGAGAAGTTAATTTTGTCGGAGATTAAGATTGCTACTCCTGGGGCCGGGAGTTTGGCCTAGTGGTAGAGTGCTTGCCTAGCATGCACAAAGACCCGGGGTCAATTCCTCGGTACCACATACATAGGAAAAAGCCAGAAGTGGTGCTGAGGCTCAAGTGGTAGAGCTCTAGCCTTGAGAAAATCCAAGGACAGGGTTCATACCCTGAGCTCAAGCCCAGGACTGGTAAAAAAAAAAAAAAAGATTGCTACTCCTGCTTTTTTTACACAGTGCATTGGAGTGGAAAATTCTTTTCCATCCTTTCACTTGGAGTTTGTTTCTGTCTTTGGCAGAGAGGTGGGTCTTTTGGAGGCAACATATTGATAGGTCTTGTTTCATAATCCAGTCTGCTGTTCTGTGTCTTTTGATTGGATTGTTCAGCCCGTTCACATTTAGGAAAATTATGGAGAAGTAGTTAGTATCCTTTGTCATTTTTTATTTTTACTTCTGAGTTTCTTTCTCTCTCTTTTTCCCCCCTTTGTGTTTAGTGACTTAAAGGTGATTGCTTCTTGATGGGGGTTCTTGCTGTTCTGCAATATGTTCTTGATTATTTAATATTTTTTGTAATGCTGGTTTAGGATGCATGTATTCATAAGGCTTCTCTTTGGAATGAAATATTATTGTTTCTCCCTCAAATGTAAATGCTAGTTTCGCTGGATATATCAGTCAGGGTTGGCAGTTGTTGGTCTTAAGGTCATGAATGATATTTTTTCCAAGTTTTGCTTGCATTTAGGGTTTGAGTGAAGAGGTCTTCAGTTATTTTAATTTTTCTTCCATTGCAGTATAGCTCTTTCTTTGTTTTTGTGGCATTTAAGATCAGCTCCTTAGTATTCAGATCTAATGTTTTTACTATGATGTGTCTAGATGAATTCCTTCTAGGATCTTGCCTGCTTGGAGTTCTGAAGCCTTCAATAATGTGAGTATTTTCCCTTTTGAGGTTTGGGGAAGTTCTCTGCTATGATCTTGGTGAATAAAGGTTGTATTCCCTTATTTTGAGACTCCTCCCCTTCTTCGATGGCTATTATACAGAGATTAGATTTCTTGGCTGTGTCTGCCAGGTCCTGGAGTTCTCTTTTGGTGTATTCTGACTGATTTCTCCAGACTGATGATTCTCTGTTCCAGCTCTGTGTTTTATCTTCCATTCCTGATGCCCTATTCTACATCTCAGTCAATCTGTTGCTTAATGCCTCCATTTTTGTTTGCATTGTGGACAATGAGCTGATCATGTCTGCTCTGGGGGTAGTAATCCTTTTTCTTTTGGGAAGTATATTTTTTTTCTATTTTTCTTTTGAAATCGAGGAGCTCCTTGGTGATTTCTTTCCTATGTTCCTGGAATTGTTTTTGGAATTCTGCTTTGATCTCTCTAATCATATCCGCAATCATCTCCCTGAACAGAGTCATGTTTTGTGTCTCTTCAGGTGTCATTTCTTTGGATGGTGACATCTCTTTCATCCCTTCACTCTTATTTCCTTTTGGGCTTTGTGTGGGACTTTAATTATTTATATATTTCGTGATTTGTCGTTGTGATTTCCACCGCATTGGAACTGAGACAGTTGTTGTAGGCTTGCTCTGTGGTTTTTACTTGGTTTGGGACTGGTGACTCTGGGAATCTGTGTATACATGTGGTTCTCAGTCAAATTAGTTCCATTGCTGACTGTGTTGGAGTTTGCAGCTTTTACAGGTGTGTCAGCCCGTTCCTAAAGGCTGTGTGTCACTGCACAGCTAGCTCTCAGCTAGCCCAACCAGTGGCCCCGCTGTGGGCCCTTAGTTTGGGGGCTTCAACTGTAGGGTAGAGTTGCGGTCTTGGCTAGCCCAGCTACTTGTTTGCCAGCCCTGTTCCCAGGGGCGGGGCACAGCCGAGGGCCTGCGGTTTGGGAGCTCTTATGAGATTTCAGCTAGACCAGTGGCTAGTTTGTGGCCCTGTTCCCAGGGGCGGGGCCCAGCCGAGGACGTGGGTCCCAAGCAGGAGCTGGGCCCTGGCTTGTCTGCCCTTCAGTTCCCTGTCTTGTCTCAGGGAAGTACTGGGCTGCTTTGGCTGAGAGTCTTTCTGTGACTCCGTGGGGTCCCCTGGTGCTGGCTTGCCAGTGGCTCCCAGCAGGAGGGTGCCCCACTTAGTTTTGGTTCAGTCAGATGCTGGCATGCAGACTCACACACACCCCCACCCGCTGTTGGAAGGCAGGGTCTTAGCGCCCCTCAGTCTCCAGTTTCAGTGGCCTGGGAGAGGAGGCTGTTGGGCAGATGGGAGCAGGGGACACCTCCAATCCTTTGGTGGGGTGCTGGGTCTTAGCGCCCGCTGGCCTATCAGTCACCAGTCAATGGCCTGGGGGAGGGGACTGTTGGGGGAAGGGACAGGATTCTGAATTCCTTGCCCCCTGCACTTGCCAGTCTTTCTTGGGCAGTTTAAGTTCTGTAGCTCGCCACCAGCTCTGCTTTCCCGATGGGTTTGGGGGAACCCGCTGGACTGCTTACTGGTTGGCGTTTGGCTGTGAGCTGCTCCACAATGTTGGAGGGTCGTTTCTGGGCCCGGGTGCCAGGGCCTCCGCTGCTTTTGCACCCCGTCTGTGTGGGGTTTCTGCATCTGGATTCTGCTGCTTGCTGTAGTTTTAGGCTTCCTGGCCCTGGCGCTGGCTGCTGCCACAAGGGCTCTTCTTTTTAAAGAAAAAAAACTGGTCCTTGTCCAGAGAAAACATTGGTAAATATTTGCTAGTTAGCGTGTTACTTTTTCTCACACCTAAAAAAATTAGTATCCATTAGCCAAATATGAGAGCTATGCCCCTGTGTCTGCAACAAACCTTGATTAAATTCACCTCCATCCCCCAACACTGCCCTCCCCACCCCCACTTCCCAAACCAGTCTTCCACCAGTCCCCACTCAGAACCTGCTTACACTTCTGTCTTTCCTTTTTAAGAGACATTACCTGGACATAGACAATAACAGAACCATCGGGACTATGTGATCTGTGACCTATCTCAGGGAAAATAGAATCCAGCAAATATTTAACTACCTACTGTGGACTGTCATCCACCATGGTGGCTATGGAGAGATGCTGCGTGACTCCTAGTGAGACAGGAAGTGGGTAGAGAGTAGAGAAGTGGTACAGAGACAGTCCACAGGGGCAAAAAATAACAATCAACATTTACTGTTAACTGCATACAGGCATGGTTGAATACTATCTCAGCTGGAATCCACTCAACCCTTCCAACTTTGTGAGGCTGTTGTGGCTGTCATAGCCATTACGATTCTGATTTGAGTGAGTTTAATGACAGCCCAAGGTGAGTTACAGTCAGGGAGTGAGGAGCTATTGAGGTGCTTTCTATGTCTAAATTGCTAGACAATTAAGGAGCCTATTATCAGCCTGTAGCAGTAAAGAAAAAGTGCTCACAGATGAATTTTCCTAACGTCGAAAGCTGAAAGAAAAAAAGATTAATTGCAAAGAAGACAGAGAAATCTCTAGGCAGAGATTTCAGCAAGTCTGTGTTCTAAAACAAAATATATTAAAAAATTAATAGTGTTCTTAGACATAGTTAACAGTAAATTAGAAAATGTAATTTCTAAAATCTCATTCAAAAATAGCAATAGAATAATAGAAATTGTTAGATATAAATCTAACAAATGAGAGTAAAAATTAGGCGATTAATAAACTTTAATAAAGGTTAAAAGGAAGTTGGGGCCGGTGTCCGTGGCACACTCCTATAATGCTAGCTACCCAAAAGGCTGAGATCTGAGAATCACAATTTGAAGCCAGCTTGGGTAGGAAATTCCATGAGACTATTATCAGCGATAAAACTACAAAAAAAAAAAAATGCTGAAACTGCAGCTGTGGCCTAACTAGGAGAGTGCTAGCCTTGAGGGGGAAAAAGCTCAGAACAGTGCCCAGATCCTGAGTTCAAGCCCCAGAACTGGCAAGAAAAATGGCATGGAATATTCTAATAATTCAAACTTTGGCAGAGTACAGGTCAAGGCACACCACAAGTCTAACTAATGTAACAGACTTGAGGAGCCAGGCAGAGATGAGTCTTTGTGAGATGTAGTTTATGATATGAACTGATTTAAAAATAGGCAGAGAAAATGGTTGACTACCAAAGAGTCATAGGGAAAAATGGGTTATGTCGATATGGGGAATAATGCTTAAAAATAATTCTCCAAGGGTTGTAAAATTTCAAGATAAAATTATGTGCATGAAAGCAATGTGCATGATAACAGGGTAGCAACTGATTTGTTAAACCATTTACAAAGTGAAAAATATGGCAGGTAATATTTTGTCCCACTAACCAGAAGAAAACTTCAAGTGTGGACTGGTAAAATTGCCAAGAGCTCAATTATACTGTTCAGCCAAGCAGGTCCCCGAGGTGGATCCAGTTCATGCTGCAGGGCAGAGGAGAAGAGCAAATCCTGAACAAAGACCTGGACAAGGTCAGCCTGGACCCTTGAGACACCAGCGCCAGGAACTCCAGGTTACTCATGGGACATTGTGTCCCCTCAGGAAACAGCTAACGAGACTTTCTAGAACTCTCAGCAATTACTCCTTGACCCGAGGGAAGATCTGAGAGCCACAAGGTTCAGAAGACTTTACAGCCTTGGGTTGCTCCATGAGATATCCTGGCTGAATCATCACTGATGGGTGTTGAGTGAGTCTATGTGCACACTCGCCCAGCTTCCTTAACCACACGCTAGCCGTTCCCTCTGTCCTCTCTTCTCATGGGGAAGAAACGAGGCACTCCTCCTCCCAATCCATCCCACTCGTGTCCTCTCTACCCCATCTCAATGGTGGTGAAGTGACACCATCCAAGATACCCCTAGTCCGAGAGGAATGCACGCAGTTCCAGCCCCGCTGCCTGCATTTCCTGCCTGTGGTAGATGTGAAGGCCACAGTGCCAGGGCCTTCAGGTCAAGGTCTGCGCTGACTCCTCAGGTGGCTGTGGATGCTGGAGAGATGATGACATCAGCACCGAGTGACCGAGCACCAGGAGCTGCACCCAGCCAGCCTCTCCCTTGACCTCTCAACGCCCCACAAGGTAAGTAGAATTGTTGCCAGAAGGCCAAGTGAGAGAATCTACTCTGAATGTAGACCTGAATGGAGAGATTCCGCAGTCCTCAGCTCTTGTTTCCTGAAGTATACGTTCTCTCCACCTTTTCCCCCCTCCTCCTGCTCCTCCTCTCTTCTTCATTCCTCTCCTCTTCCACATTCTTTTCTTCTTCTTCCTACTCTTCCTTCTCCTTTTTTTCTTTTGTAGTACTGGAGCTTGAACTCAGGGCTCATTTATTTGCATCTGGCCCCAGAACCCTCAAGTCTCCCCTACAGTCTGACATTCTTTCTGGTTAACTGGGGATGGAGTCTTGCTGACTTGTCTTTGCCTAGACTGAGACATAGATCCTTCAGGTCTAAGCCTCCCGAGTCGTGAGGTGACAGGCGAGCCACAGTGCCTGCTCCTTTCATTGCTGAGCTCTGTCTGTACATCATGGTATCTACCGTGCATCGTAGTTATTCTTATACATCAATCTCAGTAAAATGCAACATTCCTTAGTCACTCAGCAAATGTGCTCAAATGGCTGCGGTCACACTACATGGGAAGGTAAATACCTCTATTTCCACAAAGGATGAGTGGGACCCACTGTCACGCTACTTATGGTTGCTGCCTAATGTAGTATAAAGTCCTTTCCCTAGATCAAACTCCTCCACAATAAAACCCCACACTTCTTTTGCAGTCTGATTGCCTCCCTTTCCCTGTCCTGACCTTTATTCTCTGCTCAGATTGAGATGGATATCGCATGTTTGCCTACATTTTCCCTCGACCATTTGAGCATTCTGTCCTTGAGATATGTCCCTGGTATGTGGCTTGGATTTCATCTTTAAGTAATGGGTAGGAAGTGAATGATTTTCAAGAAAGAGACACTTCCACAACTGCATATTAGAAATATATTTTCAGCGTGGTAAGTAGACATCTCTACAAATAAGCCTGCTTCAGCAGGGGAGCACAGATTAAAGAATACCAGCGAGAAAGAATTCAAGGATTGGATGATTTATTGAAGGACTAGAAGTGTACAGTATGTTTTCCTGGATGTAAAAGAACTGGAATTGAGGCAGATATTTAAAAAGAAAATACCTATGTGAAAAATGAACTATGCTACTTGTGGGCTGGGAAGGGATGGGAAAAACTGGGGGAAAGTGAAAGTAGGGGTAACATTGTCCCAAAAGAAATGTACTGATTACCAGACTTACGAAACGGTAACCCCTATGTATAATACCCTGATAAGAACAATTATGTATTTTAAAACAGATAAGAAAGAAAATACAGCAATTGAGGAGCCTGATAGGGCAAGATGTCTGATAAGGATGAGGGTGGACTGGATGGATAAACGTGCTGGTGCTGGTCCTGAGAGCAGCGGGGTACGATGGAGATAAATGTATGGATGCGTTCTGTTCTGGAAAGCAGCGAGGAAACACTGCCTCATGGGTCTTGTGTATTTTGCAAATGGTTTAACAAGTCAATTCCTATCATGTTATCATGTCCATAATTTTATCTTGATATTTTACAACCCATGGAGAATTATTTTTATGCATGACTCCCCATATCTACATAACCCATTTTCCCCTATGACTCTTTGGTAGTCAGTCATTTTCTCTGCCTATTTCTAAAACCAATTCACATCATAAACTACATCTCACAAAGACTCATCTCTGCCTGGCTCCTCAAGTCTGTTACATTAGTTAGACTTGTGGTGTGCCTTGACCTGTACCCTGCCAAAGTTTGAATTATTAGAATATTCCATTTTTTAGTGCCAGTTCTGGGGCTTGAACTCAGGATCTGGGCACTGTTCTGAGCTTTTTCCCCCTCAAGGCTAGCACTCTCCTAGTTGGGCCACAGTTCCAATTCCAGCAATTTTTTGTAGTTTTATTGTTGATAATAGTCTCATGGAATTTCCTACCCAGGCTGGCTTCAAATTGTGATTCTCAGGTCTCAGCCTTTTGAGTAGCTAGCATTATAGGAGTGTGCCACGGATACCAGCCTCAACTTCCTTTCAACTTTTATTAAAGTTTATTAATCGCCTAATTTTTACTCTCATTTGTTAGAGTTATAGCTAATGATTTACATTTTTTCAATTGCTATTTTTGGATGAGAAGATTTTAGAAACTACATTTTCTAATTTACTGTTAACTATGTCTAAGAACACTATTAATTTTTTAATGTATTTTGTTTTAGAATACAGACTTGCTGAAATCTCTGCCTAGAAAGTTTACTTTGGAATCTGGAGAGTTTTCTTTTGAATTACTTTTTTTCTGTGAATTCTCTATTTCCTTTCCTTCCAATTCTTACATGGCAAAACTCTTTCTCCTATTCTTTATAACTTATAGGGAAACTCTTCCGATGTTTCTTACAAAGACTATTTTTAACCACTTCTGGGTTTTTTTTAACGTTTTTTCTTTAGGTAGTTGTGTACAAAGAGGTTTCAATTCCATATAAGTTTATAAGGACAATACGTCTTGGTCAATGTCATCTTACAGAGACTGTTCATTCCTGTCGGTCATGTGGCTCTAGGGCCATATCTCTTGCACTGAAGAAGAAATTCACCCGTCTCCACCCTCAGTGCCTACCTATCCACATTGCAGGCCCCAAAGGGCCACAACAGTGTTGCTTACAGAGCTTATACATTTTTTTCGGTATCCCCCACCCCTTCCTCCTCCTTGTTATAGGAGACAATCACAGTCTCTGAGCCTTCCAGGTTGGCTGAACGCTTCAACCTGGGGCATTGTGATTTTCTATCTTAGGTGCATAGATAGGAAAGCACATTATAATTTGTTGTAACAAAAATAATTGGACCTACTCTCCAAATGCTTAGTGTATAATTTACATCCCTAGTAGAAGAAACCCAGATTTATTTTTGATTGACTTCAGTATGAATTCAAACAATTTCTTAGAAGACAGAAAATATACTGCCTTCCCTATAGTATCCACATTCTGATTGCAAACTCACCACAAAATATAAAGATGTGTAAAAAGAATGAGATAGTGTGGGGGGAGGGAAATGGGGACAAAAACATGAGAAGGGATATCAATGTTTATGAAATGATGCACCTTCTATCTGATGAATATAATGAAACCCTTCTATTAATTACAATAAACAAGAAAAAGAAAGAAAGAAAGAATAATTCCAGGAAACAGCCCAAGCCAGTCATTTTGATGGATAGCTTTTCCTGGATGTGTGGAACCGTGGATACACACTCATCTTACCTAAAGCATGGGCGTAGGAGAGAGTGGGAAGAAAGACCACACCTGGAGTGCCTGGGGGGGCACACCTCATTGCAAGGAAGGCTGGAAATGTAGTGAACTCAGTGTCCAAGCAAGAGAAGGACACCATAAAGTTGGCAAAGCAGTTAGAGTGGACTCTGCTGTAATTTTTTATGCCTGAAAGAGCAAACATAGATCAAAGAAAAAGTAACCTGTGGTGGAGCAGTTACTAGAACATTCCAGTATTCAGGAAGAAAAGATGCTGGTCTATGGTAAAGCACTTGGACACAAGTAGGAACACGGAGTTGTGCAGTCATTAATTTAAATGAAAGAAAAATCAATAAGAGCAGAGAGATGTTCCAGAAAGAGACAAATTGGGTAATTGCACTTGCAAGCGTAAGAGATGTGGGGAAGGCCAAATAATTATTCAACTCAAACAATATTGAGCACAAACTGATCTTTGGAGGAAATGACCAGTCATTTTGGAGGACGTGAATAATATACGCTCTTTCCTCTGCCAAAGCTTGTAGATTTACGTCGCATGCTACAGAATGTGTGATAGGGTCGGTCCTGTTGGCAGGATACTCGAGCTTGGAAATGTGGTGAAGAGAGAGAGAACCCAAACCTCCAGAAATACATGGAGACGCATATGAGCACTTACAGCCATTATGAAGGTATGTGTGTGTCATGCTAAAAAAACCCAAAATGA
Source organism: Megascapheus bottae (assembly GCF_031878675.1). NCBI lineage: Eukaryota > Metazoa > Chordata > Mammalia > Rodentia > Geomyidae > Megascapheus > Megascapheus bottae. The sequence continues at coordinate 26,330,614 of NC_143525.1, read as the reverse complement.
AACAAGAAAGGAAGACTGAGAGAGACACGTATTCTGATTGTGGTTATGTACACTTGTGTATTTTCCAAACAAGAGTGTCTATTAAAGGAGATATGAAATCAGTTTTGTAAATAAAGCATCAGGGGAGAAACTTTAACGGGGTCATTTTGGTAACCGCAAAATCTAGTAACCCTCTGTTTTACCATCTACCAAAGCAGAGTAGCTCCCTAGCACCTCCTGGGGTCTGGAGTCGCAATAAGATTAGTCAAAAGAACCATTCCTAGTCCCTTTCCTAACAGATTCCTTGCACTAGAAAACGTGAAAGATTCCTAAGTGCTGTCTTGACCTTACCACGGACAGTAAGTTGAATGTGTGATTCTGGCTTCACGGAGATACTGGAAGAGTCTTAGGAGAAGAGACTGTAGCCTAGATATTGAATGGATAGGCAGTGTACTTTTCTTCTCTGTGCTATGAACTGTAACAAGACTCTAGGACCTAGAATATGGCTGGAAACTAGAGATGGCTAGGTGCTCGTGGGAGAGCTCAACCCCTGATGCACACATTGTTCATTCTGGATTGGAACGTAAAAACATTTACTCCTGTTGATAAACAAAAAGTTCTCTCCAAATTGTGGTTATTTAATAAACTCAGGGCAAGATTGCCTGACTTTTTGAGTAAAATACGTTGGCAATGAAAGATTATGATATTGAATAACTGATAGGCAGAATTGGACTTATATCAGTAAGTCCTTCCAGGACTCAGTGCATGATCTCACTAAGAGGATGAAAAACTTCTGCTGAAGAGTTTCCCCAGAGCTGCCTTCGTGTGCCGGCTTCTCAGACTGTAGATGAAAGGATTTAACACTGGCGTCACAGCCATCACCACTGCATCCTTCAGGCTGCATCTGGGCAAAGGTTGGGAATACATGCCCATGACTGTCCCATAATACAAAGAACCACCGTGAGGTGGGAGCCACAGGGGGAGAAGCTTTGGGTATGCCCTGAGTGGATGGAACCACCTGAGCACGGGAGATACAACCCCAGAGTACATCATCCTCACATTATCACGGATGTCAGACAGCTTGAGCAAGGGGGCAATGTCACAGTAGAAGTTGGCCACTCCCTTGCTGCCACAGAAAGATAAACTAGCTGTGAGTAGAGTATGAATAACGGAATTGGTGTTTCCAACCACCCAAGACCCAGCAACCGTCAGGATACAAGAACAGGATCTCATCGTGGCTGTGTAATGAAGAGGGCAGCTGATAGCCACAGCTCCATCAACAGCCATTGCAACCAAGATATAGCTGTCTGTGTTAGCCAAGCCGATCATAAAATCCATCTGTGCCAGACATCCAGCAAAGGAGATGGCTCTGCTACCCGAGACATGGTCGATCAAGGTCTTCAGGATGGTGACAGAGAAGAAGGTGTCACCCAGAGCGAGGCTGGCAAGGAAGAAGAACATGGGGCTGTGTTAGCGAACGTCAGAGAACATGGCCAGGATGATGAGCGTGTTTTCAACCAGCGTGATGGGGTAAATGAGGAGGAAAAGGAGGAAGAAGATGTCTTCCTGGGGCTGCGATCCAGTCACTCCCGGGAGGATGGAATATGAGGTGGCAGACTAGTTGTCTTCTCTCATGGCTCCTTCAGCACGGAAGGGGAAAGGAATCAAGAATTATTCGTGCAATTATTGGGCATTGCATTCCATAGCCAATATATTTTACTGAAGGAGTTTATTGTCCCTACCCCGGGTTTTATGAAATCCAAGGATTCTTCACAATTTGGAGGGAACTCCCTGTTCTCTCCCTGAGAATTGACGTTTTTAACTAGACATTCCTATTTAGCATGAGAAATCTAGGAGTCAGATGTGATTCACATGCCCTATAGCACCTAAGCATCTCATAATTTACATTCTTGTTCTTAGAACTGCCCACAGAGAAATCATAAACATGGGAGAAATACTATCTTGTTCATTCAAGATCTAAAACATATTTCTTGCTCTCAAGGACATTACAATTTCATGGAGAAAATTCATACTCATGTTAGTAGATATAAGGCAAAGGCATTATTTTGCGGAGTCTTTGACAAAGTGTAAGGTTTTTCAAGTTCTTTTCTGTCAGCAGAAGGACTTGTCTACAAACTAGTAATTATTTCATAGACCAAGCTCAGTACACCCAAAACCCCAGGATGTACTAGGGATTCACTCCATATTAGAAAGAGTCAAGTAAGACATGTTCACTACAAGAAAGATTCAGATGAGAGGAAATAAAATTGCACATGATCAACAGTGGTTTTGAATTTTCTTTATGCTGTTTAATCACCCAGTGCTCTTCCTCTATCAGGCTATTCATGTTGTGTGCCTGGTCTTGCACCTTCTCTCCACCTTCTCTGTTACATGGCACTTTTCAATCTACTTTCCCCAAACTTGGATGATCCTGCAATCCTTTCCCAAATACGTACCCCCAAACAACTGTTCCTTCTTCCACCTGACTTGCAGCATATTCAGGAAAAACGGCAGAAATCTGGGACTAGAATTCATGAATCTCGAATCCACTTGGGCCCTACGCACTCTTCAGTGATAACTGAAGGTCCTTCTAACTTTTGTGATTGTCCTCCCTCTCCCTATGGCATCTAAATGAGCACTTTTCCAGAGGCCTGGTGGTCATTCTTCTCATCTCTGGGGAAATTCATCCTGTGAGGGAGTGTTTCCACGTTGTTCCCTTAGCATGTCATGTTCATACAGTCACCTCCACTTTATTTCCATCCTCCCAAGACCTAGAAAAGAACTGTCTGTCAAGTGTACTTGCATAATTTTCCTCGTTGTGCCCTCTCAGATTTTTCAATTGCTGTGTTTTCTTTCAAATATGTGCAATACCAGCACTTCTTAGTCGTTCAACAAAAACTCCCAACCCTTCCATTCTTTCTAACAACCCTTCTTTTTATCTCTTGTGCTCCTTTTTGGATGCAGGCTTGTTTGTAGAGATGTCTGTTTACCATCTGGAGAAAATATTTTAGAAGACAGCTGTGAATGTGTATGCTCCTTGAAAATGACTCACTTTATACTTATTAATAATAGATGAAGTCCAAGTCAAAAAACCTCAAGGATAAATTGTTGAAACAATTAAGGGAAAATTCAGGCAAAAATGTGTTGTGAAGCATCATTATCAGAGCAGAGAATACACTTTAGTACAAGGAAAATAACCAATCTGAAAAAGAAATTTGGGTTTGTGTTGTGAAAGATTTTGATCCAAGGCAATGGCTTTAGTAATAATAATTATAATGTGGGTTCCATTAAGTCTTTGTGGCAATAGAAATATTCTGTCTTTTGTTTCGTGTGAATACAGACATTTCAGCCTATTTACTGGGTGACCAAAGCAGGGCATTATATTTTCACTAAGGTTAGCTTAGTGAAGGAGACTGAGACCTAGAAGATCAAGACACAAAAAGTCAGTGAAACCCAATCTCAAGTCAACCAAAAAAAAAAAATGCTGGATTAGAGGCATGGCTGAATTGGCTCAGTGCAAAGTTCTGTGTTCAAACTACAGTTTTAAGGAAAAAAAACATTAAGTATGCCCAGTGTAGGACCAAAAGAACCAAGGAACCTGAGAAGAGAGGTTTCTGAGCACAGGGACTCTAGGAGGAAGACACACAATGTTGAACATTGCAGCATTGCCAGGGAGGGAGTTTATCAATCCAGCAACCCAGGAAAGAGGCAAAAAGACTGAGAGCTCAGGCGGAGAATCCTCAAAGTGCATGTGAACGCCAGTGCCTGAGGAATGAAGTCCTTAGCTCATAAAAATCAGGTCAGAGTCTCATACATGGATTATCACTAATATCCACCTCTCTGGAAAGGGTTTATGCTCTGAGATATCAGTGACATGAGTATAATGGTTCTGTAGACCATTTTGCAGAGATATAGGAAGCCAGGGCTTTCTCTTTGTCATCAGAGTGGCAAGAGATAAGGTAAAAACTGCACCTTGTGAGGGTTTTCAGATTCTTCTGATAGGTGAGAACTCTGCTCTGGGAAGGGCCCCCTGCCAGGCTCCATGGAGTGTGAGAGTAGAGTGTTTTGTAAGATCATGCTTTGCATGTTTGTGCGAGTAGTCACAGCCCATGACACACAGTAGGGCTTCAGGGTGATGGTGGACCTTAGGAGGAAGGAACCTACTCGCAAGCACCTTGCTCAGGTCAGTGCTTGTAGACAAGAAACCCTAGAGGACCATGGTCAGGATGAGATTCTCTCACTTGGCCTTCTGTCTATTGCATCTTGAGGCCTTAGGAGCAGTCAGGCAGACATTTGTGTCCTCATTTTCCTGCCACCTTTCTGTGGGACTTTTGTCAGTTCACCTCACCTGATAAGCAAGGTCTGAGGAAATAAAGCAACAATTCTACTTACCTTGTGGGGCGTTGAGAGGTCAAGGGAGAGGCTGGCTGGGTGCAGCTCCTGGCGCTCGGTCACTCGGTGCTGATGTCATCATCTCTCCAGCATCCACAGCCACCTGAGGAGTCAGCGCAGACCTTGACCTGAAGGCCCTGGCACTGTGGCCTTCACATCTACCTCAGGCAGGAAGTGCAGGCAGCGGAGCTGAACTGCGTGCATTCCTCTAGGACTAGGGGTATCTTGGATGGTGTCACTTCACCACCATTGAGATGGGGTAGAGAGGACACGAGTGGGATGGATTGGGAGGAGGAGTGCCTCGTTTCTTCCCCATGAGAAGAGAGGACAGAGGGAACGGCTAGCGTGCGGTTAAGGAAGCTGGGTGAGTGTGCACATAGACTCACTCAACACCCATCAGTGATGATTCAGCCAGGATATCTCATGGAGCAACCCAAGGCTGTAAAGTCTTCTGAACCTTGTGGCTCTCAGATCTTCCCTCGGGTCAAGGAGTAATTGCTGAGAGTTCTAGAAAGTCTCGTTAGCTGTTTCCTGAGGGGACACAATGTCCCATGAGTAACCTGGAGTTCCTGGCGCTGGTGTCTCGAGGGTCCAGGCTCAGGGCTGACCTTGTCCAGGTCTTTGTTCAGGAGTTGCTCTTCTCCTCTGCCCTGCAGCATGAACTGGATCCACCTCGGGGACCTGCTTGGCTGAACAGTATGACTTAGCAGCTGGTGATTTAACCAGCCCTGCTGGAGGTTTTCTGTTTAGTGGTGCAAATTAAAACATTATCTTCCATTTTCCCCTGGGATTTGACTTTAGGAGAGTGCATATGTGAGCACTGAACAGAGGTTCCTTGATTGCCTAGTGGTTTAGAGAAAGTGCCTCAATGGTCTCCAGCCGTCGTTATGCATATGTCATCTGCCGAGTGCCCTGGGTGATGGGCATTGTCCTGAGATTTAGCCCTTCCTGTGGCACAGAGCTCACCACTATCTGCAGAAGACACCAGTGGGGACAGAGCTCCCTGGCAGGCTCCTCACAGCCTGACTATAATTGACTTGGGACCATTATTTATTAAAATAGGAATAACCGCAGCTGTGACAGCAGCAACAGCCTCGCAAAGTAGGAAGGGTGAAGGAATTCTAGCTGACGTCTGCACATACTTAACAGTAAGTGTGGAGTGTGAGTTTTTGCCTGCGTGGACTGTTTCTGAACCACTTCCTTACTGCCTGTCCACTTCCTGTCTTACGGCGAGTCATGCAGCAGTAGTCTGTATCCACCATACTCTGTCCACAGTAGATGGTTAAGTGCTTGCTGAATTATATTTTCTCCTAGATAGGTCTCGGATCACATCATCTCACTGGCTCCATTATTCATTTTTTCTGTGTCCAGATAATGTCTACATCTAGGGCACAATGGGGTCATGTCATACTGAACCATCTTGATTCCCACCTCAGAATCTGTTTCATTCTTCCATGCATTATTTACCGGGCCCACTGGAGACAGAAGGAGCTATACACAGTGGTAAAGGAAATAGTAGTAAGTTCTTGGGCTCCTGAATAGCTGGGCTTACAGGCGTGAGCTACTGGTGCCCAGCCACTATTATTTCTTATACCTTCAGTGGGTATTTTCTCTCTTTCCTGTTTTATGTCTTTTCTCTTTATTCATTTACTCATCTCTTCATATTACTTATTAATACTTCTGCTCCTGACTTTTAAAGTTTCTAATCGATGATATCTAAATATTCTAGCTCTTTCATTTCTATCACTTTTGTATTTTAGCTGTCGTCAATCTTTTAAACTATATTTACAGTTAAATGTAGTTTTGATTACTGTTTACTTTTCCTCCATTGAGTGGTAGAAGGGATTACTATTTCAAGACAAGGTTCTATATAGTTACAAAATAGCACAGCACTGGCATGAAAACAGAGATGAAATGGAAAGAATGGTAGACAGAAATAAGCTAAATTACCTAACAGCCATTTTGTCTTTGACAAAGCTACAAAAACATACTTTGGAGAAAAAATAGCTCATTAAGGAACAGTGCTGGGGAAATCAGATATCCACATGCAGAAGACTGAAACTAGAACTTATCTCTCTTCCTGTACAAAAAAAAAATCCCACTCTAGCATGGATGAAAGACTTTATGTGAAACTTTGAAAGCACTACATGAATATATAGGGGAAATATGTAAAGATATAGGAATAGACACAACTTACTGAACAGGACTTCAGTTGCTCAGGAATCAGAGCAACATTGAAAAATATGATTGTAACAAATTAAAAATATTTTGTATATAAAGAGAAACAATTGCCCAATTAAAGAGACAGCCTACAAAACAGGAGAAAAATCTTTGCAAGCTATTAATCAGATAAATGATTAATATCCAGAATATATACGGTACTCAAAAAATTAATTACTGAAGAAAATAATTCAATTAAGAAATGAGCAAGCCATTTGTGGTGGCTCACAGCTATAATCCTAGCTACTCAGGAGGCTGAGATCTAAGCATCACAGTTCAAAGCCTGCCCACTAAAGTCTATGAGACTCATCTCCAATTAGCCACTAGAAAACTGTAAGTGGCACTGTGGCTCAATGGGTAGGATGGTAGCCTTGATATGAAGAGCTCAAGGACAGTGCCCAGGCCCAGAGTTCAAGCCTCACAACTGACAAAAAAAAGAGCAAAGGAACATACCGTTCTTGAAATAAGTACTAGTTAATAAATATATAAACATTTAAAATGCTCAGCCATAAAAGATATGCAAATCAGTTATGTAATCAGCCTCGGTGTCCATCCACAGACAAATGGATAAAGAAAGTATGATATTCAGTGGAGCGTGGTGGCTCACGCCTGTCATCCTAGCTCCTCGGGAGGCTGAGATCTGAGGATCAAGGTTCAAAGCCAGCCCAGGCACAAAAGGACCTGAGACTCTTATCTCCAATTACCTCTAAAAAATGAGAAGTGGGGCTTGGCTCAAGGGTAGGGTGGTAGCCTTGAGCTGAAGAAGAAGAAATTGTTTTATGTATGAGGAAAGTGGGTAGAAGTAGAGATGATCATGTTAAATAAAATAAGCCGGTCTCATAAACACAGTTATCACACGGTTGTTGTATTTTTTTCTCACATGTGTAATTTAGAAACGGAAAAGGACATGAAAGTAAAAAGGTAACAATTCAGTATATGAAAGGGGAAAAAGAGCAGGGGGAGGATAAGAAAGAGTAATAAGTAGAGGAAAGTGGTCAGTGTACGTTAAATAAAGCACAAAAATATATGAAATCCATTACTGTATAGGATAAGTACATGCAAATCAAAACGTGATTGAACATGAGCAAGTCTGGTCAATATTGTATATGTAAGAATTTACAGCTCCAAAGGAACAGGTATATTTTTCCTATGAAAACAGGTAATTATGCAAAAATGTGACTGAAGGATATGATCCAACAAAATATTTTCATCCATTAAAAAAAATCTCTTTACGATAGACAGGAGCTTCTCATTTTACCCACCTCCCATTCTGTAACACGGGACTTCTGTTTGTTGTTGCTATTCAAGTGTGTCCAGTCCCATTCCTTTTCAAATAGAGTGGAAATACATCTTATCGTCAAGAATTTTCTTCGACTTCGTGACCTGTTACAAAATGGAAAAAGATTTAAGTATACGTGTGTCGAGAAAAGGTGCAAGTACATTTGAATGTAATTGAAGGCTGTCATCTCCATTCTCTTCAATTATCCTTCCTAGATTTTGTTCACAGAGGCTGTCGCGTTGGCAGTCCTGAGAGAATGACTTCTTCCGTCATCCAGGCTGCACCTGTGTGTGTAGCTCCTCCATTCTTTTTGTATTGTGAGGACACAACTTGCTCACAAGTTATGAGCAAGCCACAACTTCCTGCTGCTCTGAAGGAAGTCCTAGGAGATAGCCACATGAATAGTGCAGGGAAAAGATGTAGGATTTCCTTCTCATTTGTGTAGCAGCAATGGTAACTGGTTACCTGAGTTTGGAAAACCATGTTTATCTTTTCATATAAATCTATTGTGTGCGGGGTAGAAAAAATAGTCACAAGATTAATTATACTTTCTAGTTTAATTAGCTTCTTAGTTTTGCATTTTAATTAGCACATATTAACTCTGTAAGGGGGTTTCATTGTGTTATTTCCATACATGCATACAATATCCTCAGATCATACTCATTTCCTTCCTCACTTACCATCCTCTCTTCTTCAAATAATTTAGTAATTAAATATAAATAGTCTAAATACACCAATGGAAAGATAATATTAGCTGAGTGAGTTAAAAATAAACATTATCCAACTGCATGAAATCCCAAATACTCAAACTATTTGGAAGTAAAAAGATGGAGAAATATGCAAATATGGCTGTATTAATTTCATATAAAATATGTTTCAGAGCAAAGGAAATTACCCGAGGCAGAGAGTAATAGTAAAGATATATCATTATGTAATGATTAAGGGGTTATTCTACCAAGCAGAATTGCCAGCCTTAAATGGGTTGCCACACAATTGATAGTAAGAACAAGTGGAGAAAAACTGGTAAGACTGAAAGGTCACAGACAAAACCATAATTGTCATGGGAGAATTCAAAACCCCTCCTTCACCAACTGATGGAACCACTAGTTGGGAAGTCAGTAAGGATACAGAACTTAACAACAGCCACAACTTAAAAGGCTGAAATTTGTAGATGGCTTTTCTTCAATAATAGCAGAACATTTTTTATCCCCCTCCTAAGGCTTACCAAACACATTCCAAGATAGTATCTACCATCAAATTTAAAATAATTTCTACCAACAAATAAATCAAGTCTACCCACAAATTTAAAATAACTGGAATAATAACCCAGTTTTACTCAGTAAGTGGGCACAACTAGGGATTAAGTCAGCATCTGAGTTAAGGGGCCTAGAGATGGAGGAAGCAGAGTCTCCCTGGAGCCTCATTAGTCGGGAAATAGACAAGTGATAGGCCAATGATGATAGTAGTAGAATAGTCCTAGCACAACATCTCAACACAGTTAACTGTTTCCCAAGGTGGTTGTATGGAGTCATCCTGTCTCTGGCTCCAAGAGAATTCAGCCCAAGAGATCTTCTTTTGTCCTCTTTGTGCAAATATATATCCTGGTATAGATGGGAAATTGAGTTCATACCAGGTCTGACAGAGCCCAGTGCCCAGTGCAGGGGCAGATTCCCATTAGATATCAGTAAAAGTCTATGGGTGAAGTTGGATACTGGTGGCTGTCACCTGTATTCCTACCAACTCAGGAGGCTGAGAACTGAAGATCATGGTTTGCAGCCAGCTTGGGCAGGAAAAAATGTGAGATTCGTATTTCCAACGAAGCATCAAAAAGCATCAGAAAACTGTGGCTCAAGTAGTATAGCACCCATCCCTGAGCGCCAAAGCAAAGAGACAGCAGGCAGCCCCTGAGTTTAAGGGTTAGTATTTCATTTTATGAATTATTTTTTTCTTGATTGCCTACTGATGGATATTTGAGTGACTTCAAATTTTCATGATTACAAGTACTATTGTTATACATTTCCTTATGCTTTTATCTGTTTACTACTTGCATGGCTGCCTGAGTTCCTCTAATATAAACCCAGAAAGTGAGATTGTCTAAAAAAGAATGAGCCTTTTGGTTTTTATGGATGGCCTAAAGCTTGTACCACTTTCTAGAACCCGATTTTTCTCTCTTGCTCATCTTCAAGTGCAGTTCTTTTTCTTGAACTTTTAGAAGAAGTCATCGAGGATGATGCCACTAACATTATAGTCTGAAAGCTCCTTCCTTCTTTCCTTGCTTCCTTCTTTCCTTCCTTCCTTCCTTCTTTCCTCTTCTCTTTATTTCCTATTTCATTATTTTCATGGAGCATTTAAATATATGCTGACATTGTTGGAGGTCTCCTGCTTCATACTTTTCTTCCATAATTTTAACTGGGAAGTATTTTGGTGGTGTCTCTTTCTCTTGTGCTATTACGTGTATGGTATATTCTCAGAAACTTCTCTTCATTGCAGAGGTGCCTTGTCCAAGAAAGCAACAATGACTTAGCTTGAGGGTTCTCTGGGTCTTGGCTACTCCAAGAGAAATCCAGTCCATTTCCAGTTCTATCCCTTTGACAAGGCTGTGGGTGGAGGTGAATTTCCTTCCATCACCAGACAGATGATGAGATCGTCTCTCTTTGTGATGTCAACATTGCTGCTGCTTATTGTGTATGGAAAGCTAGCACAGAAATGCTGCACTGCATAAGCGCTCGTTCCCTGTCGTGTTCTCCCCACAATGGCAGTCAACGCCCAGCCTGCCTTCTCTTTTGATGGGTTTCTATATACCGCATCTCTCTTGTAAATGGAACCACACAATCTGTGATTGGTTTGGTATTTTTGTTGTTGTTGTTTTTCCACTTAAGATAACATATTGCAGTTCATCCATATTGTATCATGTATCAACACTTTATTCCTTTCTAATGCTAAATAGCATTTCATTATATTCATATGACACAATGTATTTCTCTATTTGTCCACTAACCAGAACATTGACAAATATCACTATTCAACTGTTTTCCATATAGGCTGTACCACTTCATGCATACCAGCAACACACAAGGGCTCCAGTTTCTCCACATCCCGCTATCTCCTATCTGTCTTGACTCTGCTCATCTTGGCCAGTGTCCAGTGGGGTCTGCTGTGGTTCTGACTCGCACTTCCCTAAGGTCTGAGCAGGCTTCCATGAGCTTAGGGTTCCCAGAGCACTCGGGTATGGCCTTGGGTTACTCTCTTGGCCCTCTCTGCCAGGAAGGGCAATTTTCCAAAAAGATCTTCACCTACAGGACCAAGCATTGGGACACCAGGTCCTGCTGAAAGAGAATTTACACCTGTATGCTCACCCCTTCCTGGCTGTGAAAACAGAGAGGGAAAACTGTAAGACAAATCCAAATGCAGGGCTGGGAATTTGGCCTAGTGGTAGAGTGCTTTTCTAGCATGCACGAAGACCCGGGTTCAATTCCTCAGTACCACATACGTAGAAAAAAGGCTCAAGTGGAGCTGAGGCTCAAGTGGTAGAGCTCTAGCCTTGAGAAAGTCCAAGGACAGTGCTCAGGCCCTGAGCTCAAGCCCAGGACTGGAAAAAAAAAAAGAAAGAAAGAGAAAAGAAAAGAAAAGAAATCCAAATGGTTCTAAAAACTACCATGCATCATGTTCTCTGCTACTGCAAAAGCAAACTTTGAATGTGTGCATGTGTGTGTGCCTCTGTGTGTACCTCTGCGTGTACGTGCATGTGTGTACATGTGCATGTACACACACATGCCAGTCCTGTGGCTTAAACTCTGGGCCTGGGCACTGTCCTTGGGCTTTCTCAAGGCTCGTGTCTACCACTTGAGCCACAGCACCACTTCTGGCTTTTTCTGTGTATGTGGTACCCAAGGAATTGAACCCGGGGCTTCGTGGATGCTAGGAAGCACTCTACCGCTAGGCCATGCTCCCAGCCCCCAAACCCCAATCTTTAGTTGCAGCCTCCTGAGTAGCCAGGGTGACTGGTACGAGCTCCCCAGGTCTTGATAACATCTGGAACCTCCTTACCCCTCATCTTCCCAGGAGAAAGGTCAGCGGGGAAGTTCTTGCATTTTCATTGCTAGCTGAAGGAAGTTTAGTAAATCCTATTTCTTTTTCTCCTCTGGGGAACATTTCTGAGAAAAGCCAAACAAGATGGGCTTTGTGTTTGTTGCAGGGACAATGAGGGTCTTTGTAGGACAGAAAGTGCACCATTATTTTTCCCTCTTCTGAACCTCACACCCAGTCTCCATAAAGCATTTCCATAGCTGTCAGGGGATTGGGTTCCCTATCCATGGCCCATTAAGAGGGAGAAAATGGTGCTGAAACATGACAGGGTGGCCCCACATGCCTTCTCCACTCCATGTTTCATCCTCCTAGGCCAAACACCTGTGTGTCATCCTCCCTGTGACAGATGGTCCATGCACTTCCCTCGCCAGCCAGTCAGCGCGTGCGCACACAGGGCCTTGCTGCCCTTCGTCTTGGAGGAGAGGCAGAGGGGGTTCAGCTGGTCCCCCGGCCCCCCAGCCACTACCAACCATCACTGCCAACTAGAGGTGAGTGGCTGTGCCCATGAGAAGATGGGATCAGGCACAGAAAAAGCCTCTTCTGCTTTTGCCTTTCATCACACTAAAATGGACCACCCTCTGTCCAAGGTTCCCGAGCAGAGCCCCCAATAGGGGGTTGGCCCAGTGAGTCCTGGCTCATCCGTGTGGAGTCTGCCCTGGAACCACCCCCCCCCCCATAGCAAAATACACTGTCAAATGCAAAGCCAGGCAAAGATGTCCCAATCTTTACACCCTATAGGTGTCACTTGTGGCTGGCTGGATTTCCACAGGCTATGGGGGGGGGAGGAAGAGGGGTTCTTTCTTCACAGATGTTAAAAACAGAACAGCTGCTGAATGCCAGTGGTTCACATCTATAATCTTAGCCATTCAGGAGGCTGAAATCTGAGGACTGTTTCAAGCCAGGAAAATCCATGAGATTCATACATACTTCCAGTTATCCAACAAAAAGCCAGAAGTAGAGGCTTGGCCAAGTGGTATAGCATCCATGTTGAGTGAGAGAGCTAAGAGAGAGTGGCTTGAACTCAAGCCACCCCCCCATCTCCTCCCCCTAGCATTTGGAGAGGCCTTAGTTGGCTGTCACCAGTCTTTCAGGCTGCCTTTAGCCACTGGGACCTCATAAGAACTTCCGGCTCCTCGTAAGCCCCATGTAAAACACTTGGAAAGAACAAATGCTTCCCACACAAACAGCAAAAGGAAAGGCAACTTTCATCAGCCTCAAACCCATGAATCTTTACATATTTTATGACTCTCACTCACAGTTCCTGTCCGACTTGTGCATAAAACTTCTCCAGATTTTGAGGGGAGGGAAATGGGGAAAAACATGAGAAGGGGTTTCAATGTGTGAGAAGTAATGCACCTAGTATCTGGTGAATGAAACGGAACTCCTCTATACATTACAATAAAAAAAAACCTTCAGCTTTATGCAAGCCACCCCCAGAAGTCATTTCTTTCCCAAATGGGTCCTATATCTTGATGACTTTCTAGAAGCCAGTGTTGGCCTTTCTGTTGTTATCCATAATTGGAAAAGCACTGGAGATAAGAAAAATTATGGCAATAAATGATCTATCTGGGCAGAGCCACAAAGAAGCGACAGGCAGGGCAGGGCGAGGGAAGTGTCTTCAGCCCATTCATCAAACATTGTCTGTGTCAGCCAGCTCTCCTGCAGCCCTGCAGCCCTACTCCTCACACCCACTCAGCACCATGCCTCACACCCACAGCTGGGGCTTCTGCAGGGCTGTCCCGGCCCCTTCCCGCATAAATGAATGTCAAAAGAGACACAGCCCTCCCCAGCTGCCCTGACACCTTTTCTTTATTGATTTGAACTGTCATTGGTGTTCAAGATTGGGTGGCTTGTGGCTGTAATCCTGGCTACTCAGGAGGCAGAGATGTGAGGATCGCAGTTTAAAGCCAATCTGGGCAGGAAAGCCCATTGAAGACTCAGTGAACCACCAAAAAGGGAAGATGTGGGTCATACGTGGAGCGTTAGCCTTGAACCAAAAATCTCAGGGTCGGTAGTGCCCATGATGTGTGTTCAAGCCCCAAGACTGGCACAAAATAAATAAATAAAATAAAATCTCACCAAGTCACTGAGCATTCTCATCCCCACTCGTGCCTCATCCAGGCTCCTTCCACTAAGCTCAGGCCCTGCCACATGGTCCTGTCACCACCTCCGACACTCCAGAGCCTTGCTCTGTCCCTTGGACCCGCCAAGCTTGGCCCACTTTGAGGTATTTGCATTTGCCTGGAAGTTTCCTCACACCACTGACTCTTCATTATTGCTATTTCAGTTGAAATGCCACTGAGAGCCACTCCTGGACCCCTTTATAAAATAGCCCTTGGCTGGGAGTTTGGCCTAGTAGTAGAGTGCTTTGCTTAGCATACACAAACCCCTGGGTTCAATTTCTTGGTACCACATACACAGAAAAAGCCAGAATTGGTGCTGTGGCTTAAGAGGTAGAGAGCTAGCCTTTAGCAAAAAAATGCCCAAGGACAGTACCCAGGCCCTGAGTTTAAGCCCCAAGATTGGCAAAAACAAAAAACAAAACTCAGGGACTTATACCTGCTAGTCAGGCACCTCTGCACATATCATAAAGTTAAACATGAACTTGGCATTCCACACAGGTCTCCAGCCTGGACACATCTGTTCCCACGGGCCATCAGCAGGCCAGGGTCACACACAATGGGACACAACTGGCAAAGTTCCCAGGCTCACTTCAGGAGTCCTTGCTGGAGACCAGAAGCCAGGCCCAGTGGCTCTGTTTCAGCTCTGACACACACAACTGGCTCCTCTTTGGACCAGATGAACTCTTGACAAGTGTCAGCTCTCCTCTGCCACGCTGTGCATGGAGGCCTCACCAGACCCCATAGAACCCCACGCCAGAGAGCACACACCTGACAACACACAGGTAACCCCAGCAACAAGCAAAGACAAAGGAAATCAGATTGTTCTCATTAAAATCGACACTTGTAAGCTGGGCACTGGTGGCTCACGTCTGTAATCCTAGCTACCTAGGAGGTTGAGATCTGAAGATCACAGCTCAAAGCCAGCCCAGGCATGAAAGTCTGTGAGACTCGTATCTCCAATTAACCACCAGAAAACCGGAAGTGGCACTGTGGCTGAAGCCGTAGAGTGCTAGCCTGGAGCTGAAGAGCTCAGGGACAGCGCCCAGGCCCAGAGTTCAAGCCTCACTACTGACAAAAAAAAGAAAAGAAAAGAAAATTGACACTTGTGCTGGCAGTATAACGTATTCATGACCTAAGGACATTATGTGTGGACCCAGCCAAGTGAGATAATTATTTCTAGTCATACACTAATTTTGCCTTCCCTCTCTTATTGTGGGTACAAGGCCTCCAACTCCTCATCTGAGGGCTGGGATTACACAGAAAGATGGGTAGCAGTGTCTGGATTTCCCCGGAGCCCCTATTGTTACCTAAGAACAATACTGACGGCAGGTGGAAGCTCTGGGTCTGGAGGTTGAGATTTGACTGTATCCCCAATTCCATGATGTCCCCTGTTTTGTCAGCCTGGAGGCTCTGTGGGGGTAGGGGGCACTGCTGAGACTCATGGGGGCTGAGAAAAGCCCACCACAGGTGTGTGATTTGTGACTGCATGTGAGGAAGGTGGAGGGGAGAGAAAGGGGCCTCCCAGAGGGGGAAGGCAGGGCGACATGGCAAGAGCTAAGCCAGGGTGGCCTCAGGAAGGAAAGAGCCCAGGCCGGCTGGCGCAGGAGCCACCTTCAGCAGCCTGCCACCACAGCCTGCACTGCGGGTGGGGTGAGCCAAGGGGTGGAGGGCTGGGGTCTGCTCATGAGCAACTGACCTGGTGACCCCTCCACTGCGAGCTAACAGGGGTCACAGGCCCTTTGACCTCTGAGGAGTTTGACCCAAGGCTTATGATTTCTCCTGTTTGTTTAGGCTCCATCTGCAAAGCCCGGAAGCCTGAAGCCCCTCTTGGCTCTCTTAGAGTGCCAGCTCCCACCGTGGCCAGCGTCCATGCCAGGGGCCCAGGTGCTGGGAGCCCATGCACACACTGCCACAGGCTGGGAGGCTGAGGGGGGCACAGGGAGAGAGGTGAGGAGCCAGCACAGGGCCACCGTGAGCTCAGGACGCTCAAGGTCACGGGGACTCCTCTGGGTCTGGTACAGACACTTCTTGCTTAGTGACGCCATCTCAGGTGGGCCCTTGCTCACTCGACCCTCCAGTCACTGCGAAGGCATCTGATGCTCTGCCAGCCAAGGCTGCCGGGCCAGAGACCCGGGGCCCAAGAGGGAGAAGAAAAACCCAAACCCAGGCAGCTTGGGTCTGAAATCTCTGTTCCTAGAACAGTGCTCCTGTGGCCAGGTGCCACAGGTGGGAGAAGTGGCTCACTGTGGGCCATGCCAGCTCTCCCAGAGCCTCACCCAGGGTTCTAGCTGTGGCTTTGCTCAGAATCGGTGGCAGAGCCTAAAAAGCATACAATATCCCCAGACACTGAGGGGCTCACGCCTGTCACCCCAGCTGCTCAGGAGGCTGAGAGGTGAGGACCCTGCTTGCAATTGACCTGGACAGACAAGTCTAGAAAAAGTCTTCTCTCCAGTTGAGGCATGGTTAGAGTGGTGAGGTGCCAGCCATAACTGAAAAACTGCGTGAGAATGCCAGGCCCGGAATTTAAGCCCCAGTACCAACACGCACACATACACACAACACCCTCAACACACCCAGACACATCACACACACACACACACACACACACACACACACACACACACATACACCATGACACATATATACACCCAGCACCCCCCACCCCACCCCACACACCATACACACAAGCTATAAAGCCCCTGGGTAGGAGGGCTTCCCAGCCAGCAGGACTACCCGGCTGTCACCCCTGCTCAGCCCAGCCAACCTCCCAGCCTTAAGCCAGTCAGAGCTGACCTCCATTTCTTCAAGGGCCCTGGAACCCCTGTGTTCCCAGAGGTAGCGAGGGGTGGGGATAGGGCGTCTGGATGGCAGGACACAGATGACCTGCGTGGTCATTCAGGAGGGGTGGGTGCTGGCAGGGGCAAGGGGTGGCTAGGACCTGGCCAGTGCTGGCGGGGGCAGCAGGCTGGGCTGCCCGGGCTGCTCACCAGGCTGTGGGTGGTGGGCATGCAACCAGGCTCACAGATGTTAACAGCTAGGACTGAAGCTGCGGGCAAGTTCTGGTAGGGAAGGCAGTCCACAGCCGCGGCTCCTGTCTGAACTGAGGCTTTGGGCCCCTATCTGCAGAGCCGTTAGCCCAATGGTCACCAGCTCCTCCTCTGGTGAGCAGAGCAGAGCCCGCTCTGGTATCCTGGAACAGGAGTCACACAAAAAAGGATCCCTGGCCACCCACCAGGGCCCCTGGCTTCTTTGATTCATGAGACTCCATCTCGAGCTAGCAAGCAAAAGGCAGAGCTGGAGGTGTGGCTCACCAGACAGAGCACCAGCCAAGAGAGCAGGAGGCCCTGAAGACTGCTGAGAGGGCCAACCGGTTGCAGCCACACACCCCTGCACCCACTCTTACAACAGGAAAGCTCGTCCAGGCTAACGTGGAAGCTTATGGCAAGGAAAGAAGCCGGAAGTCGAGTTTTCTAGAATGCGAGCAAAATCAGCAGACTTACCCTGGGACTCATGGGAAGAGGCCCCCAGTGAGCACTAAGCCTCACCCAGTTACAGCACCCCCTCCTGCATGTGTGGTGAACTGCAGCCCTGAGGCCTGCAGAGCCTGCGGGATGCCTGACCGGCCCTGCCCAGTCCTACTCCAGGGCAGTCACACCCATGGCCAGCAACTAGGGATGCCCCTAAGGATGCCCTTTTCCCATCAGACCCCAGTTCCCCCTTCCAGTTCCACCAGCAGGGTTCCTCCAGTGAGTCCTCAGAGGTGGGCCGAACCAGCATGGTCCCCCTCCTCCCAGGCTGGGTCTCCCCAGCCCCCATGTGCCCAGGTCTCCTCCACACCCAGCCATGGCTTCCCCCGACACTGTCAAGGCCTGGGTGGCATGTCAACCCCTCTCCAGAGCACAGGCATTTATTTGCCTTAGGTTAAATTGGGAGAATGGAGGCAGGAACAAACAAACAAACAAAAAGCAGAAATGGTCCTAAGCCCCAGGTGTGATGGGAGATGGAGCCAGCTGCTTGGATTGCTCAGGTGAGGTCTTGTTGCAAGGACAGTCCTGGATGCCTGGCAGGTGCCTGGCCTCCTTTCCTTCCTCCTGGCTCCCAAGATGGTGCAGCGGGATTTCAGAAGAGACTGTCCCAGGACAAAGGACATGGGTAAAAGTGGAGGAGGCCCGGAGGATCAGCCTCAATCCTGCTCCCCAAGTAAAGCCTCCAGATTCCTCAGCAGCATTCAAGAATCTCTTACATAGCGGGTGCCAGTGGCTCACGCCTGTCATCCTAGCTACTCAGGAGGCTATCTGAGGATCACAGTTCGAGGATAGCTGAGGCTAAAAGGTCCCTGTGAGACTCTTATCTCAAATTAGCTATGCAAAAACTGGAAATGGTGCTATGGCTTAAAGTGGTGCTAGCTTTGAGCAAAAGAGCTTAGGGACAGTACCTAGGCCCTGAGTTCAAGCCTGATGACCAACCAAAAAAAAAATAAATCTTGTATCACAAGCTATCACCATTGAATCCCCTAAAAATATCACAAGTTTATTACCTTACCAATCTAAATTGCAGGAGTTCATAGGGCCTTCTGAGGGCTGCATTCTTTTCTTGGAGCCCTGAGGAGAGTTTTTTCCTCAATTTCCACTTCTGTGGGCACTGACCTGCCTTGGTTCCTGGTCCCCTCCCCCAGCCTAATACTGGCAGCAGAGCTAGCATTTCTGAGTCATCACTATTGTCACCCCTGTGACCACAGACAGTACTCCTGGCTTAGTGAGGAGACAGAATAATACAGAATGCTCTCCTTGTGTTTCAAAGACCTTAAATATCATTTTTAAGGCCTTCTGCATTTGACAAAATACAACATCCATTCATGTTAAAAGCACTAGAAAAAATAGGAATAAGAGGTACATTCCTCAAAATAATTAAAGCCATATATGACAAACCTACAACTAGTATTACACTAAATAGAGAAAGACTGGAACCATTTACCTTAAAATCAGGAACTAGACAGGGATGCCCACTCTCTCCACTTCTCTTCAGTATAGTGCTGGAACCCTTAGCCAGAGCAATAAGGCAGGAGAAGGACATCAAAGGGATCCACATAGGCAAAGACGAAATTAAACTATCCCTATTCGCAGATGATATGATCCTCTACTTGAGTAACCCAACAAACTCCACTCCCAAACTCCTAGAATTAATAAACCACTTTAGCAAAGTGGCAGGATACAAAATTAACCTGCAAAAGTCAGTCACCTTCTTGTAGCCAACAATACGCAAACAGAAGGCGAAATCAAGAAAATGATCCCATTTGCAATAGCTCCCAAAAGAATAAAATACTTAGGAATTAACTTAACCAAAGAAGTAAAGGAATTATTTAATGAAAACTATAAGAGCCTAATGAGAGAAATTAAAGAGGACACCAGGAAATGGAAAGACACCCCATGCTAATGGGTAGGGAAAATCAATATAGTGAAAATGGCCATACTGCCAAAATTGATATACAAATCCAATGCAATCCCCATCAAAATCCCAAAGACATTCTTTACTGAAATAGACGATACAATCCAAAGGTTCATAGGGAACAAGAAAAGACCTAGAATAGCCAAAACAATTCTAGGCAAAAGAGCAATACAGGTGGTATTACAATACCAGACTTCAAACTCTACTATAGAGCCATAATAACAAAAACAGCATGGCATTGACACATCACATCTGTCATCCTAATCCTAACTACCACACAGGAGGCTGGGATCTGATGATCATTGTTTGAAGCCAGCCCGAGCAGGAAAGTCCCTGAGACTATTATCTCCAGTTAACCAGCAAAAATCCAGAAGTGGGACCTGAGACTCAAGGGGTAAAGTGCTAGCTTTGAGTGACAAAATACAGAGACAGTGCTCAGGCCTGGAGTTCAAGCCCGACACATGCACATGTGAGCGTGCACACAAACATCCTTTTTCCATATAAAGCAACACATTTACAAGCTCAGAAATCAGAACAAAGATTTTTTGCGGGTGGGGGAGACCACCCTGCCCATTGTGTTCTAGGAACTTAACAAAATAGAGGTAGTATGAGTTGTATCAGTGTGTGGCTCACTGTACTAGGTTAAGTTAAAAAGGTTGATATAGGCCTGCTCAGAGCCTTTACTATGGTAAGGAGCACTGAGGCTCTCCAAGGAGGGCTGCCCGCTGGAGCAGTGTACAGAAATGCTGACCCTGACTCTGGACTCCCTTTGAGCCTTGGTGCCTCCATTAGGAAGCTCTGTGGATCACCAGGGGAGGTGAGCAGCTGGTGACTCTTAGCAGGGAAGGACTCACCTCCCATTCTTTCCTCCAGCCCTTCCTAGGCCCAGCAAGGTTTATCCAAGATCACACGGTGCCTGGGCCCCACGAGGAGGCTTAGCAGCTGGCAAGGGACTACTGCTAGCCCGACTCGAGGAAGGCATGGCAGCATGCCACCCCTTGGCTGACCTGAGGAGGCCAGCTCTCCAGGACAAGCCCTCCCCGCGTCCCTTCCTACCCCTTTACCCCTGCTCCTCTTTCCAGTCCCCATGACGTATACTGTCGGCCCCCAGGATTAAGATAAGCTTCTGCTAGCCCCCACCAAAGGGTTGTTCCTGCGTTCTCTGGACACAAATACCCACAGGAGAGCCTAGCCCCGCCCCTCCTCGGCTCACACCACGCCCCCGCCTCAACTCAGCCCCTCCCCTCTTCTGCTTCCAGCCCCGCCCCTCTGCCTACAACCCCGCCCCTCTGCACACAGCCCCTCCCCTCCTCTGCTTCCGGCCCCGCCCCTCTGCCTACAACCCCGCTTCTCTGCTCACAGCCTCACCCTTCTGCTCAGAGCCCTGCCCCTCCTCTGATTCCAGCCCCTCCCTCTGCTCACAGCCACGCCCCTCCTCTGCTCACAGCCCCACCCTTCTGCTCACAGCCCCGCTCCTCCTCTGATTCCAGCCCCGCCCCTCTGCTCACATCCACGCCTCTCCTCTTACTCCAACCCACCCCTCTGCTCACAGCCCTCCGCTCCTGATTCCAGCCCCACCCCTCTGCTCACAGCCCTCCCCTCCTGATTCCAGCCCCGCCCCTCCGCTCACAGCCCCGCCCCTCCTCTTATTCCAACCCCGCCCCTCTGCTCACAGCCCTCCGCTCCTGATTCCAGCCCCGCCCCTCTGCTCACAGCCTCGCCCCTCCTCTGCTCACAATCTCCTGGCCTCCAGGATCCAGGACCCGGGGCTTGGGTACATACTTTGCCACATTCCTAGAACACTAAAGCCACCTTGGAAGCCAGAGCCATGCCCTGTGGCCTCTCCCCAGCCAGAGTCCCGCATCTGTGGTGCACCAGGGCAGATGCTCAAGATGCTCTGGAAGATAGAGAAGTCCAGCCACGTGCCGTGTAAGGATCCACTGAGGCAGGCTCTACTGCATCGACATCCCGCCCCTTGGGGCTTTTGAGTGGTTGGTGCAGTTGTCCATCATGAGCCCCGGAAGCCAGTAGGGTGAGTCCCTGTGTGTCCCAGCCTCAGCCGGGACAAGTTCAAGGTCGACGCCTCCTCCCGGGCCAGGGCCCCTGCACACGTTCCTGCCAGCAGCCGGTCCAGGCGCGCGGCCCGAGCCTGCTTCCCTCCCCGCCTCCTCTCCGCCAGCCCCCAGGGCCGCTGTTTCTTACCCGGACCTCCAGGCTCCCAGGGGAAGAATCAGGGGTAGAGGGTAGCCTTGAGTAAAAAAGCCCAGGGAAAGCGCCCTGGCCCCGAGTTCAAGCCCCACAACCAACAACACCCACAAAAAGCATTCATCCCTGCTCCTCGTGCGGCCTTGCAACTATCAGCTGCACTTTGACATAGAAGGAATCCGAGCCATAAATAAGAGTGTTCATGGAAAAATAATAATAGCAGGCACCAATGCACTGGCCTTTTCCCTTTTCTTTCTTAGCTTTTTTTTTTTTAATGCCACCCTGTGTCAAAGGCATTTGGAAAAAGAGTTAATTAATATCCTTTGCTATGGACTAATTCTCGTTTACAACATGTGGTTGTCATTTCCCTGTCATCATAGCTGATTTACAACAGGGTTTAATTAAATTCTCTGTTCGCTATTCAGCATTCTCTAAAGACAACACCAGAGTGGCCCTGGGTATTTAAAATGTCACCCACTGAGACATATCACCTCTCCCTAAATAAATATGACAGTGATCAAACTTGGGCTAATTACAGCGACTCAGTTATTTGTTTGTATGGTTTTTTTTTTTGTTTTGGTTTGGTTTTTTTGCCAGTCCTGGGCTTGAGCTCAGGGCCTGAACACTGTCCTTGGACTTTCTCAAGGCTAGAGCTCTACCACTTGAGCCTCAGCACCACTTCTGGCTTTTTTTTTAATCTATGTATGTGGTATCGAGGAATCGAACCCGGGTCTTCATGCATGCTAGGCAAGCACTTTAACCACTAGGCCAAACTCCCGGCCCTGTTTGTATGTTTTAATATTTAATTGCTTTCATGTTCATCCAATTACCAAGCAACTGCAAATAGAAATGAACTTTTTATCAGTGCATTCCCAGCTCAGCTAATAAGCACTCCACAGCTTCAGTACGAACTGACAGGATTGGAGCCACTTCTCAGCTATGGACAGGCGACTAAATTAAGGGAGAGCCTGGGAGCCTCTCAACTGGCCTGGGGCTGAGCTCCCAGCTTCTAGGGAACATAAATACCAAACACTGAGAACTCAGAGCCGCTATCATCTGCAGAGCTTTTCATTCTATGCTGCCACCCTGTGGCCACTCTGTGTAATTACCACCCCCGTTCTTTCTACCTCCAAGGATCTGCCAGTTCCTGAACCCATTAACTACTTTCTCCACAAGATACTATCTGTCCTACACAGCTTCAAGGGTCTGGAGCACTCTGCCAAGGTCCCTGAGGACATGTGAAAGGTGTGCATTGACAGGACAGTCACACAGTGGCAAGCACCATCCCACAGTAAAGGACGTGGAAGGACTCAGCAGATTCTGAGTCCCTCCATCCATCACACTGCCTACTTTGGTCCCGAGTCTAACCTCGGCCTCCCAGAAATCTCTGCAGAATTGTACAAATAAGGAGATAAAGCTATTCAGGAAGGCGAGATCAGAGGATCGCAATTTAAAGCTGGCCCAAGCAGGAAAGTCCGAGATTCTCATTTTGTCAATTAACCAGAAAAAAAAGCTCGATGTGGAAGTATAGTGCCAGTGGTAAAATGCCAGACTTCAGCAGGAGAAGCAAGAACCTGAGGTCCTGAGTTCGAGGAGAGAGAGCGGGGGGAGGGGGGAAAATTAAGCTCATTAAGCTATAACCCTATCTCGTTCATCCTCAGCTATTCTAAACTAGATATACATAGTCTACTTCCAGCCTAACTCCAGTCTCCTAAGAAACTGGCTTAAATCATTCCAAAAATAAAATAATCTTTCTGTGGACCTCCATCTTTTCTCTCTGACTCAGCTATAAGCTCTTGCAGATGGTGAGGAGCCAGCAGTGAACACAAGGGCAGAGCTGGATGCCTGGAGCTGCTGGCCTGTCAAGGGGTCCAGGATTGGTCTTTGTGGAGTCTTTTTCCAGGGTTTGGAAAATGCATTCACTGAACAAATAACACCAGTGTGCCTCGCTGTGTATTTTAGTTACAAGGGTGAAAAACATACAACCACAGAGCCAAAGTCTGCCCTTGGGTACCCTCAAATATTTGTCAATCAGTTTGGGGTGTGTGGAGGACAGAACAGGGGTCACAGGACACCCCAGTGTGGACCTGGTCTGAGGAGCTGCCTGGGGGAGCCAAGGGTACTGGCACAGAAAAGAAGACACATTTTGTCATTTTTTTCAGTTAGCACAGAACAGGAGACCCTCAGGAAAAACCTTTCCTGGAGGCCCAGAGTTATGCAAATAAGAACCAACAAGAAAGAGATTGTAATTGTTCCCAGCAGAGGCCTGAGCAGCAGGGTCAGCCTGAAGTTCACACGGGAGCCACTCTATCCAGGTCCCAGGCCTCCACAGGCTGTCAGCACCACTTGTCTTACTAGCTGGAAATTTCCACCCTCAGTCCACAAGAGAGATAACCGCAGGAGGCGGGGCCAGGGCCCAGGTGAACCCCCAAAGGGCACACTACCTCTGCAGGAGGAGATTTGTTCAGTCCAACACCACCAGAGTCTGCTGGAGCCAGGAGCTCTGCCGGAACCAGGTTCAGGCCTTGCCTGGTGTGAGCAGAGGGAACTCAGCTAGGGAGGGCCCCAGTGGACAGCCAAGCCCAGACAAGGGCCAGTTCATGGCCCAGCTAACTTAGGGCAGCAGGAAAGGAGTACAGAGCACACAACTGGAAGAGAGGAGTGAGAAGTCAGTCCAGGCAGATGGGGAGGCTCTGGAACCCCTGCCCAGATGTCAGACTGCATCCTGAGAGTGGAGTCAGGGCATGGTAGACACTTAGCACGAAGTATATGCTCAGGAAACACTGTTGAGTGAGCGTCCTTGGGTCCTGATCACCTGCAGGACGTTTGTTGTGTTCCCACCTCCAAATCCACTCAGAAATGTCAGTGCTTCCACTAAAGCTGTCAGGCAGAGGAGGCTACAGAGTTCTGACAGCTTTCATGTTTCTGGTCTGAAATATTCTTCCACAGCCCCGCCATTCCTCCTTCAAGAAGCAAAGCAGAAGACCTGGTTCAGTGATGGCAACCCATTCAAGAGATGAACTTCCAATATCAAGACCCAGAAGGGCCAGCGCTGGCAGCTCATGCTTGTAATCCCAGCCACAGGGGATAGAGAGAGAGAAGAATCGTAGTTCAAGGCCAGCCTTGGGCAAAAACTATTGAGATTCTATTTCACCCAACTAGCTGAGTATGGTGATTCCTATCTAATCCAGCTACATAGAAGGTGGCGGTAGGAAGACTTGTGGTATGAGGTCAATGTAATCATAACTTCTTTATTAATGCACTGTATAAAGCATAGCTGCTGTTTAGACCCCACCCCCACCTCACACCAATAATCTGAGCTATTTAGGAGAAAAAGATCTGAGGGTCACCGGTTGAAACCAGCCCCTGATCTCCAATTAACCAGCAACAAGCTGAAAGTGGAGCTGGGCCCAAGTAGTAGAGGACTAGCCTTAGGCACAAAAGCTGAGGGACCATGTGAAGTCCTCAATTCAAGCCCCTGGCACAAAAGCAAATAACTAAATAAATAACAACAACAAAACAAACCCAGGTGTGTTTTTGTGCTATCTGTAGCAGCTTAGGGGAGAGGGGGCCTGCCCGCGCCCACTCCTGTGCCACCCACCCTAACGCCGTCGGTGATGACAGGAGATGCTCAGGTTCAGGAACTGACCCTTGACAGCACAGATGTCAAATGACTCATCCAAGTTCCGGGAGTTCCTGAATTCTCTCTAGTGACCCCATGGGATCAAGGACTTGGGGTTCACAGCTTCAGCTGGGCGTGTCAATGAAGGGTGGCTGTAGGTTGCAGGCTTGATGCCATGGCAGATCACTCAACTGGAACCCATAACTCGCCTCCTCATTAGGGGAAGGGGTTTGCCTCGTAGCCCAGGCACACCATGCACGCTCGTGCACACTTGTGAGGGATGCACACTCGTGATGCATGCTCATGGTACATCCTGTGCTGCACACTGTGGCACATGCTTGTGGCACATCTCATGGATGGTGACTTCCAGACGCGAGGATGGAATCTGAGACCTGGGATGGCCCTCTCTCCAAGATGCCCAAGCTTTAAGAGGAAAAACAAGGGCTGGGAGTTTGGCCTAGTGGTTAAAGTGCTTGCCTAGCATGCATGAAGACCCAGGTTCAATTCCTCGGTACCACATATAGAAAAAAGCCGGAAGTGGTGCTGAGGCTCAAGTGGTAGAGCTCTAGCCTTGAGAAAGTCCAAGGACAGTGCTCAGGCCCTGAGCTCAAGCCCAGGGCTGGCAAAAAAAAAAAAGAGGAAAAACAACCCCAGTACATGGAGGCCTGCACAGTTCTCTGAAAGAAGAGAGGAGAAAGCATCTGCCACACGTCCGTGGGGGATGGGAAGCCAGCACGCCCTGGCGTGGGCCAGTCTCCTGGGCGCAGCTGTCATGGCTGGGGCTCGCAGAGGAGATATTACAAATGATGCGATTTGATTACATTAATTACTAAGAATGGCCCAAACCAGGAACCCAACCACAAGTCAATTCACTTTAAAAGCTGTATAATAATGTTTAGGATAAGGAATTAATTTTTATAGCCACTGGGGCAATTGAACCTCCACTGTAACACAGATTTATTACAAATTGAATTTCCCTATCACGTGGTTAATGTAAATCGAGTGTCGGTAGATGTGGAGAGGAGCCCCTGGCCCCGCTCTCCTCCCCAACTGAAAACCAGCAGTGGGGGTCTGGAGGCACATATGCTTGTGTGCGCATGCACAGCTCCCCAAGGGACACATGTCTGCCCTCCGTTCCGCCCTCCCACTCCAGGCCTGGACGTGACCTTGGAGGTTGGGTGGGGCTGGGGGCCCCTGGGAGGGGACAGGGTGCCCCCATGGTCTGTAGGAAGAGGCAGGGAATCCCTGCAAGTCCGCCAAGCTGGGACAGAGCTTTTTGGTAGCTCCCATGCCAGGCTGGGCGGCTGTGGCCCTGGCCTGTCTGATGTCACCAGCTCTGTGACTCTGTCAGCTTTTGGCTAAGCTGGGCCTGGAATCAGGCCGAAGAGTAGAGCACCCAGACTCTGCTTTTTGTTTGTTTGGGGGTTGGTGCCAGGGCTTGAACTTGGGGTCTGGGTACAGTCCTTTAGTTTTTTCAGTTTCGGCTGATACTCCATCACTTGAGCCACAGCTCTAATTTCAGTTTTTTGCTGGTTAATTGGAGATAAGAGTGGTATGGGCTTTCCTGACTGGGCTGGCTTTGAACCATGATCTTCAGAACTCAGCCTCCTGCGTGGCTAGGATAACAGGCGTGAGCTACCACACCCAGCTCCAGTAGATGTGGTGGGCAGGCAGATTCTCAGATGCCCTGGTGACATGTACAATCGAGCCAGTGGCCCATTCACCTCCTCATAGCAACCCATGCTCATGGCAAGGAAGCCACGCAGCTGACTGGCAAAGGAAGACCAACAAGGCCCTCTGCCCTATGCCCTGTGAGGTGCCGGTCCTGCCATGGGCCAGGCGAGCCCGGGGGAATTCAGAAGTCACACGAGACTGCAGCTAGGCCATGAGCCTCGGGTATCTACAATGTCTGAAGACTACAGAGACCTGGGAGGACAAAGCCATCAGAAGGCTGAGTCAAGCTGTCATGGCATTCATTGTCTCAGGACCCTCCTGTCCTCTCCTTTTCATCCCCTCATATGGGGCAGGTACTGTGTCCCAGGTACTGTACACCTGGTACTGTGTCTGAGGTACTTGGAGGTGGGGTTTTCTACATGAACTTGAGGGGATGTTGAGGCACTAGTCAGCTCTTAACTGATTCTTTGTTTTATTTTGAAAAAGCCAAACTACACATAACTCAGAGAAGAGGCAGGTGCCCCGGAGCGAGGCAGAGCCTGGGTGTCATGGGGGTGGGGGGGATGTTCCAGATCACTGTGAGAATAAACACACCACAGGGCCCTGGCACAGTAAGAGGAGATAAGACAAATGCTTCCCACACAGAAGAGCCCAGAAAGCTCCAGGCTTCTGGCAAAGACCATCGGGCAAGAGTCCGGAAAGCTCCAACACCAGTGTTGCAGACCAGGGACGGCTAGGGGCCTGAGAAGGGGGGTCGCGGCCCTCTGTAGGCCTGGCACCTCATTCCCCCTGCCATTCCTGACAGCCCACCACCACCAGTGGGCTCCTTAGAACCTGACAGGTGTCAGGCAGAACCACCAGCTCTCCAGAAACATCTTCCTGACCGTCTTTCTGGTGGCCAGCTGGACTATGCCAGGGTAGCCTGAGGTCAACAACCCTGTGATGATGCCAGCCCTCCCCCAGAGTCCCCACATGGCCTGTGCCGGGGGGAGGGGCAGCCTTCATGTGTCTCCACCAAGCTGCTGTGACAGCAGGGTGCCCTGGCCCAGCTTTAAGCCAGAGGGCAGACATGTCCATGACAGCCCCTTGAGAGCCTCTCTGGCCACTTCCAGAAGGTTCCTGGCTATAGCTCTAGCTGCCATTCCCAAAGCTTCATGACTGGCCATGCATTGCCCCTGAACCTGACCTCATCTCCCTACAGGGCACCAGGTAGCTCTGCCTGCCCTACTTCCTGCCCACTGCAGCCTTCCTGCCCTCCTCCCCTCTCCCAGCTTGTGGAGACACAGGGGGACCCCAAGCTGCGCAGAGGAGGGGGGCAGGAACCCCACATTGCATAGAGTGAGGAGAAGCTGCAGTGTGGGGCAGAGCCCCCTACTTCACTGAGGCCCAGTGGAGGGGTCTCAGCACAGCCTGGCCAGCTGCTCTGGGGGAGACTCACCAGGCGCCACCCCATATCCTGAGATGCCTGGGAGGGGGTTACACCTCAGGAGCTCAATATTCTGTGTCCAGACCACAGCCTGCTACTACTGTTCTCTTAGTTGGAACTTAAATCGTGTCTACTATCAGAGCTGGGATTAAGCACTGACGAACGCAGGGTTATTTAATCACATGAAGGCACGGTTTGTTCGTGGTGTGGTTTTTATGGGGGAGGTCTTTTTGTTTTTGTTTCATTTTTGTACTGGTACTGGGGCTTAAATTCAAGGCCCAGCTTTTTCACTCAAGGCCGGTGCTCTACCACCTGAGCCACAGCTCCACTTCTGGCTTTTTGGTGGCTAATTGGAGATGAGTCTCTTGGATATGTCTACCAGGGCTAGCTTTAAACAAGAACTTTCAGATCTCAGCCTCCTGAGTAGTTTGGATTACCAGGCACAAGCCACCAGGGTGTGGCAGAATAAAATTCTTAAATGAACAAATAAAGATGGAGGGTCCTACGTAAACAGGGTGTCCCTCAAAGCTGCTGGACACTATACTAACCTTCGGGGTTCTCGAACAAAGCCCCACAGCAACTCCCTCCCCCCACCAGGCTGATAAGGGAGGGCAGCCAATGCCAACCTCAGAGACTAGAGGAGAAAACTATTCAACTGCCTATGTGTTCAGAGAGAGAAAGAGTACAATGAATTACTAGAAGCCCCCTAAATTACATGCGTGGGTTACAGTAATTGCTAAATCATACAGCTCCAACTTTACTCGATGCACCCCCTCCTCCCTGCCCGGCTTCTGAGGCTTCCCAGGACTGCCTCCAACTGGCATCAGTGCTGTGGGAAACTGCCAGGGTGCCGCGCTGCAGGCACGATTTGCCGAGAATGGAAGCCAGCCCCCAATTAGAGCCAGGCCCTAGGACAGCTCTGGTTGCCCATGGTGAATTTTCTCGGGGTGGAGGGGGTGCAGCCTTCGGAGCAGAAGCAGGATGGAGCTATCGGTGGGTTTTGAATTTGTGGGAGCACATTTGAGGCTCGGAAGTTGGCCTCGGCCAAGGGACTTGGAGCCTAAGAATTTTCTCCAGGTCGCCGTGGTGCACAGGCCCAGGCAGAGAAGGCTCCATAGGGTGTCGCCTCAGCCGCAGGTTCCACCTGAACCTTTGAGACAAGGGGGGTCTGCCTTCCTGAAATTTCTGCCTACCTCAGTGCTGCTGCACTCAGCTTCCTTTCCATGGAGGCACAAGGCAAGGGTCTCTGCCCACCTCCTTTCCACCTGCTGACTTCAGGGAAAGACCTCATCCTGCCTTCAAAAGATGGATGGCAGCGGGGTGCTGGTGGCTCATGCCTGTAACCCTAGCCACTCAGGAGGTGAGAGCTGGGGGTCACAGTTCTATGCTAGCCCAGGCAGACAAATCCAAACAAAACACAACCTCTTGTACCTGTCTCCAGCCTGACGGTCCCCCAATCCAGCCCAACAGCCCCCGGACTCCTGCCAAGGACAATGTGAGTGCAGGTTCTGCGGACTCACTCAGGCTGGGCAGAGGTGGAATGGAAACCACGTGGCAGGCCTCCAGGGTGGGGCCAAAACCCTGACTCTAAGCAATGTGCATCCAGGCTGGGCGGATGCCTTTGCTGCCAGCTATCCTGAGGGACCCAGCCTGGGACTCAGTCTCTCCACAAAGCCATTGCCCTTTGGGGACTCCGGTTTCTCCATGGGACGGGGTTCTGATGATGTTACTAATCAGGGAGAGGGAAGAGGCCATGGCAACTTGCTGTGCTGGGACTGGTGGATGAGGCAGTGCCGAAGGGGAGAGGGGAGCAGCCGGCAGCAGCCAGCACTGCGAGGCTCCCTGGAAGCCAGCGCTCTCAAAGTTATTAGTTTTTCAACCAGGCAGACGGTTCAAGAACCACTTCCTCTGGGCAGCTTCAATAATTCATGCTCCCGTCTTCTGATTATTAGGACTGTCCTCTGTGAGAGGGAAGAGGGGGCGTTTCCTCCACTGGGCAATCTGTTCACTCAGCTGTATGAAGCCCAGCGGAACCCAGGCTGGGGACAGGCTAATGTGGCAGTATGCCTGCTGAGCAAGCAAGGCCTTGAGTTCAAATTCTAGTACACACACACACACACACACACACACACACAGGTCTAGACCTGGAAGGTGCAGCAAAGCTGCTTTCCAGGGCTGAAAAGACAATGAAGATTCTAGAACCTGGTACAGTGGGTGCTAGTTCCTACTGGCCCCTGGCACAGCTCAGAATCCATCCTGCAGTGGGTTTGCCAGTGTGAACATGGAATTCCACCCCCATTCCCCCCAAACTTACATTGTGCAGAGGTGTGACTAGACCCTGCGGTTCTGGCCTCGTGTGTGTGTGTGTGTGTGTGTGTGTGTGTGTGTGTGTGTGTGTGTGTGTGGCTGTGGGGGGAGAGGTGGGGTCCAGGATTGGATGGCACTGAAAGGAGACTGAAAGAGGCCAGAAATGGAGTCCAGCTGCAGGAGGCAGTCACTGGGACATGTGTGGCTCTCAGGGGTGGCATGCAAGTCCACAGAAGGAGGTCCTGCCCTCCCAAGAGCAGGAAGCAGAGTCCTGATGGAGGGAGGAGAGGAGGAAGAGAGCCAGCCCTAGAGCGGGCCCTGCTGACTTCTGACCCAGGACTTGGGTCTGAAGATGTCATGTAGGACTCAGCCTTGCCCTGTGCAGCCGCCACACCTCTAGAGCCCACAGTCTGGATGAATTCACTGGCCACTTTGCAGGGATTCATATAATAGGACCATTTTGTGCTAGTCCTGGGGCTTCAACTCAAGGCCTGGGTACTGCCCTTCGTTTTGGGGTTTTTTTTCTTTCTTTCTTTCTCCTCAAAGATGGTACTTCACTTCCACTTTTTGGGGGTTAACTCAAGATCAATCAGTTTCCCACCTAGGCTGGCTTCAAAATAAGATCTTCCATCTCAGCCTCTGAGTAGCTAGGATGACAGGGTGAGCCGCGTACTTTCAAGGTTCCATGACTTACGAGGTGGCTCACAGCGCCTCCCTCTGGAGAGCCCTGCTTCATCTTCCCCCCAGTCCCTCTAAAGCCCCAGGATGTTGGGAGCTGGAGTCTGCATAACTCTTCCCAAGAGGCTGAACCACCACCCCAGCTGTCAGCTCCCCTCTCCCCCTTTGTTTAGGAAATGCTCTGAGCTATCAGTCCCTGGCAGCTTTTTTTCCCTCTTAGTCGGTCATGGGCCTGGGAGCTTAAACTCAGGGCCTGGGAGCTGTCCCTGAGCTCTTCAGCTCAAGCCAGAGCTCTACCTCTCAAACCACACTGCTATTTCCAGTTTCTATGTGGTTAACTGGAGGTAAGAGTCTCACAGGGATTTTTCTGACCAGGCTGGCTTTGAACTGCGATCCTCACATCTCCTAAGTAACTAGGATTACAGGTGTGAGCCACCAGCACCTGGCTTTCTGTGTTAATTTTACCTTGAGGAGTTCTACCTCAGGAGCCTGGCCTGCTCCTGATCCACCCCCACTGCCAGTCCTGCATCACGAGCGGCCCTCTGCCCTGTGTCACAAACATGCTCCCATCGAGCCCGAGTTTGCTTCGGAAACATTTATTTCAGGAAATACATTTCAACACTTTTGTTATTTATACAAAAAGATGAATTTCTCAGGAGGCACATAGCAAAAGGCCATTGTGGATCAGCCGGTGAAAGGACATTTTTAAAATCTGGGTACAGAGAGAGAACACAAAGCTACCCCAAAGCTGGGCTCTGTGCCCCTGAATCCTGTGACCCCAGGACTAGGCCCTGGTACTGGACATTTCATTCAAAGTCTTGGTTTTGGCAAAAACAAAAACATGGCAAGGTGGCAAGTAAACTGCCCAGCTGGGGGTGGGGGGATCTTGCCATGCCTGGGGGGGGGGGTGGCTGAGGGCGCCCAGTGCAGGAATACACACACACACACGCATGCACGCACGCGCACACGCACACACACACACACACACACACACACGCACACGCACTGGCGTGCATGCAGCACACGTCTGTCTGCACCCCGTCCTCCCCCATATGCTTGGGCTCCCTGGGGTCTGGGGTCTGCAGATGGACACACCTGTGTCCTACCTCACCAGACTCTTCCGGAGTAAAGATGGGAATGGAGGCCGGAAGAAAGTGACTACAATACAGGTGTTCGAGCCAAGGTGTTACCATGAAATCTGACACAGCCTCGCTGTCGGGCACTGCCAGCCCCTGTCTCTCCCACCTTGGGGATCCGACTGGAGGGCACGGGGATCCTGCACACAGAAG
Organism: Megascapheus bottae; assembly: GCF_031878675.1. Taxonomy (NCBI): domain Eukaryota; kingdom Metazoa; phylum Chordata; class Mammalia; order Rodentia; family Geomyidae; genus Megascapheus; species Megascapheus bottae. The sequence goes on along the minus strand of NC_143525.1, from coordinate 26,297,889 downwards.
AACACGCATGGCCATGCTCTCCGGGCTCGTGGCCATGTGAGTCCGGATGCTGTGTCTGGGGGTGGTGAGACTCAGAGCCAGTGTAACCAGTGTCTCTGGTCAAACCAAAGACCTGACAGGCAGACAGTTGACCTCCCCTACACCCAGGCAGGGCAGACCCTACCTGTGCCTCCATCTTCCTTCCAGCACCTTCCATGGCTTTCTTCTTCAACTCCTCCACCAGAATCACTTGCTCAGACTTTCCCAAGACTGGAGGCGGGGAGGGGGTGGGGTGCTTTCTGAACCTGTTATCCAGAACCCGGTGTCTGGAGGTGAGGGGGTGTTGGGGAGCAGACATGTCCTCTCTGCAGTCTGTCCCTGTTTCTGGCTGGCGGGGTCTGGGGGGTGAGGGGGAGGCGGTCACACACACAGAGGCGCACCGACGGCGGGGATAAAGGCACTTTCTGCTTCAGTACAGGCTTCCAGCAGGGCCACAAAACCTTGCTGTGTCCAAGCAATCGTGGCAACTGGGTTGTGGATTTCTAGCCTCTCCTTGGGAGCAGCGAGTGAGCTGCTCTCTGAATCATGGCCTGTGCCATGTGGGAGGATGGGGGCCTCCAGGGACACCTGATTGCCCTGTCCATCCTGGCACCCCTACGGGAAGGAGGGGCCTGGTCCCCATGGGTAGGAACTTGGGGTACAAACTATCTGGCCCCCCAGGGGCTGGGCCTGGGTGGAGGTCAAATTCCTGGCTCCTTCCCCCAGCCACTGTCCAGCCTCTCCAGTGCAGGGCGAGGCCAAGCGGGGGCGCTGGTGGGGAGGTCAGAGAACGAGGACAAATGGAGAAAGTGATATAAAATAAGACGGGGTGGGGGCGGGCCTAGGAGGGGCGGAGGGAGTGGGGGCAGGGTCCTGGGGCGGGCGGCATCTACATCTCCGGGGCTTCTGGCTCTTTGTCGTCCACGCCGTTGGCCATGGCACTGTGGCTCTCACTGAGCCGCTTCACGCGGTAGGCCTCGAAGTGGATGCTGCTGGTGATGTCCTTGATGTTCTGCATGTGCGTCCTGTGGGAGGCAGGCGGGGTGTGGGTGGCGCTGCCCGCCTGCCCAGCCTCCACACACCCTGCGCATTCCAATGCGGCCTCCTGGCCAGCAGGAGGCAAACCCCAGCAGCTAACCCCACCCCCGGCCTGGGGTGGACAGAGGCCCTGGGCCACATCCACTCCGCCTTGTCCTGGGCCCAGGACTTGCTATGCAGGCCCAGGGTGGAGCCTGGGAAGGGGCCTGACCGGTGACCCCAGACCTCTGAAAAGAAAGTCTGTGAGACTCTGCCTATTAGCCATCAAAAAGATGGAAACAGAGGTGTGATGGAGTTGTGGCTCAAGTGGCAGAGCACCAGCCTTGAGCAAAAAACACTAAGGGGCTGTGCCAAGGCCCTGGGTTCAAACCCAACAAAAAGAAATTTGACAAGGATAGGTACAAGGGTTGGGCTCCCCAAGACAGCAAGGTCACCTTGAAAGCCCCCATCCTGTGTTTTGACATTGCTCCTGGCATCCCAGTCCCGGTGGCTGAGGGGGCAGGAGGACCCAGCACCACCACCACCACCACCACCACCACCCACCTCCCTCCAGCCCCGGGGCCCTGCCTGTGTGGCAAGTTCAAGAAGAAATCCCAGCCAGGTCAAAGGGCGGGGCCAGGGGCTAACTGGGAGCAGCACTGTGGCCTCTCGGAGCCTCAGTGGCCCTGGTGTGCCAGGCCTCGGCCCGTCCTATCTTGGTGGACTCACCCAAGCCAAGAAGATACTTCTTGCTCCATTCACTGCCAAGAGCTGTTTTTGTTTATTTGTTTGTTTGTTTGTTTTTAAGAACATGGGGTTCTGAGGGCTGGGAGGACCGCAAGCAGGACTGTGCCCAGGGCCCCTGGCTACTCCCGGCCACCCACCACACAGAGGCCCTCAGAGGCCCTTAGGGGTGATGGCTGCCAACTCACCTGATGAGGAGGTCGCGCAGGTAGGCAAACTCGCAGTGCGTGGTGTTCTCCACTGCAAGGGACAGAAGTGTTAGTGTCTCATGGGTGCCTTCCACGCCCCCAGTAATGCCAAGGCCAAGAGCCACTGCCCAGAAGAGCCCTCCAGGCAGGAGGGGGCCCCTGGCACTGGCCTGGTGGAGGGGACACTGGATGGCAAGCAAACTCAGCTTCTGCTGTCTGTAAGATTTTGGCTCTCCTCACCACACCTCCCATCCGAGACTGGGACTTGAACTTGCAATCTGACGCCATAGCCTCATTGTCAGGCGCCCCACCCTGAGCCCTTCCGCCCCGCCCCCCCCGGAAGGTTTTGGTGTAGCGGCTGAGGCAATGGGGGCAGAGGAGCCATAGTGTGGAGGGACAGGGCCCGGCCCACAGGGGGACCAGGGCTTGAGGGATGAGATTGTCCAGGCTGTCCATCAGAGACCCACGGATGGACAGGCCGCAGTCCTGGAATTGATGCAGGGATTTAGAGAAAGCCTGGGCACCCCGAGTTTATTCCACATACCTCTGGCTGCCACATGGGCGCTCGGAGATAGCAGGGGACACACAGGAGATACATGAAAACAATCATAAGTGGTCCCTAACACCCAAAGCCAGCAAGGCTCAACATGACACTATCTAGGACACATGCACATGACAGGTAACAACATGGAAGAGCAGGATGGCAGGGGCAGATAGCTCAGGACAGCAGTCGCTTCTGGAGGGCGCAGGAAGACAAGGTAGGGCTCTCAGGTCTGAGCTCACTGCAGGGTCCCAGTCTCAGCAGACAGACCATTCTGGTACCACTTCCTGCAGTGTTCTGTGGCTCACCGCCGTGTACACACACAACTGGTACGTGGGCCTGCGATCTATGAGGACCCTCCCCACAGAGGGAACTGGGGGTGCCAGGGAGGGGTGCAGGACAGAGCTCAGTGGAGGGTCTGGTGTGGGCAGGCAGGGAGGAGGCTGAGAGAAGTTCTCTTCCACATCACACCCCTGGCAGTCAAATCTAAACTAGAGCCCACACAGACTGGCACTGGGCATTAGTAACTGACGCCCAAGTGGGTGGCGTGCGACCCTGCTCCCTTGCTTGGTCGATTCATCTGGGTCTTCCTGACCCCTGGTTCCTCATCGGCAAAAAGATATGACTGTGTCACCATCCCTCAGGGCCAAGGAGATGGAGCGAGGCTGCAGTGTGGTTTAGAGTAGTACCCTGGGAAGATTCGACAACAGGAAAGGGACCCAGGTGTGCTCACCTAGAAGGAACCAACACCCTTTCTTAAGCCCCCAAATTTTCAACTCTCCAAATCATGCCTTTCACACAAAGGTACTGAAATGCAGGGAAAAGCCTGTGTAAAGGGTAGAACAAGCAAGTAGCTCCCCAAGAGATCCACCTGTGCTGTCAGCACCCCTGGGCCCAGGGCGGAGCTGCAGAATGGACAGGAAGACATCACAGGGTGGTTCACATAGTAGCATCCCCACGGCTCCATGCCTGGCCACAGTGGGGACGGGGGGGGGGGGGCTGGGGGAGCAGATAGGTTATTACACCCCAAAAAGGCCTGTGCACTGCTTCACACCTTCATCCAGCCGCAGACTCCCAACTCCTCATTCAAGGGGCCCGGGAGCAAGGCTGAGCCTAGCTTTGAGAGCTGCCTCCCACTCGGGGCCTTGATGTACCTCCTTTCTGTAAGAGGAAGGGCCCAGGGTCTAAGGGATGGATAACTCCAGAGTTAAAGGAGATACTGACATGGCATGCCTGCCCTGTGAGCCCACTGCCCAGAGATCACCACTATGACCAGTTTCTTGGGATACTCGTTTCCCCTGGGAAACCCTACATGTCTTTGGGTTTTGCCCTCCATTTGCTGGAAGCATTCACACAGTATCCATTTTAGAGCCAGTGGAAACTGAGGCCCAAACTCCAAGTCTCAACTTGTTATCCCTTCTCCGCTCAGACTTTCAGCCAAGCTATTCCCAAGGACCAAGTGGCTCTTGTCCCCTAGCCCACTCTGCCCTTTTCCTCCCCCAGTCTCAAAAGGATGGCGGGCACAGAAGGGCCAAGAAAGGCCTGGGTCCACCCCCTCCAGGCGCTGCTGCCATCAGAGGGGCCAAACTGTATCCCGGCCAGACTCTGCTCATCCCGACCCCGAGACCCCAAGCCTGTGACTGGAGCTTTCTATGAAGTGTTTGTAAAGTAGCTGAGGATTTCAAAGCAGGCCAACCCCAGTCGTGACTTATTTTTGGGATCTCTGGGGTCCCAGTACCTTCGATGGTGCCCCACTTGGTCTTCCGCCCGAGGATTCTCTTGCCGTTGACTTGGTACTCATGGTCGCTGCCCACCACGGCGAATGGAATCATCTCCTGGGAGGGGACGGGGATTGAGTCATGTGAGGGAAAGGCCAAGCCTCTGAGCCCTGGGAGGTGACCTTGCCCCTGAGAACTGAGGGTCTTGGCTGGGAGGACAGGGTGAAGATGCCCTGCCTTCCCTGTCCACCACCTGCTGGGGACGGGAGAACAGCTCCCCGCTGACCACTCACCCGGAACTTCTCATTCACCAGCCGGTCCTCCGAGTCCTCGTCAAACTCCTTCTGGGGGTACACGTCGATGCCATTGGACAGCAGATCTGCCATGATCTGGGGAGGAGAGGGGAGATGCAGGCCACCCCGTGAGGTGAGCTCTGCCCACTGCCAGCCCCAGCCCATGCCATCACCCAAGCAGGAAGGGGTTGACGCCTGGGGCTTAGGGCTGAAGGCAGTCCCTAGAGAACCATGTCCCTGGCAACCTCCAGTTCTGATACCCCTGGGGAGCATCTATCTGCCTGGAGATGCTGTGGAACCCCAAGGGGCTCAGGGTCACAGTCCTGAGTGTCACCCTGCTTTCCTCTCCAGCTCATCACTGCCCCACCCTCACCCCAAACAACAAGGTCACTGAGTCCTTCCTTTCTTGTAGTAGCCTCCAAGCTCAGCACAGATCTGCCCCTCCTACAGATGGGGCGGGGGGGGGTTATACCTGCACTGCTTCTCCCCTGCCTCCCCCCATGGGCCTCCCTGGACTTTCCCTCCAACGGACACTTCCCTGAGCATCCAACCACACCTCCCTAAGCATGCTGGGAACCTCACACTGGCCCTGGAGCTTGTGGAATCCAAAGGTCTCCGTCACACCCATTGGGCTGCAGCCCAGACTCCTCCACTAAAAGTTTCCAGATGGTTGTGAAGGATGGCCCCATCAGGACAAAGTAGCCCAGGAATGGCCACAGCTTGTCCCCGTAGTCCCCAAGAGCAGGGTCAGTGTAGCAGCCCAGGGTGCTCCTACCCGCTGTTTGAAGTAGGCCCTCTCCTCCAGGGTCAGTGTGTCAGCCTTGGCGATGACAGGGACGATGTTGACCACCTTGCTCAGGCGCTTCATGAACTCGATGTCCAGGGGCCTGAGACTAAAAGAGCACAAGGTGATGAGACTCAGGTGGGGGGGCCGGGGGGGAGGAGACTGTCCTGGGGGCCCATGCCTGGGTGCACTGTGGTTGAGCACTGGTCAAGTGGCAAGTGTGGGGGCTTTTGGAGGCCTTGAACACAAGCAGTAGCAGTGGGCAGAGGCAGGAGTGGCGAGGGCAGGGCCAGCTCCAGGCACCTTTGTCCACCAGGCCACTAGAGCCCCTCTGTCCCACCCATGTCCACATATGAGGCAAGCCTGATGCCATCTGACTGTGGGGCTTTGACTGACAAGGACAGGAAAAGAATGGGGGCTAGTACCCAGAAGCTCTGGGGACCCCTAAGGCAGGCTGGCTGCTCCCCAGGAAACCTAGGGTCTGACATGGGGAAGGGTTGTGGAGGTGGAGGCCAGTGGGGTCCCTGACAGGGTGGGAGTGTCTGTCTACTGGGGAAAGCAGGCTTCTAGGCAGAAGTCTCAGCCAAGATGGCCAAGGACCACCCCTCCCCTGGGACTAGGAGCCAGGCACAGGGCCCAGCTGAGGTCCCAGCCCAGAGGGTCAGCTCTGGGGAACCACCCTTGGCTAGCCCGGATGGCGCCACATCAGGGCCCCTGTCTCTCACTATCAGCCCTCAGCCTAGGCAGAGCTTGGAGTGGCCTGGCCCATGGCCACAGGACCCTGAGACCAGCTCCCTGCCTGCAGAGGCCCCATGGCAGGACTCAAAGCATCCTGTCTCAAGTGGACTCTTGCTATTCCACAGGGAAGACTGCCCTGACCCTAAACCCCAACAGATCACCACTAGCTGCTGCCCAGGGCCTCAGCATGAGGTGGCCAGCAGGGGGCAGAAAAGGATCTAAATCCTGAGGATACAGGAGTCCCAAGGAACCTAGGGCTGGGAGGGAGACCCCCATGGGGCACCCAGGGCCGGCCTCTGGGTGCAACTTCAAGGTGGACGGCATGAGAAGACAGTCCTGAACAAGTCAGCCTTGGGCTGCAGCAATGGTCACCCAGCCTTGCCAGAACAGTTGCTCCTGCCTTCCTCCAAGTGGTCCGTCCACAGGACAGAGGCAGAAGAAGGTGGTGTGGGTGGGGCTATACAATGGGCGGGGCCATGGTGGGTGGGCAGGGCACATGCATGGGTGGGGCTATGGAGCGGCAGGCAGCTCAGGGGCTGGCTCCCAAGGGCACCTCGCCCATTTAATGGCATATTGCACTCCCAGCTGGGCCAGGATGTGGCAGCTGGGTGGAGAGCCCCGAGGACTATCCCAGTGGTGATGGCACCCTGGACCCCACCACCAGGACCCAGGGCCCAGTGAGGACATACGAGTGGCCGGTGGCAGGGATGAAGTAGAGGCAGCAATGGACACGCGTGTCTGGGATTCGCCTCTTCCGGTTGATGTTGACCTCCTCCTGCAGGTACCTCTCGTACTGGTCGTTGATGAATTTCATGATGGGCTGCCAGCTATGTGGAGAGACCCACTCAGCCTCATGTAGACCTCTACCTCTACCACCGCCATCCCCCCACAGTAGGGCAGCAAACTCTAGAACTCTGGGCTGGTGCCCAACCTTCTGATGACAGCCTGGGGCACAACGCATGGCACTCTGCACCCAGTTTCCCTGTGCTGACCTCTGGCCTGGGAGGGGCCCACGATTTCCAGGGTGACTGGACCCCAAGGGAAGTGGTATTAGCAGCACATTGGGCCCAAGTCCCTCCAGGTGGGGCCTGGTAAGTGTCTCCCACCTTTACCAGCTCCCAGAGCCGCTTACCAGTTCTCATTGTTGATGTGGTCCCCGAAGCCGGGTGTGTCGATAACGGTCAGCTTCATGCGGACACCCTTCTCCTCGATATCTGTATGACCCACAGCACTGGCGTCAGAGGGGCCCCAGGGGAGGGAACAGCCTCCCCTCAAGCCCACAGATCGTCACCTGGGTGTCCCCTAACATGGTTTTTGGTGGGAAAGATCCCAGGTATCTCTGGGGTGGGGAACCCCCAAGCAACCATGCCAAGTTCTAAAAAGCCGATGGGATCCCAGGGAAGCCCTGGGCTGGCCTGCCCAAGGGCTGCCTTTTGCCTGTGGAAGGAAGGGCCTCACGGCCCAGGCCCCACCCTCAATGTCCAGGCGCAGGCCCTGCCCACACAGTGCTGACCGTGGGTGATGGACTTGATCTCGATGGTCTTGGGGATACGCTCCTCAGAAGAGGGCTGCACGGATTTCCGGCTGATTTTCGACTTGAAGAGGGTGTTGATGAGTGTGGACTTCCCTAAACCGCTCTGCCCTGGAGGGAACAGAAAGCCAAGTGGTGAGCTCTCCTCTCAGGACAGTTTGTGGGCAAGGGTAAAGGGATGCTCAGGCTCATACTACGTGGTTCCTCATTGCCTGGGAAGCCTGCTGGGGGCTTTGCCTCCCATGTGTGGGTCCAGTGACACAAGGAAGAGATACAACTGGGCTCCAGGGCCTGGCCTAACTTGGCCCCTTTCCTAGACAGGGACGTTCAGCCACAGAGGCCCAGAGGAGCTCAGAGACGCTAGGCCCAGGCAGGAGCAGCAGGTATGGGCTGTGCCTACTAAGCTAGATTTCAGCCTGGGATGCATGTGTGTTGGGGGGGGAGGGACGGACATGTGCCCAGACCCCTCCTGCCACCCCAGGCAGCAGCCTGAGCGTGTAAAGACAAGGGAACGTGTGCTCCTAAAGCATGGGTTACCATGACAACTGCATACAGTGGGGCTGGACCCCAAGGCCAGCAGGAGGGGAGCTTCTAGGTCATCTGGACTTTACCGTAGTGATATCCAGTGCCCTGCAGCCACCAGGAGAGGGAAAAAGCCCCTGGGCTTACTTGCCAGTGCCCCAGACCTGGGCTTCCAGGTCGCCAGCTGGGGAGTTGGGCTGAGCTCCTTCAGGCCAAAGGAAGGAGGAACTCAGCAGACACTCCAGGCACAGGCAGGAGTCACGGCTCATGGCTTGCGCACATTCACCAGGTCATGCCAGGGGTTCTAATGCAGTGTGGGCCCCTCTTCCGGGGCCACGCATCCACACATGCATCCACATGCATTCTTCCTCCAGGTCACAGGAGGAAGGACTGACCCAGGGGGGGCAGGAATGGACGGCTCCCCGCGCTCAGCTAGACTGAGGGGGCTCCAGGGACTCACCGACCACCATGATGTTGAACTCGAAGCCCTGCTTCATGGCCTTCCTGCGCATCTGCTCCAGGATGGAGTCGATCCCCACGTAGCCCAAGTCCACTGGGGCCTTCTCATTGCGCGGCGCGGGCGCCTGCTTCAGCATGCTGTCTCTGGAGGTGTCTGCCATGTCGCCCACACAGCCGGGAGCTGCTTCGGAGGCTAGGGAAAGAAGAGCAGAGGTGTCAGGCTGTGATGCAGCCATCCCCAGGCGTCTTCAAACCACCCTGACACCATCAGATGGAGAAGCTGAGGTTCAAACAGCTTGTCCAAGAAACCCATGCAGAAGGCCCAGGGCCTGGCACCTCCAAGCAAACCACACCCTGAGGGCACGCTGTGCTCTGCTCTCAATCGCCTGCTCTGCTAGTAATGCCTTCCCTGACCTCTCTCCTCCCAGACTCCAGGCCGGCTGCCTTCCCTCCTCCTTCAGTCCCCAGGGCCCCTCATCCACAGCCCAGCCCAGGTTCCCTCCGCCTTCAGTCCCAGGGCCCCTCATCCACAGCCCAGCCCAGGTTCTGCATTCAGGTCTGCAGACAGTGGCTGTGAGTCGGGGCTTCTGTGTGAGCCTCAGTGCCTCCCCTGGTCACACATGCAGGTCAGGGGCTGGGGTGGCCAGAGGAACTCAGACACTCCTAACTGACAGGGGTGCTCAAAACCTCCTCAGGGCCCCAGGGGGACCAGTCTGCCCCATCCCGCCCCATGTCAGCTCATGGAGTCACAAATGCCCCCTTCACAGAGCCATACTTCTCATCTCTTCGACCCCCTCCCCAAAGCTGCCCTACCAGCCTGCAGTCCTTCCTGGTCCACAGGTCACCACAAAGGCCCTCTTCATCCTCCGGCCTCCCCCACTTTCCCTGAGCACCCTGAGCTTCAAGGAAGTGCCTGTGCAGGGTACCTGATGCCTCTTCAGACACCTGCTGGGGCCACGGGCACAGCAAGCAGGGGCACTGGCGGTGCAGGTATGCTGCCCTCCAGGCCTGCCCAGCTGTTCCAGGACAGAAGGCCCCAGACAGGGTTGGATTAAATTGCTCTTCTTCCTGGACTGACGCTACACTTGGGGGGGGGCGGGGTCCCCTGGCCAACAAGTGAAGGCCCCATGGCCCAGCCAGACCTCTCTTGGGGTGACCAGTGGGACCCCACTATCTGTCCACGAGGTGGGGGACAGAGAGAAGGCTTACAATGTCAGTTCCAGGAAAGGGGGCAGCAGGCACAATTCCGGGTCAGTGACTCCTGGGCCTCTCCACATGCAGAGCAAACATCTCCACTTCCCGGAACCAGGGGCCAACACAACAACTGAACGCAAATACAAATGCCAGGAACTGACTGCCACGGGGAGGCCAGGCTCTGGGCGCCAGGCTGCCCTACCAGCCCCACCCGCCCCGCCTGGGGACACACAGCCCTGCAAGGCGTTGAGGCAGGGGCTCTGCTCCCTGCTCAGAAATATCCTCCCCAGCTTCCAGCATCTTTAAATAAACAAAGACACAGTATTGCAGCTGGCCTAAGGAACTGTGGCTTTGAGGCCCCGCTTCCTGGAGACAGACAGGGGGCCCTGCCTTGCAGGGCAGCGGTTCAGCCCTCACCCATGTGACTGAAAATTGCTTCCATCTGTCTGTGGGTCTGGGAGCCATTTTGCCCATGCTGGAGCCAGTTTCCTCCCCCACCCCTGCCCATCACCCCAGGCAAGGCAGGAAGGTCTGCAGTGGCTCCAGGTGGGCCCTCCACGGGCACCAAGGTTCAGGCAGAAACTCCAACCAAAGCAAACAGCCTGCCCACCACGAGCCCTAACTGAAGTAACCATCAAAGCACACAGAGGAGCCCCAGCCTTTCTAGAAGCAACCAGAAGTTTCTAACTCCTCGCACAATCTTGTACAGAGCCTGCCTGGCTGGGAGGTGAGTTTTGGAATCCTGTAATCAGGACCCTTAACCCAGAAAAATCACCAGGGTCCTAGCCAGGCCCCCAGAAGCTGGAGGCAGCAGGGAAATCATACCAGAACCCACCTACTCAGTCATCTGTGCAGGGCCACAGCTGGGCCAGGCACAGCTTGTAAGAACTGGGGTGACCGTATGGTCCTAACCATCTCAACATGGACAGCCCACAGGGGGAGGCAGACACACGTCGCTGTGCAGCCTTCCGGATGTTCTGACCTTGCAAAACTGCAGCCTTGTGCCCAGCCTGCTTTCTGCCTCTGAGTCTGACTGCACCAGAGCATCAGAAGTGCAGTCACACAGAACTGGCACTCCTGTGCCTGCCTCTTTAGTTCTCTTAGCACAACAGCCTCCTGGCTCATCCACATGGGAGCATGCGCTAGGATTCCCTTCCTTTTCAAGACTGAATAATATTCCTTAGAATTGGTATAAGCATATTTTATTTATCCAGTTTTAACTGCTCACATCTGACTTCAGAGCACTGCAGACCAAGCTGTCAAATGAGGGACTGCATTTTTACTCATTTAAATGTAAATAGTTACATGTCCTTAGCAAGAACTCTTCTAGACAGTGCTAAATCCTAGCCCAACCCATCTGTTACACACAAGACCCTGGTCCACGCAACAAATGGCTTCCAAAGCTGTCAGGCCAATAGGAGACCCTCACAGAACCCACCGATCCAATATGACAGACACATACAGCATGGGATACTCGATGCTCATCCCCTCACGCAGACCCTGAGCTCTGGGCCCTGTCGACCTGCCTGGGGACTGGTCCCCACGTCTCCTGACACCCCGATCCCCTCCAAGACCTATTTGAAGCCCCTACTGCCAAGGCTCTGCTCAGTGCATTTCCAACTCTAAGGCCAATAAATATCTAAGGCCAGGCACCATGATGCCTGGCTGTAGTCCCGGTACTTGGAAAGCTGAAGCAGGGAATCCCAGGCTAGCCACACAGTGATACTTGTTTCAAAAACGGTGTAGAAATTGTATAAGGCACCCACCCATCCACACACACAGGAGTGTGTGAGGAGGCTGCCTTACAAAGGACATGCCCCTTCCCTGGAGGAATGAAGCTCTGAATGAATGAAGGAACGGAGGACAGCATGGATCAGACTCGAAGCCACCATGCTGAGTGGAAAAGATCTGGCACAAAGTGCCAGGTTACTGGTGACTCCATGCATATGAAATACTCCACATTAGTGTTTGAGGGGAGCTGGTTGGGGTGGGGTGGGGGGAGGGAACTGTGTAAAGAGCATGGAGTTTCCTTTTGGCAATGATGAAAATGTTCTGGAGTCGAAGGTGATAGTTCCTGGCCACCGGGAATGAATGCCCAAGCTGGACAATCTGAATGGCAGAATGGAGGGGTGGGGAGGAGGCAGGCTGGGAAGGAGGGAGGGAGGGAGGGAGGCGCTCCTCTCTTGCTACAGCTGGGGGGACAGAATTCCTCTTGTAGTGTGGCCAGGCAGTGGCAGTGTTCCTGGGGAGCTAGGGGTGGGGGGCCTGGCAGTGTCTCTGCACCTCACTCTGGCCCTCTCTGTGGCTTCCTCTTCCTACTTCTGCCTCATGTTCAGAGTTGAGGGGGCTTCCTCGGAGAGAAGCCTGTCCAGCTCTCCGTAGGCTGGGCCCCTGTGACAGACTGAGTGTCCACCCCAGGGTCCACTTGAACTCGAGGGGTGCTCCCCTTGCAGCCTGCTAGTGGAGACAGAGATGGGTGTCATGCATGTTGGGATGCTCTTACTTCATGGGCCTGCCTGGTGGGGCTGGCTGGCTAGAAACAAACACCCCCAGCCAAACCCACAAGGCCCCCCTTTCCTGCTATGGGGGCAGAGGAAGAGGAGGGGCAGGGACAGGGCACCCAGGCCACTCTCCCACCCGGCTCTGCCTCTGCAGGGAAATGGCCTTGGAGCCAAAGCCCAACAGCTCCCAGTTCCAAGAGACAGTCAGGTGGTACCAGTGCCTGATAGACCTGCACCCCAGACAGAGCCAGTGTCATCCTCACACTTCACCCCAACACAAGGCCAGCCCAGACCTCAATCTCCAGGAGCCAGAACCATCTGCTCTACTCATCTGGCCGGGCCAGCCTGTCCATGCAGCCCATGTGGCTCACGCCCCACATTGGGGATCAGTCACAAAGAAGGCCCGGGGGCAGCTGAGCCCTCTGTTCTCATAAACATCAGATGTTCCCTGACCCCTGAAAAAGGTGTGTGTGTGTGTGTGTGTGTGTGTGTGTGTGTGTGTGTCTTTCACTCAAGGCTGATGATTTTCAGCCATATTTCCACTTGGAGCTTGTGTGTGTGTGTGTGTGTGTGTGTGTGTGTGTGTGTGGTCTTTCACTCAAGGCTGATGATTTTCAGCCATATTTCCACTTGGAGCTTTTTTGGAGGTTAACTAGAGATAAAGTCTCCTGCACTTTCCTGCTCAGGCTGGCTTCAAGTCTTCATCCTCAGAGCTGAGCCTCTTGAGCAGCTAAAATTTCAGGTGTGAGCCACTGGCCGCAGGCTTGCAAAGGGCTTTTTTTCTTTTTGCCACTCCTGGCTTGAGCTCAGGGCCTGAGCACTGTCCCTGGGCTTTCTCAAGGCCAGAGCTCTACCACTTGAGCCACAGCACCATTTCCAGCTTTTTCTACGTATGTGGTACTGAGGAATCAAACCTGGGTCTTTGTGCTTGCTAGGCAAGCATGCTACCACTAGTCCAAACTCCTGGCCCACCAAGGGTTTCTTAAAGTGGGTGAGTCCGGGGTGGAAGAGAGGCAAGGATTCCAGCCCCCCTCTCCTTCCCTCCCATTTCCCTGGTCTTGCACAGTCCTTCCCACCCTCCTGGCTCTCTTAGCCTGGGAGCTTCTCCCTAAGTTCCAAAACCTGTGACAGACTGCTACTGCTGCACAAAGAGCCCTGCACAAGGGTGGGATGTACCCAAAGCCCAGGCACATGGAGGCTCACGGGTATAACCACCACCAGGTGCAGGGAGCGCCACCCCCTTAACCACGCACACATGAGGACATGGGCTAGATCACAGAGCTAGCCAGAGGCAGAGGCAGGATTTGAACTCGGGTTCAGGACTCCACAGGCTGGGTCCTTCAGCACTCTGGAAAGCTGGAAGGAATTGTGATTTCCCACAGCTACAATCCAGAAGGGGACTCTGGGTGCAGAAGGCTCCAGGGCGCCCCAGCTGCTGGCCTCAGGGAAGCAGGATCCGGCCCAGCCCCAGCCTGCAGGATCTCTCACAAGGACTTTACACATCTACCTCCACAACGACCCAAAGCTGGCCGAGCCCTCTGCCAGCTGCTGGGACCTGTCCTGGGGCCTGAATCCACGTGCCCAACGCAACGGGGTCCTGGTGCTGGCACAGGCCACTCCTGGTGTGTGCCAGGCCCCACGTCTTTAAACAAAGAGGCCCAGCAGCCTTGGGGGTGCCATCCCCCATGCGTGGATCCACACCCTGAGTGGACAATACCCCACTGTTGGAAGCCACCCAGGAGGGTCTGAGAAAATCCTCAAAGATGATTCCCCACTGTGGGCAGGCATAAGTGGGTGGAGGGAGAGGAGGACACAGTTCAGGAAATAGGCGGAGAATGGGGCCCAGACAGAGCTGCAGATCACACACACACAGAGGTATGTGGACGGCTGGGACAAGATGCTAAAGACCTAACTATCACAATAAAAGTAGAAAATGACCCTGGGGCCCTCGTAGCTTGGGACTGCAACATTGATTCCTTCCACAATTCAACAAGCAAAACAGTGACATCCCAGACCTGAAATCAGGTGACAAACCATGATGCTGGGTGACGTGCCATCCCTCAGCCAGGACTACCGGCAGGCAGACAGACCACAGATAAGAAGCTCTGGGCTAACCCAAGCCCAGCACGTTCTTGTGTCACTGTCCCCTTTTAGAGGCTGATAGAGGCTGATGAAAGGCAGGCTAAGGTCATGGCTCAAGTGGTAAAGAACACAAGGCTCTGAGTTCAAACCCCAGTAACACACACACACACACACACACACACACACACACACTCAGCAGTTGATTATATGTATGGACTCTTCTTGGCAAAGTACACAGAAGATGTACACATGTACACATACAAGACTCACACATGTGCCCACACATACATATGTACAAATTCACACATGCAAACACACTATCGGAGTAAGCAATGAACCCCTGAAGCCCAACTTAAGAAAACAACTTGGTCTCACGAGGCCCTAATCAGGTTGTCTGTGCATTGCCTCCAGCACCCATGACTCTTTTGCAAGACACTCAGAAGCAGCCTTGGGTTTCATGCTGGTGTGAATCACAGGAAGAGGAAGGCAAAGAGCAGGAGGGAAAGGGTCAGGGCCAGGGCAGGCTGCCAGGCTCCGGGGACTTATTCTCTGCTGTGTCACACCACACTGTGTGCCCACCCAAACCCCAAGCTCCTCAATAATATCACAGCACTCCAGGACCCCCTGATCTCTTCTAAGTGGGATTGAAGCAGGTGCCAGTGGCTCCTGACTATAATCCCAGCTGCCCAGGAGGCTGGGATATGAGGATGGTGGTTCAAATCCAGCCTAGGCAGCTAAGTCTGTGAGAATTTGATCTCCAAAGAACCAACAGAAAGCCAGAAGTGGAGCTGTGGCTCACTGCCAATCTTGGGCAAAAAAGCTAAGAAACAGTACCCAAGCCCTAACTTGAAGCCTCAGTTTGGGCATTAAAAAAAAAAAAAAGCTAAACTGGTGCATCTTTGCAAATTTGTACAGGCCTGTTTCAAGAACCAAAATTTCAAAGTGTATGCAGCTCATCTAATTTAATAAGGAACTCCAAATCAAATTACACTTCACACTTTGTTCCAGGCAGGAAGTGTCTCCAAGGGGTCTGGTTAGGAACGAAGATGCCAGAAATTTGAGACTTCACCCTCCTGCCTAAAACTCTGCTTAGAAACCCAACACAATGGCAGGCGACGGAGGAGGGGTGCGGGGGGGGGGGGAGGGAGGGAGAAGCAAACACAGAGAAAGCTGTGCTGGCCTGAGAACAGCTGGGGATGCGTTCTCTCTGTGGGCTGCCCTTCGTGGCTGGGCACTGTGCGGGAGGTCCAGAGCTGTGAGGGTCACTCCCCATCCATTCCTCCATTCATTCACCCAGGAGCCTGAGGCACCCCAAAGGCAGGGGCAGGGTCCCCACTCTGGCTGCCAGCCAAGCCCTCCCTCCACCACTGTGGTGAGGAATCTCAAGGAGCCCCGCCATTCTGCCAACGGGGCTTCGATTGGCATCAGTCGGCAAAGACAAACTTGGACTGGGTCCAAGGCGTGCCCCACCCCCACCCCCCTCTTCTGTTCTTCATTTGCAGCCCCTCCTCCACTGCCTGGCTGCCCAGACCTATTGAGACATCAGTCTTTGTTTAAAGCAGGCCCCAACCTGCACTCGGCCCGGCCCACTCTCCTCCTCCAGTGCTGAGGCTGAGCTGCACTGATTCTGGGGGCCCTGCGGGTCGGGATGCTCTCCAGGCTTCCGGTTCCAGCCACACAGGCCCTGCCCTGTGGCTGCTCTGCTGCAGAGGCAGGCAGCAGCTGCAGCAGCGCAAAGCCACCCTAAGGCCCAGCGGCCCCACCCCGCTTGGCCTTGCCCAGCCCCGCCCCTGCTGAGTCCAAAGTAGCAGCTGGAGCAGAGATTGATTAATTCTTGGCAAAGAGGAATCCAGACAGAAAGATCCACTCGGTGGGTTGGGTGGAAGTAGGCCACTCAGCGCAGGGTGGAATTCCCTCTGAACAGGCTATCCCCCTGGGGAGGGGTCAGGGCCAGCTCCCGCCCCTGCCCGCTCCCATCAGCCAGGCTGGCAGTAGACACCAGAGCTGGCAGTGAAATGGACAAAGGCTCCCCAAGCAGAGGAGGACCTGTGGGTGCAGCTGGGCCCCTCCAGGAGCCCGAGGAGAAGGCCTGCCCCTCAGCAATGAAGCCGGTCCCCCAGCTGCAGGAGGTTCCCGAGGTCTCGGTCACGTGGGGGAGGGGGAGGGGCTGACACCAGGATATCAAGACCTGCAGGGAAGGGGGACACATTCCTCCACTATGATGAGAGCTTGAGCAACGAATCCCCTAGGGAGAGGGAAGCACCCGGACTATGTCCAAGGGCTCAGGAGGCGAGTGGGGAGGAAACCGGAGGGATGGCTCATCTCCAGCCTTCTCTCAGGATCGGGGACATTGACTATCAGCCTGGGAGCCTCAGGGTCACCGTGGGAGCCACCAGCATTCACTAGCCCCACACAGGTCCATCTCCCCTAGTCTCTCGCTTCTGCACCCACCTCACAGCATGTCTGCTTAGAATCCTGCGCATCTGAAAGGCCTCACCAAGTGCCTGCGCCCAGCTCACCACGGATGCCAGTCAGCCCAGCATGTGAGTCGGTACAAGTTCACTACCCAGCAACCTCAAGTGCCCTCTGAATCCAGGGTGGGGAAGCCAGGCGCCGTCGCTTACACCTGTAATCCTAGCTACTCAGGAGGCTGAGGTCTGAGGATCACAGTTCAAAGCCAGCCCGGGGAAGAAAAGTCCATGAGACTTATCTCCAATTAACCACCAAAAAGTTGGATGTGGAGCTGTGGCTCAAGGGGCAGAACACCAGCCTTGAGTGAAAAAGCTGAGACACAGCACCCAGGCTGAGTTCAAACCCCACAACCAAAAATAAAATAATAGATCAATGAGAATAAAAATGAATTTAAAGATAGGTAGATGAATGGGTGAGTGCTGTGGACAGATGGACAAACAGGTAGGTGGATGACACAGATGGACGTTGGACAGCCTAGCCAAGGCCTCGTACCTTCGCCTTTCCCAGGTATGCGCCTGCTGCGTGGACAGCTGCCTGGCCATCTGGGATACTTCCATCACCTTTGGAACACTGCCCAGAGATGCTGCCTGCAGACACCCAAGCTCCCCTGAGACCAGCGTAACACGAGAGTGATACCTGCATGCCATGCAAAGCTTGGATGGGACAGACACAACCTTCTAACCTCCAACAAGCCCAGGAACAGGAGCCCCCCCCTGCCCCCACCACACACAGAGGTATGTGGGCTGGACAGCCCAGCCTTCCCTCCCAAAGGCTCTGGCTGTCCCAGTGTGTACCTGTGCTGACTCTGGCCGCCCCAACAACCCTTCTGGGTCTCTGCTGGCTCCTTCTCCTCCTCTCCACCTGCCAAGCCAGGTCTGGCAGTCCTCAGTGGACACAGCCACTGGCTCACTTTATCACTTTGCCTGGCCTTCAACGCAACAGTGCCAAGGGTCCATCCCTGCTCAGCAGGCAGGATGCAGACTGGGCATCTATGGCCACTGTCTGGCTCAGCCCTGAACATTCAACCTCAAATTAGACATTGTTGGACTGAACCTAGGACCCAGCCCCTCTGCCCCCACCCTGGCTTCCCACTTCCCACAGGGCATCTCTAGCCCCCAAGGGTTGGAGACCAACCCTCACCCAGTGCTGCCAACTCCTCTGGGACCACAGCAAACTGTGCAGCCACCAGCGTTGACTGTCACGTCCCCATCTCCAAAGCACAAGAAAGTGGGGGGGGTCAACTCTCAGTACTTCCCCATGGCTGGTG
The DNA here is from genome assembly GCF_031878675.1 of Megascapheus bottae. NCBI lineage: Eukaryota > Metazoa > Chordata > Mammalia > Rodentia > Geomyidae > Megascapheus > Megascapheus bottae. Next base: position 26,279,820 of record NC_143525.1, on the reverse strand, counting down.
CACACAGCACTGCGATAGCTTCAGAATCCCATTTCACCACAGGCATGCTGACAAACCCCGAGAGACCCTCTGAACCCTTCTGTGCTGCCCTGTTCTTGCGTGTCAATTCGCAATGGGTCAGCTTGGATCAAACAAGGCACAGGCGAGGCACACAGGCTGCGCCCGCACAGAACCATGCAGGGTCTCTGTTGGTGAAACGCTTTCCTCAGCTTGCAGGCCCTGCCTGCCACCCTGGCTCCCACTCGGTCTCCTAACCAGAACCTTCTCTCCCCTTCGCTCCTAGGATGTCCCCTATGTCTCCTGGGCCAGGGTGGCTAATCCACGCTGGGCCCTCTGCCATACCCGCCCGGGAACTCCAGGGTTCTGCCTCACTCACCCTTTACACAACCTCCCACACGAGGCACCCAGGAGGATGCTCGGACTGAGTGAATGGTCAGCCAGCTGCTCTGTGCCCAGCACCTCTTCTTCTCCCAGGCATCTTGGGGGCAGCCACCACTCCCTCCATGCCAGGACCAGTGCCACCTGGGCCACTCTCTGGGGGCGGGGCGCACGTGCAAAAGCTATATGGACAATTCCCAGTTCCATCAGCAGCAGGAGGCGCACAGCACAGGGGCCTGGGAGAAGGCTGGCAGAGCATTCTGGCCACCCTGTGGGGGTCCACGCAGGAAGCTGCTTCAGCCGTGTCAATGGGAAGAGCAGGTAGAGATGGAGGGGCAGGCTGGCCTGTGTCTGTGTCCACACACACACACACACATACACACACACACACACACACACACACACAGGAGCACGCATGAGTAGCATGCTCCTGAGACCTGAGGGCACTCACTGCCCACAGCCAGCTTCATTCGACACAAAGCTTCACAGGGGCTCCGGGAACCCCAAACCTAAAAGTCCCCACTCCCACCAGAGCAGTGCCCCACTACACAGCTCACGAACGGCTCTGATACCTATGGCAATGGCTGTGCCTTGGCAATCCCACCAGTGGAACGGGAGGCCAATAGTCTTCTCTAAATGCAGCGAGGAGAGACAGCTATATGGGGAAGTCCAGAGGTCCTCCACTGTGAGGGAGGCATGCCCCACCCACCTGTGCCCCCCTCACTGAATCCCCCTTCCTCCTCTTCACCCAGGCACTGGCTGTCCTGCTGTGGAACCCTCGGGAAATGTGCTGGCAGCATCCACTGGCCAGTGGCTGATTTTGAAGCCAATGCAGGAACCTAGAGCCGCTGTGGGAGGGTGGGAGCAGCCCCCTCCCAGGACCCTCTGACCCAGGGGGAGGGACCACATTCACATGGTAATTCTGTGGGGGAGGAGGAGGCGGGCCTGGCAGCCTTCCTGGGCCAGAGCCCAGTGGGCCTTCCAAGTTGGCTCAGGAAGTGTCCCCAAGAGTGGATGCACCAGCGGGGTACATTGTAGAGCCCCCCTCCCCACGCAACCCTACTGGGAACCCAACAAGCTGTGCTCCATTTCCTGTTTCACGGGCAACAGTGTCCACAGCCTGCCTGAGTCCTGCAGAAACACAAACACCCTACTTACCTGCTAGGGCCCTGGGCTAGCTGGGAGGAAACAGTGGTGGGACCTCACAGCTAAACTAAACGGCTGCTCCCCCCACCCGCCCACCCGTCACTCAGGATATGAAGCTCTGGAGACATGAAAGGGCCTCCTTAGACCATGGGAAACCACAAATGCCCACAACACAAAACCTAAAACAGGAGGCCCACAGACACAGACTGGCCACACACCATGTTCAGATAGGTTCAGAGGCTTGGCAATGAGTTCACGAGACCCAACAATGACCATGCTATCACAGCAATGTTCACAAGTATCAAAATAAAGTCCATCATCTGATGGGATGAATAAAGGTGTTTTATCCCTACCGTAGAATATTATTCTATGTGAAAAAGAATGAAGTATCAGCAGAGCTGTGGCCCAATGGTGGAGCGTGTACCTAGCATGCTGCAGGTTGGATCTCAGCAGCACAGGTAAACAAAAGGGAGAGGAAGGACCAGGGAGAAATGAAGGAGAGGAAAGAGGAGTGAGTGGCGAAGGTAGTTCTAATACATGCTACAATGGACACGCCCTGAAATGGGCTAAGCCAAAGCAAGCAGACACAAAAAGCCACGAACCGCCTGGCTCCATTTTACGAAGCATCCAGAATGGGTGAATGAGCAAAGCCGGGCTTGAGACCAGTGGGAATGGAGAGTGGCTGGTAGTGGGCTAAGTGGGAGATGACAGACTACTGGACAGTGGTGATGGCTCGTTTTAATGTGTCTGTCACCTTGACTGGTTACAGGCTGCCCAGATCATCACAGACCTGCCTGGTGTGGATAGGCCTCATCCCGTCAGCTGATGACAGCCGTGGGCTCGGGTCTCACTACCCAGCATCTATGGCACCAAGGCATAAATGGCTTTCTTCAGCTGGAGGACCGTGGGGAGGGCAGGAGCAGAAGGACGTGGTCAGCTCCATTAAAGCAGATCTTAAGGCCACCATGGAAAGGTCTCCTTGCTATCCACAGAGGGGCAGCTTTTCCCCAGGGCTTTCTACTCCTCACCAAGTCTCCAGGTCAGGTCAAGCCCAATGCATTTCCTCCACTCACTGTCCCTCCACAGCCTGAGCTCACAAGCACGTGCAGGCGTGCCAGTCAGCCCTAGGGTGCTGGAGGCTGCCAACCTCCACAGAATCCCTCTCTTGCATGGCACCCCACAGTGAACCAGGTGAACAGCAAATGCAAAGTTCCACAAATAATTCAGATAAATAACTCAATAACTTTGAGTACACGATCTTATGATAACTGCTCTATTTCCTTTCTTGTTTGGAACTACTGGGATTTGAACACAAAGCCTTATGCTTACTAGGCAGACACTTTTATCTGAGCTACATCGTCTAATTTTTGCTCTCTGTGTGTGTGTGTGTGTGTGTGTGTGTGTGTGTGTGTGTGTGTACGCGCGCGCGTGTGTGCTGGCCCTGGAACCTGAACTCGGGACCTGGGTGCTGTACCTCTGCTTTTTTGCTTAGGGCTAGAACTCTACCAGTTGAGCCACAGCTCCACTTCTGGCCTTTCGTTAGTTAACTAGAAATAGAAGTCTCACAAGCTTTCCTGCCTGGGATGACTTTGAACTGTAATTCTCAGGTCACAGACTCCAGAGTCACCAGAATTACAGGTGTAAGCCACTGGTGTCCAGGAGCTATTATTTTTTAATAGGATCTCACTCTTGCCTCCTGTTCTCATAGGCTTAGACTTCAAGTCTATTTATGCTTTCTTTATAGTTGAGATGACAGGCAGGCACCACCACACCCAGTTTTTTTTAATTTTTATTGGTTGAAATGGGGAGTGGGGTTCTCCTGAACTTTCTGCCCAGATGGCTTTGAGCTGTGATCTTCCCCGAAGCTAAGATCACAAAGTACAAGCAAGGAGTGCCCAGTTGTAATTGTTCAGTTTCATTATTAATGTTACTCTCTTACCGTGCCCAATCCATAATTAAACTTTGGGAGAGATACATATACATAGCTTAAAAAAATTTTAAAGCACAGTCTAATGGGGTTCAGGCACCCACAGAACATCAGAGATCAGAGGAGGGTCACCAAGTATAAACCTTCTGCTGTCTGGAGAACTCTGACTGCACAAGCACTCGGAGCTGTATACTTCAAATGACTGACTGCTATAATGCATGGATTACATCTTATAAAGCAATTATCAAAAACATTTTAAAAAATGGCTGGGCACATTTCCCCGGAGGGGGAGCGATGCCCTCCTCACCCTCTCCAGACCCCACCTGCCACCCCCACGCAGGCCATGTGCTGTGTGACTCCCACCAAAAAAAAAAAAAAAAGAAGAAGAAGAAGAAGAAAGAAATCCTATCTCAGGCCCTGGCTGGGCCCAGTGGTGTACACCTGTGATCTCAGTGAAGAGGCAGGCACAGGTAGGATTATGGTCCTAAAAGCTGATCCAGGCAAAAAGTGAGACCCTATCAAACAAAGAGGAAAACACAGCTCGGAGCCCACATTCTCTCCACAGAGGCTTTCAGGGAGGCAGGAGAGGAGAGATGCTGCCACCTCTGTCACCAAGCTTGACCGCTCTGGGTCACCACACCAACTGGTGGTGGCCGCATGCAGCCATGCTCTGTGTCCTTGAGTCTCAGCCATGAGCACCCTAGGGTGTAGCACTGGCAGGCCCAAGCCCCCAGTGAGCCAGAATGCAGCAACCCCTGACTTTGGCTCCTGCAAGGGTGCCTGCCCTGTGGCTCTCTGTGCCAGCCTGGTGCCATTCTGCCAGCCACAAACAACAGCAGTTGTCAATGGGCCACTGTCTGTGCGTCATTTGTCTCAGTGCTGCCCTGACAGCCAGCAATTGGTGGCATTTCCTCAGCTCCGCAAACTACACAGGAAACCCCCACTGCTGCCCTGTGACCCCTACTCACATGGGGAATCTGCGGACTGGAGAGCCATCCGTCGTCCTGTCCTCTGCCCTGGGGCACTCAAGTCACCAAGGAAATGGTGCTTTTTGGTCCGGTAGAGGGGAAAAAAATATTCCCGGAGACCTCAAGGCTGGGCCTCCGCAAACCCACAAAACATCAGGATAGAAGCAGCGAATGTGTCGTTCTGCAAGGCCGGCCAAGTCCTTCAATGAAACATTAACCAAGCATCCAGCTAACACCCAGGAAACCCAGCACCTGGATGCAGAGACAAACCTGACACAGTCCTAGCAAGAGACAGACAGACAGACAGCGTTCCAAGGTCTCCATGCAGCAGGGCCCACTGGGTCTCCTGGGAGCTCCGACAGCCTTGAATGGTCAGCAAGTCCCCTCCCTGGCAAGGACATGGACCCAGGCCGGGCAGCTGGATAAGATATGGATCTGGGAGGGCAGGAGCAGGCTGCCCACATTCCCCTGAGGACATGTGCAAGGACAACTGTCCTTATGACCAGCCTGCTGGCCACCTCCCTGGCACCGGCAGGGCCGGACCTGCAGGCTCTGGGGGGCCCAGGCACAGGAGGGGTACAGAGAGCCGGGTGGGACAGAAAGGTGAAGGCCATGCCCTACCTGTGAGTTAGGCAGGGGGTGATGATTGGCATTGACCCCATGTGTCCCCCCACACCCAGGGTTGGGGTTCCTGCAGCCCTGGGAACTCAGGATCTGGCATCTTCCACTATACCTCCTGCCATCAGCTTCAGGAGGATGCTGAAAAATCGGGGGGCTCTGCCCAAGATCTACATACTGCACTTGAAATAACATGCACATATCACATCAGCTGGTCAGCAAGGCTGGCGTCTTTCAGGTTCTTTGCATTGAACTGCAGCCAACTCCTAACCAAACCACAGCTGACTGGTACGTGGGGCACTACAGGAGTGAGGCACTACAGCCTGGGTACCCCGACACTGGGTAGAGCGTCTCCTTTGTGGGCCCTTACAGCCCAGAGAAGTGTGATTCCCGGTATGGATAAAAGACAACAGAGCCAGATGCCAGGGACTTACCCCTGTCATCCTAGCTATCCAGGAGGCTGAGGTCTGAGGATCATGGTTCAAAGCCAGCCCAGGCAGGAAAATCCATGACTCTCATCTCCAAACAACCACCAAAAAAGCTGCAAGTGGGGCTGCAGCTCAAATGGTAGAGTTCTAGCCTGCAGCAAAAATGCTAAGGGACAGTGCCCAGGCCCTGAGTTCAAACCCCAGTATGACCTACCCTCTCCCAAAAAGCCAGCAGCAGGGCTGAGGCAGATGTGCCACCCAACACTGTGAAGCCAGGACACAGGGCTCCCCGCTTTGCTCCCTGGGGTGGTAGGAACAGGAGAAAGGCTTGAGCCCACCTTTCAGGGGTGGACAGCAGCCCCTGTCTGGCCTGTAATTAGACCTGCTGCAGGTTGGTACCTCACAGGACTAACTCTGCTTTGTGCAGAGCCCGCACCCCTCAACGCCTTCCTGGGAACAACTCCCCAGGCTCCACAGGGCTGGGGAAGGCAGGTCCCTGCCTGTCCATCGACCTGGCTGGGGCTCAGTGAACAAATCGAAGCTCTGCGCTGCAAGGCAGGAGTCTGGGAACAGAGCCCGGGCCAAGGGCTGAGGCCAGCTAGGAGTCCCTCCCTGCAGCAAGCGGACACCTCGAGTGGAATCCCAGGCACTTCCCCGTGGTCAGCACCACAGCCTACGCCAAGGCAAGCGGAGCCCGCAGGGTCACCATGGCCCACCCAGCCCAAGCGTGGCCATTGGCCATCAGCCTCTATCCTTGTACATTAAAATATGATCCTTCTTCACACATACCAGCCAGCCAACCGGACACACAGACAGAGGCACACACAGAAAAAGAAACAGAGACAAAGAGTCAGAGACGGAGGGAGGGAGGGAGGAAGAAGAAGCCCAGAAACTTCCGGGGTGGTGTGGGAAAGCGTGTAGGGGGAACTGGAGGCTTCCTAGAGGACTTCTGACCTGTAGACTGGGGCCGGGCAGGACTCCCAAGATGGGTCTTCCTCTTCCGTGCACAGGCCTCAGCCCTGTCGGGCACCCTGTCTGCCCAGAGCAGCCCGATGTTGCAGGAGGCCAGGGACTGTAAGGGCTGGGGAGGAGCCCTGGCTGTCCCATGGCAGAGGCTTGGGGCAAAGGGCCTGAGCGCCACCCTCACAGCCAAAGGGCAGAGGTGTGTGTGTGTGGGGGGGGAATCTGGGCCCAGGCTGGCCACATTGGGCATTGCCAGTGGCTTCATTCCCACCAGGAGTGTGGATCCTCCACACACATGCTGTGGCCCTAGCGGCCCAGCTCTTGCCATGGTTTCACCAAGAGCGGGGCACAGTGGGCACATAAGCCACCCCAACACAGAACTGGCCAGGACACAGGAAGCTGGGCCAGGTCAGCAGTGACTCAGTTCCCAGAGATAGACATACAAAAGGTGAATCACGGCAGAAGCTGGGCTACTCAAAAGGCTGAGATCAGGGGGCTGCAGTTTTAATGAAGCCAGCCCGGGCAGGAACATCCATGAGACTCTTAACTTGGAATAACCACCAAAAAGGCTGGAAAGCAAGGCTGTAGTTCAAGAAGCAGAGCACCAGCCTTGAGCACAAAAGCTCAGGGACAGTGTCTAGGCCCTGAGTTCAAGACCCAGGATCAGTGTACACACACACACACACACACACACACACACACACGAGTGAGGGGCCATCTTCCTCAGCCACCTCTTGGCCCAAGGGTCCCGAGAGGACAATAGGGCAGATGGCATTTTTCCACAGGGTACTCGGGTGGAGATGGCTGCCTGCCCTGGGAAGTAAGGGCATGATTCACCTTCCCCTCTCCTCAGAGGGAGCTCCCTGGCTGTCAAGGGGAGCTAGGCCAAGAGTGACATTTGGGCAAAGGGTACAGAACCCCCATCAATGTGGTGCAGCATGAATGAGGGGGATCAGCACAGCAGGGAAAGAACAGGGCCTTCCCACCTCCTTCTCTGACGCTTGGCCCAGTGAGATGTAAACCAGATCCATGGGTCCGGCAGCCACTGTCCCAGGGGAAGATCCGCTGGAGACCTGCTGCCAGGCCTACCACTTCCCCAACCAGGGACCCACTGCTTCCCGGTGCTACATTTTTCTCAAGGAAAGGAATTTCACACGTCCCTCGGGGAGCAGAGATGCTCCCCTACCTCTGACAGAAGGCAGGCAGCTTTCCTGTCAGGGAGGGAGGGCGGGAGACCAGAGCAACAGATTGGAAACTGAGTCCTGAGCAGATGGCATTGCCTCTGTCCCTTCCTGCGTGAGCATCACATACCATACTCTGTGTGGGAAGCAGCAGTGGTTCACTTAGTCCTGGCTTCTGCAAAACCTTTAGAAAGTTCCAGAAGTGCTCTCGGACAAGACCAGGGCTCCAAGACGTGGCTTCACAGAGCAGATGCACACACACACACACACACACCCCAGTGCACTCTCTCTCTCCACCCCCCCCATACAAATGCATACCAGCCCCCACCCCACCTGGCACATCCTGGAACCAGAAGCCCACTGCCCGGGGAGGGGTCAGGACTAGGCACCTGGGGAAGGGAGGGCAGCAGCGTGCGTAGCCTCCCCCAGCCCCCTGGAGGCCGGGGGAGCTGTTCACGACAGGAGGGGGGCAGCCACTCTGCGGAGTTAGCCAAATATTTACAAAGAGATAGCCATGGTCGCACAAAGCCCCTTTCTTCCACTGCGAGACTGAAAATCTGGTCCCCGCGTGGAGGACGCCCTGGCCACGCCACCCCTCTTCCTGGGGACTCACGGCCGTCTTGCCAGCCCCGGCGGGGCAGGGTGGCCATCGGTGCCCTCCAGGCAGCCGTACCACCTGAGGGCCCCCCCGGAGCCGGCCGTGCAATGCTGGAAGAACAAAGAGCGTGGAGGACTCACCCGGCAGCTGAGAGTCGGCTGGCTGGAAGGCAGAGCGCAGCCCGCCCACCGGGTCACATGGCTCGGAGCCGAGCGAGCCGAGGATCAAAGGGGCTTTGTGGCTGGGGAACAAGGAGCCTCCCAGAGCGCCAGCAGAGGTAGGAGGGCCGGCGGGAGCACTGGAGGGAGGATCGGAGGGGACAGGCAGGCTCACAGGGCAGGGCGAGGAGAGGGGTGGGGGAGGGGCCCTGCGGCAGCCGCAGGGGCAGGGGGAGGGGACTTCCTTGCATAAAGCTCAGAGGAGCCGCCTCCAAGAAGGGAGCCACAGGGTCCCGGAAAAGCATGGGGGGGGGGGGCGCCAGGCTGCATCTATCCATCACCAACCCCTCGGGCTGGCAGTGGGGTGACAAACCCCTTCTCCAGGTGCCTGCTCCACCCCAGCTACATTCTGTGCCCTCTCCTCAGAGCATCCATCCCTCCACTCAGGGGCACCCCCAGTCCCTGTCCAAGGCATCCAGTGGGGCCAGTGAGAGGCAGCCCTGGCCAGGGAAAAAGAGAAAGGCCGGTCGGAGGCCAGCTCGCTCCATGCCTCTCCTCAGGGCCTAGGCAGTGACTCAGGGTGCTGCTCCCTCTGCTCCCCTGCCCTGCAGGCCTCTGGGCAAGGCAGCTCCCTGGGAGGGTGAGCCAGGGTTAAAGGTTTGCTTGGGGCAGGGGCCGTAGGTGATAAGACACCAGGAAAGGATGTCACAGGCCATCTATCTCTGGGCCTCCAGGAGAAATACATAATTCCCGCCCAAGCCCAGGAGCCTCGACTCCCACACACACAGGAAGCAGTCAAAGCCCCAGGGCTTGCACCCCATCAGCCACATGCCAGAACTCCTGGCCCCTGCCCATTATGCAGCCTCTTTGGAATCTGTAAGATGGGCGCCACTAAGTCACAGTGCTAAAGCAATGCCACGGCCACAGCCCGGGAGAGCCACCCTCTCTCCCAAGGCCTTCCCAGGTGTCCCCCATGGCTGTGTAATTCCAGCTGCTTGGGAGGATTTAAGCAAAACTCAAGAGCCCATCTCAAAACTAAAAGGGCTGGGGCTCAAGTGGTAGAGCACTTTTGCCTATCACGTGTGTGGTCCTTAGGGGATTTGGTCTGATCTATGGGTTCCTTCTTAGGCCCTGACAGGCAGCTCCAGGAACCAGCCAACAGCCAAAGGATGCTGGAAAGGACACAGGTCTCCCCTTCATCACAGCTGCCTTGGAGCCTCAGAGCCCTGTCTCCAGTGCCTGCCGGGCCACCTCCCTCCCTCCTGGGAGGCAGAGGGAGACCCCATGATCTTTTGTTCTCTGGCTCTTGGATTTTCCTTTTTTGTCTATCATCTTTCTGGATACACAGGCCATGTTCCCACAATGCATCATGGCTGGTCCAGCAAGCCCATCCCTCGAAGTGCTCCTCCTGATTTCTGGCCAGGGAGGTGGGTGACCGGCTGCTTGGTACAAGATAGCCTGTGCCCCTCTACAGCGGATGCTCACTGGGCACTGAAGGAGACGGTCCAGCGCAGTGGGGGAATTCCCCTGCATCCCAGCCAGGCCTGACTTTCCACATGGGAATTCTGTCCTTAGGCCTATGTGTGTGGGGGGGGCGGGGGGGACAGGGCCCAGCACTCAGCTCTCCAGCTCTCTCAGCCTTAGGGAAGTAGCCTCACAACCCCCAAATGTTCCCCCCCCCCCCCAGTCCTCCAGCGTAGCTGTATGGTACAAGTGTGACCTTAAACTTTTCTAGACACCACATAAAAAACCGTAAGAAGAACCAGGGGACATTCACTGTGATGTATTTGTAGTAAGAGCCAAAATGTTGTGATTACATCCAACACATAATCACCATAAACATGCCAAGAGATATTCCATGGTTTTTGTTTTTTTTTCCCCTGAGGGAAGATTCCAAAATCCAGAATGCACACGTGTGTGTGTGTGTGTGTGTGTGTGTGTGTGTGTGTGTGTTTTGCTGGAGGCTGAACTCAGGCCCTGGGACATGTCCTTCAGCTTTTTCGATCAAGGCTGATTCTCTGCCTCTTGAGCCACAACTCCACTTCCTGCTCCTTGACAGTGAATTGAAAATTAAAGCCTTGCAGACTTGGCTGTCTGGGCTGGCTTCAAATGGCCATCCCCTGGAGCTCAGCCGCCTCAGTAGCTGGGATCCAGGCCCGAGCCACCACCGCATGGAAGGTTACTCTCACAGCACCTCTCAGTCTGGACAGCCCCGTTTCTGGTGGTCCACTGGCTACCACCATGTGGCCAGTGGTGGCTGGGCCAGGCACGAAGACCTCAGCGGTATCATTTCATCCCAAATGGTCCCATGCCACTGGCTGCAATGCATTTCCTAGAGGCCCCAGTTCACATTTAGTACCCAGTCTACAAGGCACAGTCAGAGCTCGGTGGGACATGTGCTGACCGCAAGAGGGCACTGAGGCCCCTGGCACCAGTGGGGCTCCCTTTCTGGGGACATTTCTCCTGGAGTTCACTATCAGAAAGGACAGTTTCTCCAGAGGAATTACTATGCTGGGCACGGAGCCAAACACCATTAACACCGTGCCGAACACACACCAATCTCCGGGACCGTCCCCAGGCCTCTCCCTTCGCTCTCATGTTGGCATCAGTGTGAGCTGTATCCCAAACCCCCAGGCAGACACTGGCCTGTGGGCCTGGCCAGCAGGGTGGCTGAATGTCAAAATGTCCCTTCTTTGTCAGAGAGCTCTGAAGCCTTGAGATGTACAGACTTGGGACCTAGGAAGTTATGGGGCAGGATGCGAAAGGAGTAAAAATTGGGAGATTTCAAGCCAAGACCCATGCAAAGAAGGAGGAAGAAGAGGAAAGGGCGGCAGACACCCAGGCTCCTTCAACCCCTGCCCTTCCGGAGGCCTGGGGAGCTTCACTCCACTTCCGCTGCATGCCTACAGCTCTCAGGCAGCCAGCTCATCGGCGACGTGTTTATTTACTGTGAAGTCACACGGAACAGCACTTTAAAGAATTTACAGAGCTTGAACGCAGAGGTGGCTGTCCAGGGCCGTGGAGGGGAGGAGGCTCGGACATGGGGCTTCCGCTCTGGTGACACTTTCTTGTGTTCATCCCAAATGCAAAGCTCACCACGCTCCCTATGTTTTACAGCAATATATTAAAAAAAAAAAATAAGAATTAAAGGAAAACACACAAACTGTGGCCTCCCCCTCCACTTCACCCCATTGGTTTTGTTGTTGTACATTTTGAAACCACGAGTCCTCCTAGCCAACTCAGGAGGCTGAGATCAAAGTTCAAAGCTAGCTTGTGTCTCAATTATTTTAGAAGAAACATGGCTCCATTGGTAGAGTACCAACCAATGAGCCAAAGCATCAGATACTAAGTTCGAGTTCCAGTTTTAGACTTAAAAAAAGAAAGAAAAAGGGGCCGGGAGTTTGGCCTAGTGGTGGAGTGCTTGCCTGGCATGCACAAAGACCAGGGTTCAATTCCTTGGTACCACATACATAGAAAAAAGCCAGAAGTGATGCTGAGGCTCAAGTGGTAGAGCTCTAGCCTTGAGAAAGTCCAAGGACAGTGCTCAGGCCCTGAGCTCAAGCCCAGGACTGGCAAAAAAAAAAAAAAAAGAAATAAAGAAATAAAGAAAGAAAGAAAGAAAGAAAGAAATAAATAAAGAAAGAAAGAAAGAAAGAAAGAAAGAAAGAAAGAAAGAAAAGGAAGTCTGAATTAACCAGCAAAAAGCTAGAAATGGAACTATCACACCCACCCTGACAGTGCCCAGGTCCTGAGTATAAAAAGGAAGGTAGTGGAGCTGGGAGCATGGCTTAGTGGTAGTGTGCTCGCCTAGTATGCACAAGGATCTGGGTTTGATTCCCCAGAACCACATACACAGAAAATGCCAGGAGTGGTGCTGTGGCTCAAGTGGCAGAGTGCTAGCCTTGAACAAAAAGTGTCTAAGACAGTCCTCAGGCCTTGAGTTCAAGCCCCAAGACTGGCAAAAAAAAAAAAGGAGGATGTTGAGCTGGGAGTGTGGCTAGTGGTAGAGTATTTGCCTAACATGCACGAAGCCCTGGGTTCAATTCCTTGGTTCCACATACACAGAAAAAGCCAGAAATGGCGCTGTGGCTCAAGTGGTAGAGTGCTAACCTTGGGAAAGCCCAAGGACAGTGCCTAGGTCCTGAGTTCAAGCCCCACCACTGGCAAAAAGAAATAACAAAAACAAGAAACAACAGAAGAGGAGTGTCCAGCAACCCCCGTGGGGCTCCCCTTCCTGCACACCCTCTCCTGGCCCCAGGTGGATCCAGAGGGCCTCTGGATCTGAGATGGAGATCCAATCTCCCCATCTGCCAGGACCCTGCACTGGTCTACCTCCCCACTAATCCTCATCTCATGCAAGCAAGAGGCCTGCCTCAGCTCGCCCCCAGTACCCCAAACCCACCTCCCAGGGCCTCTATTACTGGTGCCCCTACCCTCTCAGTGGCCTCTGCTTCCTCCCACATCTCCATGGTAACAGACCACAAGCAGGTGAACCTCCTTCCTAAGAAGCCTCACCCCACCCAGTCAGGGAGCACGAGGGCCTCCAGACAGCCTTCTTCCTCTTGAAAAGCTATCATTCAGCCAGGCACAGTGGTGCAGGCCTGGAATCCCAGCCCTCAGGAGGCCAAGGCAAACTAGGTTAGGCAGTGAAATTTTATCTCAAGAGGGGCAGGGCGGGAGGACACACATAAAGCTACTAGTACACCAGGAGTGGGGGTTCTAAGCAGGTTCTAAGACCTGCAGGTAAAGTGTGGGCTTACTCTCACGTGACCACCTGCCGATGGGCTCTGGCCTGGCACCCCTCCCAGCAGGCTCACCTCCCAACAACATGCCCCAGCACCCCCTCTCACCCTGGTCCACAGAACTAATACCAACTCAGGCCCGGGCTCTAAGCTCGGGGCTGACAGGAGGCCTCAGCTACGCCCCAGGTCCTCAATGAGTATCAAAAATCTACAGCGATGTGCCCCACTTTTCCTGAGGTGTGTGGACTTGTTGTTTTTTTTTCAGTCCTGGGGTTTGAGCTCATGGCCTCATGCTTGCTAGTGTGAACATGCTGAGCTGTTTTTCACACGTATGTTTAGGGAAGGGCCACAGGTCTGAGCTGTGATCTGCCAACTTTTAGGGGAGTCTCAAGGACTTTCCTACCCAGGTCTGCCTGCCACCAGGACCCCAACCCCAACCTCCCATGTAGTTAGGATGACGGGCCCTCCCCACAGGGCCCAGCTACGAGACAAGGAAAGGGCCTTGTGTACTAACTACTGGGCTCAAGCTGGCCTCCCACTCTCAGCCTTCCACAGAGTTCAAATGAGAACTCTGAGCCACTGGCACCCAGCTTTTGGGGGCTCTTGCTGTGTAGAGTTTCAAAATATGACCAATGCGCAGACAAACCCACCTGCTTAATGTCCTAAGTGATCTTTACTAGTACCAGAACTCTGACTGAAAGGCATACCCATAGTCCGCAGGTAACACCATTCAGAAAACACTGGTGGGCTGGGAGTTTGGCCTAGTGGTAGAGTGCTTGCCTAGCATGCATGAAGGCCAGGGTTTGATTCCTTGGTACCACATACATAGAAAAAGCTGGAAGTGGTACTGTGGCTCAACTGGTAGAGCTCTAACCTAGAGACAGTCCAAGGACAGTGCTCAGACCCTGAGTTCAAGGACCAGGACTGGCAAAAAAAGAAAAGAAAAGAAAAGAAAAGACTGGCTTAGCCCTCAGACCTACAGTCTTGCTGTGAGCCATGGCCTAGCCCGCTCTGCAGGGCTAGAGAACTCGGGCCCCAGAGGTAGAAGGGCTTCCCGGGGGGGGGGGGGAGCGGGGGCAGCAGGGCACCCACAGATCATGAGATGGTATTTTAAGATCCCAATTCCTAAATTACCAAGAGATCAAAGAATGATCACTGCTGTATAGTTTACAAAGGCCAAAAAAACCTGGCAAATACCCAGTGGTCCAATAAATACTGCACAGCAATAAAAATAAACAATCCGGAAGCACAATGTAAACGAATCTCAAACTCAGATATAAAGAGATAAAAGGCTGCCAGGCACTAGCGGCTCACACCTGCAATCCTAGCTACTCAGGAGGCTGAGATCTGAGGATCATGGTTCAAAACCAGTCTGGGCAGGTCTGAGTGATAGACATTTTATCTTTTTGCCAGTCATGGGGCTTGAGCTCAGGGCCTGAGCACTGACCTTGGGCTTTCCTCAAGGCTTTAGTGCTCTACCACTTGAGCCACAGAACCACTTCTGGCTTTTTTCTGTGTATGTGGTACCAAGGAATCGAACCCAGGTCTTCATGCATGCTAGGCAAGCACTCTACCACTAGGCCAAACTCCGGGCCCCAGGAAAGTCTGTGTGAGACTTGTATCTCTGAAAAAAACAGCAAAAAGGCAGAAATGGAACTGTAGCTCCAGTGGTAGAGCACTAGTCTTGAGCAAGAAAGCTCAGAGACAGTGTCCAGGCTCTGAGTTTAAGCCCCAGGACTGGCACAAAAGTAAAAAGCTGCAAGATCCAGGGTGCTTACTCCTGAAGCCATGCAACATGACGGCGCAGATGACAGAGGGAGGCACTGTGCAGGGAGCTGGAGAAGGTATGAACAAGAATAACAAGCAAACATGCAAATTGGGCGGGGAGGAGGATATGGCACCCAGGTACCGGCTGTCTGTCTGCAATGGTACTTATTTTTAAAAACCAAAAGCAGATGGGCTTGGTGGCTCACACCTGTAATCCAATCCTACTTGGAGGACAGGGACCCAGAGGACAGAAGTCTGAAGCCAGCCTGGGGAAGAAGTTAGTGAGACCCTCCTCTCAACTCGTGAAGGCTGGGCATGGAGGTTCACACCAATCATCCCAGCTAAATGGGAAGTGCCAATGGACTTGCCGAGGAGGGTAGAAACGAGACCCTGGTGTAAAGTAACTGAAGAGGGATAAGGCATGGGTTAAGGAGTAGAGTGCCTTCTAGCAAATGCAAAACATTAAGCACAAACCCCAGTGTCACCAAACGAACCAACAAAATGCTGGAAGAGGAGCTGAGCATGTTAGTGCATGCCTGTAATCCCAGCCCTCAGGAGACAGGAGGAGGGCAGGCCTCAGCTACAGAGTGAGGCCATCTCCCCAAACAAGCGACAACCATGACAGCAGGATCCGGAAAGACCATCCTTCTTCTGCCCTGCAGTGTAAAAGCCGTGAGGGTTCTGTGGCCAAGTGGCTATGCAGCCTGGGAGACAAGCCATGACCATTCTGAGCCTCAGTTTACCTCTCATGGAAGACGATGAAACCACCTGCTCTCCCATGAGTTAACATAAAAACACTGGAAGTTCATGTTACTATAATCCCAGCTACTCAAGAGGCTGAGATCTGAGGATCATGGTTCAAAGCCAACCATGACAGGAAAGACTTTAAGATTTTAACCTCCAATTAACCACCAAAAAGTTGGAAGTGGCACTGTGGCTCAAGTAGTAGAGTGCCGGCCTTGAGCAAAAAGAGCTCAGAAACAGTGCCCAGGACCTGAACCCAAGTTCAAAGATTGGCATAAGGAAGAACAAAACAAAACAAAACAAAAAACTTTGAAACCATGTAAGCAAGTGAGCTGGTCAGCTCAGGCCTCTTTTCACGCCTGGCAAATGTCCCCTGGCCAAAGGCCCCGGCTTGGAGTCCTGTGTCTCAGCCCTGGAGCCTGATGGCTTCACATCAGCCCATCAGCCTGAGGCTAGCTTGGGGAGGGGAGGGCAGGTGCCCACTCTCCCAAACAGGGGAGCAGGGGAAACAATGTCACATGACAATGAGCAGCTCAACTGCCCTGCTTCCCTTCTGCCCAAGCAAACCCAATCAGTGGAAAGGAACTTGTTTTCCTCTCTGTGCTGTTGGGGATTAAACCTAGGGCCTCCTGCATGCTAGGCAAGTGTTCTACCACTGAGCCCTGCCCAGCCCTGCCCTGCCCTGCCCTGCCCTGGGCTAACATTTTTCTGTATATGTGCGCCAGTCTTGGGGCTTGAACTCAGGACCTGGATGCTGACCCTGAACTTTTCCACTCAAGGCTAGTCTCTACCAGGAGCCACAGCTCCACTTCAGGATCTTTGCTGGTTAACTAAGCCCAGGCTGGCTTTGAACTGATAACCTCAGGATCTTGAGTAGCTAGAACAGCAGGCGTAAGCCAGTGTCCTGGGCAAACTTCTGAACCTGCAGGAGGGCATCCCTTCTCCCATCTGCACAAGTTGGGAGACAGGTCAGTCAGCAAGGGCAGGACACCCCGGGATCCCAGTGGAGGACCCCAGGAGGCCCTGCTCTGGGGAGGGGAGGTATGTGTGCAGCAGTGGGAGGGCGGAGGGGAGGAAAAGAACAGCTGTCAGCCCTGCTCCCTTGCACGCTCATGGGCGCTCCAGTGGAAGTGAGCGGAAACAGCTCTGCCCACGAGCCACCTGCATTTGCCGCATCCACGGGATCTGGTGCTGTCTCGAGAAAGTTTGGCAACATAATAAATACCACACACTTTCCACGCCAGCTGCAGGCCAGAGGCGGTGTTGGCAGCCACGCACACTGCCACTCACATGACCTGGGGTCTGGGGCAGCCACCCTGCCAGAGCCTGGGCCTTCACGGACACAGGTCAGCCCACTA
Source organism: Megascapheus bottae (assembly GCF_031878675.1). Taxonomy (NCBI): domain Eukaryota; kingdom Metazoa; phylum Chordata; class Mammalia; order Rodentia; family Geomyidae; genus Megascapheus; species Megascapheus bottae. The sequence goes on along the minus strand of NC_143525.1, from coordinate 26,262,844 downwards.
GGGCCTCAGAGTCAGAGGGCAAAAACCAAGACAACGATGACGGAGGGCCAGATGGCAAGAACAAGTCCTAAGGAGCTGGGGCTGTGGTGGGTGGGGTGGGAGGGACCGAAGAGCAGCCCAGGGCTGCTGCTGCTGCTGCCTCTCTGCCTCTCTCTCTCTTGCACGCACCCCCCCATACACACACACAGGGAAGAAGAGCACGTGGGGTGAGATGCTGCCGGCCTTCTGGGAACTCCCTACAGGAAAGACTCTGGACACGCCACTCCACTTCCGTTTCCTCACAAGGCCTGAAAATGCCGAGTCACAAAGAAGGAAGCAGATGCACCAGCCCACACATCCACCTGCCCTATGGAAGGGGGAGCAGTTGTGCTCCAAGTCTCTCCCACCCATGAGCTCCCCAAGCTGTGAGGTCTAGAGGTGCCCAGAGGCACCCAGAACCACCACCCAGGGTCTGGTCACACCTTCTGGGCTGTGTGTTTCTTGTTGCCGCCGCCATGTGTGCCAAGTGACTGAAACACTACCCCGTGTCCCACTGCACAGTGGGCTCGGGCCCCAGGCTGTGCCATCCTCCTGGGAGGCTCCTGCAGGCACCTTGGGAGCAGGTGGTAGACTCGTTTTCCCAGCACTAAAGATAAGATGTGAATATCGCCGAGTGTTGATGCTGTCCATCTCACTGGTCAGTGGGGTTCAGGACCCCCACTGTCTGTGACATGTGTGGTGTGGTTAGGGAGATGCACTGACCACAGGCACTCAGAGCTGTGCCTGGCCCGGCCATGGAGTGACCAGCACAAGCTGGCAATGGCCCGTGCCCCCCGGGTGAGCTCTCGAGGGGGGTCTGGAAAGGGGCGGGAAGATGTCTTTCTGTGACCCACACCTGCCCCAGAGTTCTGGACAGCGTCCCCTGACACTGCCTCTACTTGAGGAGTCTCTCCTGGCTTGGCACACAGCTACCCTTCAAGTCAGGGCCTGGTGGACACATGGCGCCTCCCAGGTCCCTGAGGGAAGGACAGCCTGGGACAGCCCTGGACTTCTTGTCCTCCCCTAGAGAAGAAGGAGCCCCCACTAGCATGAGACCAGGTCATCCTGCCTCCCTGACCAGGACCAGGCTGGGGCAGGACGGGGTGGGGCTCTGGTTCTGGGCCTCATTTCTCTCCTGGACTTCCAGGTCTCCCCATCAATTCTGCCCCCAGGTGATCTGACCTCGCTGGCTACTATCCTGGGCCAACCTCACTGTGGGAGAGAGGAGGCCTGGGCTGTGTGGACTGGGGGAAGCCAGAGCGGGCTTCTCCTCCGTGCACAGGGATCCTATGTGACCAGCTCACCTTGGGAGGGGCATTAGGGGCCCAGGACCAGGCCAGCTGCAGGGAAGTAGGGTCAGCCTCTTCTGCCTGGCTTCCATGGAGGCTGAGGCAGCCTTATAGGAGGGAGGCTGTAGGTGGCAAGGCCAGGACCCCACAGGGAGGGGAGAGTAAGGCTGAGGCTCAGAGGGAAGGGCGGTCTGGTCCAGGACTAGGGAAAGGGGAAGTGAGCCTTCCCATCCCTGGCTAGTGGGGGTGGGGAGAGGAAGGGGCTGGGCCTGACCCCCGCCCCCATGCCATCCCCAGGGAGAAAGCAAGGCCCTGGCTTTGCCAAATCCTGGTAATGAATCCCACACACCCCTTCCCCCCCTGAGCACAGCTGGCCAGCAGAAGTAACTGGAATGGAGCAGAGGTGCTGGCTACCCAGCCCTCCACCCACCCGCCTCTTCCCTTCCTCTGCAGATAAGGCCCCTCTGTTCCTGCCTGGGAATGCTGGAGAGGCCAGAAGCAGAGGATCGCGTTAACCCCTTCCCACCCAGCCTGCAGGCCTGGGCTGGGGACTCAGCCAGGGCCTTGGGTCACAGGCGGTTCTGCCAAGCCCTGAGCTGTGGTGGTAACTGGTGGTGGCAGGCCACAGCCACAGGCCCACACTGCCACCGCGAGGAGGGTCACGCACAGCCTCCTGCAGCCTCCTGAAGTTGGGGGGCGGGGGGAGCAACCGCTACAACAGCCACCAAGAGTGAGTTTCCCACACAGCAGGCCCTGCAGGCTTCCCTCCACTGGTGTCCTCTGGGGAAAGTGCGCTATTCTGCTTTAGGCTAAATTAATCCACATTGCCACTGTGATTCTCCCTGCCTGGGTGCGAGCTCTCCAGGTAGAGAGCTCTACAGGAAAGAGGGCGTTGGCACAGGGGTGGTGTTTGGCAGGTGAGTCACCCCAGGAGGCTGCAGAATCAGGGTCTGTGGAACTCACTCCGGTTCTGCCACTAACCTTGATCCCTCAATGCTGTGTGACCTTGGCCAAGTCACTGCACCTTTCTGAGCCTCAGAAGTCTCTATCTGCTACCACGACAAGCAGGCTGGCTCAAGGAAGAGGCTGGAATCCAAAGCTGTCCCCTGCTGCGTGGCCCTGAGCAGCGTGCTCAGCCTTTCAGCTATTGGTGTCTTGGGGCAAAGTGGCTTTGTGAGGAACTCGCTCCAGCCCTGAAGATGGCTCAGGAAGCTGGGGGAGGCCTGGGACCTGTGGTGTGGCCCTGGACTCTGCAGCTCACCGTGGGACACAGAAGCACAGCGGGCACTGTCACCCTGCCGGTTGCACCATGTGTCCAGACAGTGGAGACAGCAGCTGCCTTGGACCAATGGCCCATGTGGGGTGTCTGGGAACCTGGAGAGGCACAGAGAGAGTCGGGGAGGTGCCCAGGTTCCGCAGCCAAGAGACCGTGAGGCTGACCCTGCTGGCGCCCATGCCAAGAAACCAGGTTCCACGGAACCTTCTACAGGAAGCAACCAGGGAAAGCGGCCTCTTGTCCTGAAGGCCCCCATGAAGGCCGGCCACAGACGCCACCACCAGAGCCCGCACGCGGATGAGCGAGATTGTAAGGGTGTCCACCATGACTGCCAATATCCCAGACACACGCCGGGGGCAGCCCACCACCCCTCTTCCTCTCCCCTGGACCACCCCGGGGGCCCTGGAAAGCCAGGCCGTCACTGTGGGCACCGCAGGTGGTCTGGCAGGACCATGCCAGGCTCCAGGCTGGCGGGGAAGCAACTGGGCTGCCCTGAGGGCCCGAGTGGCAGCAGAGTGGCTGGGTGGCCCCAGCCTCACTCAGCCACCAGCCTGGGTGGGTGCTCAATTCTGCCCAACCGGCCACCGAGGTAAACCCGCAGCTGCTCTGCCAGCCTGGCTGGCCCTCCGGAGCCACACTGCTGTCTAGGCCGTCCTGAGCCCCGGGCCAGCGGGGCAGCAGACACACCTCCACCTGCACTGGCAGCCCCTCTGTGATGGGGACACAGAGGCCTGAGTGACAGGACATGGCACTCATGGGGTCCCAGGGTTAGTGCTGTCCCTGAGCTTTCTTGCTGCAGTCTGGCACACTGCCACTTGAACCACAGCTCCATTTCGGTTGTTTTTTTTTGTTGTTGTTGTTGCTACTGTTTTTTTTTTTGTTTTTGCCAGTCCTGGGGACTGAACTCAGGGCCTGGACACTGTCATTGGACACTTGAGCCACAGTGCCATTTCCAGCCTTTTCTATGTATGTGGTACTGAGGAATCGAACTCAGGGCTTCATGCATGCTAGGTGAGCACTCTACCACTAGGCCATGCTCCTCGCCCTCCAGGGGGGGGGGTGTGTGTGTGTGTGTGTGTGTGTGTGTGTGTGTGTGTGTGTGTGTGTGTGTGTGTGTGTGTGTGTGTGTGTGTGTGTCTGTGTGTGTTCAACTGGAAATAAAGAATCTCATGGACTTTCTTGTCCCGGTGAGCTTTGAACCTCCATCCTCAGATCTCAGCCTCCTGAGAGACGGGTCCTCTACTATTTGAGCCACAGCTTCACCTGCAGTCTTTTACTGGTTAACTGGAGATAGGAGTCTCACAGACTTTCTTTCCCGGCTTGGCTTTGAACCTCAATCCTTGGATCTCAAACCCGAGTAGCTAGGAAGACAGGCTTGAGCCACCGGCAGGCGGCTGGTATCTCATTTTATGTAGGAGAAAATTCTCCTTCATGCCAGGACAGCTGGGAGCTGGGTTTCTATAGCGAAGCCCAAGCATCTGCGGAGCGGAGGCAGCCAGGAAGTGTGGGCCTTGTTGGATGCAAAGACGCCGGGCCTGCCAAAGGCTGTCCGCACTCTGAGCCAGGGCCCAGGCTGCCTGGGACAGCAGGGACTGGGGTCTGATCTAGAGCTCCGGTCAACAACTCTGTGCCCATTATGGCAGCCACCCTACTCTTGCTGACTTCCAGAAAAAAACACTGCGTTCCCAATCACTGTCAGGGTCCTGAGATTCAAGAATATTCTAGAAGGGCAAGTCCAACACAAGCTGGCAGTGGCTAGTGCTCGGAGACACTCTTGCCAGCACATCACACACCCCTCAGCCCCCTCCAGTTCTCCCTTCTTCTCCTTCATCAATACCTCAGGAAATGCTCGGAGAGGTTAAGCAGCCTGCTTCAGATCGCACAGCAGCACAGAGCTGCACACTCTGCCCCTGCCTCTCTCTGCCTCCAGAGCCCAGCTCCAGGCCAGGCGCTGAGAGGCCACTCAATGAAGGACAAGTGAATGACTGCCCAGCATGGGTGGAGGGCAACAGGCCTCAGTCCTCCTGCCCGGGTGACCACAGTGGTGTGGGGCAGAGCTTCTCCCTGGCCGGCTGGTTCTAAGCCAGGTGTGCATCCTGCACACACGCTCGCACACACCATCTGGGCCTCTGGAGCAGACATTTGCAGGCATGTGTTCTCTGGACTGGAAGGTAAGTTACCTCCCTTAGCTGCAGCTGCACAGTCAACAAGGAGCTGGCTGGGATGGAGCCAGCCATTGTGCTCCCCAACGCCCTGTCAGCCTGGAAAATCTCAGCACCCACAGCCATTCCCTACTCCCCGCTCTCAGCAATCAGTTCAGCCTCTGCTGAAAATCCTGCCACATCTGCCCCCGTCCCAGGTCCCACCAGGAGGCCCTCAAATGTTTGTTTTTTTCTAATTGGTCTTGGGGTTTGAACTCAGGGCCTGGGCACCATCCTGAGCCGATTCTGGTACTCTACTACTTTATTTGAGCCACAGCACCACTTCTAGTTTTCTGGTGTTCAATTGGAGATAAGAGTCTCATAGATGGGGCCTGGAGCATGGCCTAGTGGTAGAGTGCTTGCCTAGCATGCACAAAGCCCCGGTTTCAATTCCTCAGTACCACACACACAGACAAAGCCAGAAGTGGTGGTGTGGCTCAAGTGGTAGAGTGCTAGCCTTGAGAAAGTTCAAGGACACTGCCCAGGCCCTTAGTTTAAGCACCAGGATTAGAAAATAAATAAATAAATAAATTGGGCCCAGGTGGCTCATGCCTGTAATCCTAGCTACCCAAGAAGCTAAGATCTGAGGATCGTGGTTCAAAGCCAGCCGGGGCATGAAAGTGAGATTCTTATTTCCAATGAAGCACCCAAAAACTGGAAGTGGTGCTGTGGCTCGAAGTGGTAGAATACTAGCCTTGAGCTGAAGAGCTCAGGGATAGCACCCAGGCCCTGAGTTCAAGCCTCAATACTAGCAGTGCGGTGCTCTGGGAGGGAACAGATGGTTCCTTGGGCTGCTGGAGAGGCTGGACCAGGGCTGAAGTCTCCTCAGCAGTTGCATGGGGCCATGGACCAGGGGCCAAGACCAGGCTCCTCCTCCACAGCTGAGGAGGCCCCACTCCGAGATCGTTTCCCATTCAACACTGGCTGCAGGGCGCACGGGTGCAGCCAGGGTTTGCATCAACACAGTCCACTCTGTCCTTGCCCTGGGGGCCCCCACCCTGGTCATGGCAACACCAGAACAAACGCAAGCCAGGAGGGACCTAGTGCAGAAGAGCCCCTTCCCAGGGACAGATGTGTAGATGCGCCACTGAGCCAAGTCCTCCCCCAGGAACCCTGACCGGGAGGCCAGGCTGAGCGAGCGTAGCTCTAGGCCTTTCCTCCAGCCAGGAGCCACGGCTGAGGCTGAGGGAGGTCCAGCTTCACAGCAGAGGCTGCGGGCCGTGGGGAGCCACCCTGCTTGGCCAGTACACCAGGGTGCCGCTGACCAGTTGTGGGCTGCACAAATGATCCCTGCAAGTCCCAGCAGGCCAGCTGTTCCCCAGCCTGAGTGTGGTGTTCTCACCCAGCTAAAGGTTCCAGAAGGCTCCAAGGGTACCCGGGTTACAGGTAGACGTGCAGGCCATGGGGCTGAGCCCACACTCCCTGTAAAGTTCCCGTGTGCACAGCTGATGGTGTTTTCCTGATGGTTCAGCAGGTGCCCGGACTCTGTGTCCAGAGCCGGCAACTCACCCGCCCCCTCTGACTGATCTCAGACCACCACGGCTTTCCTGCCTGCGCCCATGGGAGCCGGTGGGTGCTCAGGCGACAGGGTCGGATGTCAGGCTTGAACCCTGGCACTGCCTGCTCCCTGCTCTGTCACCACAAGTCAGTCTCGCTACAACGTTCAGTGGGCCCTGAACCTGCGATCCTCCAGCCCTGGTGTTACAGGCGTGCTCCACCCCACCCGTCCCTCCATGAACCCCTGAAACGTGTGGCAGCTTTCCTGCTTCCCGTGCTCTCCCTAGCTCGGCCATGCACTGCAGCCACGAGGGGCAGGAGCAGCCCCCAGATACTAACAGGTCCCCGAAGCTGCTCCACTCATCATCCCCACATGCCAGCGCCAGTTTGATCTGTGGACGGAAGGGTACCTCCATGCTACCCTGCACGAACAGAAGTCATTCCTAGTACTCACCCCTCCCCAGAGCCCAGGCACCTGAGGGGCCCAGACCTCTACTATTGACCTTCCTTAGCGCTGACATCAGCAACCCCCATCTACTGCTAAGTCACAGCTGTGTCTAATCTAACACCTCACACAGACTGGGTGACTCTTCCAGGAAGCCTTCCCTGACTGCTCCACATACTCAGCCTGCTCTCCCTCTGTGCTCCCCAGGCCTATGCCGGGCACGGTGATGCAGTCATGCCCTTTCTTTCATGGAGGTCATAAAAACAAATGACAGGTCATGGGGAGTCCATCGGGCCTTGTGGAAATTCCCCAGGGCCAGCTACACGAGCAGCTGACGCAGCATGGTATGCAAGACCATGGCATGGAGGAGGCCAGGAAGAAACCTCTCCGCAAGGAACAAGCAAGGCGACCAACCTAGAAGTGGGCTGCCAACAAGCCTGAGTGTCCTCGGAGTGAGCAGGGGCCACGGCAGGATGAGCTGTGCTCCCAGCAGAACAGGCTCCACACAAAGTGACCGGCTCTCCACTTGGGCACCGTGTGCTGCCGCTGCACACCTCCAGGGGGCGCCCTTTACCCACACCACCCCTGTGGTGCTCCTGGGGCCGGTGAGCCACAGGTCCTGGCCTGCGATCATGAAGCACAGGATACAGGGGGTGGTGTTGGGCAGGGAGTCTGCTTACCAGGGGCCAAGAGAGCGCTTAGATCCAGAATCTATTTTGGAAGGAGATGCCTGGTCTTGAAAATGTATATGAAGATTCCTAAACTTAGATCCCGCAGCTGGGCCAGCAGGGTGGGCTGGGCCAAGCCTGAGAAGCAGCCTTAGAAGGTGACCCCCCCTCCTCCAGAGGCCACTCCCCCACTCCCCCAGGGCAACCCCTGGCTCTGCCTGACTCCTGTCCCATGCTTCTTCAGACAGCGTGAACATTTCCCAGACCCTGGCACACAGCCCAGCAGAGCCTCACCCCAGCTCCGCCTCCTCTCTTAGATGAGAACCTGCGCCCCTCCCACATCCTCCCGCTGGGTCTGTCCTGGGTCACACAGCCATCACAGGACTGCTGCAACCTGCACTTATACACACACACACTCAGTTCACACACAGACTCAAGTCAGGCAGTGTTTGTTGGATGGATGCGTAGATTGGTGGATGGATGGATGGATGGGATGTTCAAAGTCAATTAGGGATGTAGAAGAGAATAAATGGTAATAGAGGAGATAAATGTGGCCAATGTACATCATATGCACATATAGAAATGTCATAATGAATCTATTTTAAAAGAATGGATGCATGATGAATAAACAGATGGATGGGCGATGTATAGATGATGGATTGACGGGTGATTGATGGAAGGATGGGTAGATGATTAATAGACAGATGATATAGATGGATAGATGGATGAAAATGGATGGATGATACATAGATGGACAATGGATGGATGATTGGTGGATGGATGGATGGATGGATGATGGACAGGTTGGTGATGGAGAGATGGATGATGGATGGGTGATGGATGAATGGTGGATGGATGATTATTGGATGGATGGATGATGGAGAGGGAAGTAGGTGGACGAGAAAGGCAATGGAGGAATATATAAAGATAAGGGAAGTTCCTTCAGCTGAGGCTCCAGTTCCTGAGTGGCAATCACAGCCCACTGGCTGGCTGGCCAGCTAGAGAGAGGCAGCCCATGACAGAGTGCCCTGGGCTGGCCGGTCCAGCTGCCCAGTGCTGCTGGAGTCACACGTCCCAGGGTGCCATCCTGAGGCCCCACACGCCTTGCAGTGGGGCACTCGGGGTGGGGAGCCACCTGGGTACCGCCACATGCCTCCTGCTGCACCTGAGTTACCAGTGCCAGCAGGACTCTGGGCTGTGCTGCCACCTGGGTGTCCAGCTTGCAAAGCTGGCCGCTGGCCACACTTCTGGTGCAGATGGCCATTCCTGGGAGGCCACTCTCTGCATATGTCCCTCCCCTGCGATGTGCCCCTGCCTAGGTCATATGGTCAGGTCACCAGAGTACCAGGGACAGCGGTTGGGGGAAGGAGGGGAATTGGAAGGAGAGCCAGCTGTGATCTCGCACTCCCTGTGCTCAGGGCACGAGTTCCACATGTGGCCTTTTGGCTGAGTTGCCCCTTTACTGGCAGGACTCAGAGCTGCCTCTTTGGCAGAGGTCTCAGCTTCCATCTCAAACCCCTCACCCTGCCTCTGAATCCACACAAGCTCCACGCCCTCAGCACTCCCAAGTTGCCCTGCAAAGGGCAACTTACATCCTCCTTCAGGATTCCCAAGCCACAGGGGGAAGAAGACGCTGGTTAACCCATTTATAGACGAAGTAGTGCAGTCACACATGGCGTGCCTCTGCCAAGTCAGTGCAACAGGGTGGGAGGAGAGAGCCAGCCTTGTCCCTCAGATGTAGCCAGGGTCAGCAGGGGTCCCAAAGACCCCCATGGGAGCAGAAACACAGAGAGGTCAAGGCCTGAAGCCTGGCCCCATGGCACCATCAAGGGGGCCCCTGAAGGGCAAGACATTAGGCCAAGCAGGGTGGCCCTGTCCCCTGCCTGCCCTCTCCCACCCACCTCCAGAAACACAGGGGTGCATGTCACCCAAGGGAATGGCCTTCAGCTGTGGGCCTGCTGGGCCCAAGAGCCCAAACAGAGGCTATCCACTTGGCATAGAAACTGCAAGCCTGGAGTGGGGCCAGAGGCTCATGCCTATCTGTCATCCCAGCTGCTCAGGACGTTGAGATCTGAGGATCGGGTTTTGAAGCCATCCCAGACAAGAAAGTCCATGAGACTCTTATCTCCAATTAACCACCAAAAAGACGGAGCTGTGGCAGAGCGCAGCCTTGAGCAAAAAAGCTCAGGGACAGTACAGTGGACCAGGCCTTGACCAGTGGATTAAGTCTTGAGTTCAAGCCCTAGGACAGGCACAAAGAAAAAGAAAAAACAAGGATGAGAGAGACAGAGGGAGGAGGGAAGGAAAGAAAGGGAGAGGAGACTAGAACCACAGGCCTTGGCCCCTGTCAGCAGGACTGCCCACCCCTGGCTGTGTAGCCTGCGACCAGCCACTCAGTCGCTGCACCTACAATTTTCGCAGTAATCATCTTCTAGAGTTTCGAGTCCAGTATTGGGCGTATACAGTAAGTGCTCATTTATGATTAATGAAAAACTAATAAAGCTGGGGGGGGAATAACTGCTTCCAAAGCGGTCCCAAAATGGAAACACATCTGTCGGGCCTCGGAGCCTCTGAGAGGAGCCATGGCAGACTCCCAGGCAGGCTCGGGCCCGTGGCCATTCTCCCAGTGACCTCACAGCTGGCACCTGCTTCCCAAACACGGGCTGACTTTCCAGATCTTTCCTCCCCTCGCTCTGACCTTCCCCCCCACACACTTTCTTACTCACTCTCTCCTTTCATTCCTGCTCAAAACACAAATGATGGGAGCCAAATGTGTCAGCTGGCTCCCTGGAAAAGCGCCCCTGGAACGAGGAGGGGTGGCAGGCGAGGGGCGGGGGGAACAGAAGACTACTCAACACAAACCTCGTGCTCTCTGGGTGCCGTGGGGGAGACACTGGGTGGGATGGCTCTTGTTCCTGTTGCACCACGCCCACCCCATGATTCCATCTCCCAAGCAGAGGTCTCTCTTGTTTGTGTCAGTCCTGGGGCTTGAACTCAAAGCCTAGGAGATGTCCCTTAGCTTTTTTGGTTTGGGGTGTTTGTTGGTGGTTTGTTTTACTTAGCTTAAGGCTGGTGCTCTACCACTCGGCCACAGCTCCACGGCTGGCTTTCTGGAGATGAGTCTCATGGACTTTTCCTGTCTGGGCTGGCCTTGCCTCACCATTCTCAGATCTCAGCCTCCTGAGAAGCAAGGATCACAGGACTGAGCCACCAGTGGGGTCCCTGCTTTTAGGAGAGCTAGGAGCTGGAGGACAGCAAGGTTCATGATGCTTTCTCTGAGGCAGAGGCATCCCTGGAGGCTGCTGGATAAACAGAGGTGTCCCTCCTCAGAGGGGGGAGGGGAGGGAGGGAATGTGCCAGGACACTGGGAGTGGAGTCAGAACATCCAAATACTCCCTGAAAACAAAGACCAGGAGGGTTGGACCAAGGCCCACTCGTCAGGGAGGCAGGGGCAGATACTGCCACAGAGCAAGGAACTTGCCGTGACAGTACAACGTCCCAAGGGGCCCGCCTGGGGTGTCTCAGCTTCCCTGCCCTCTCCTGAGACCCCAGGCTTGGGGACAGAGGGGCCTGGGATGAAGGGAGCATGGCTTCTCAATTCTCCCAGCCTCTTTCTCTCACCCCAACCACATGCAGATCTGGAGACGGGCCCTGGGCCCAGAGCCTGGAATTAAGGCAGGGAATGGAGGGAGACGAGGCAAGAGGCTCCCCTCCCTGTCCCCTGGGTCACACTGACCAGCTGACCCATCCAAGAAGCCATACCGGCCATTGCTACTGTCCTGGCTGCCCCTCCTGGCCCTGAGGCAGTGGATACAAGACCACCTGCTTTCCCACCAAGGGGTCAGGCTGGGGCTCAGGAGACCAGGGTGGACCCAGGCTTGGTTCAGGGCAATGTAGAGTAGCCTGGCCCAGAGCCTCAGGCCCAGGAGGCACCTTGAGAGTGACACAGGTCTGGAACCTGCTGGTCCCTGCAGTAAGCACCCTGGTGTGGCTTGGTGTGGCTGAAAGTCTTGGGGGGAAGAAGGTTGGGGGGGAAAGCTTGGGACCTGCACACTCGATCCTTCCCTCTTCCTCCTCTGGGCACTGCACTGGGCTCAGCCCAATCAAACACCAGCAAAGCCTCATCTGGCTCCAAACAGAACGACGGGTAAGGTAGGAAGGTCTGTGCACTCTTAGCACCTGGACAAAGGACACAGAGAGCCCCAACAAGCCGAGGGACGCCAGGGCCCCTTCCTCCTAACAGGGGTTTTTGTTTGGTATAATTTCATGACCAAGGAAAGAAGCAGGAGACAAGCCAAGTCCTGAGCCCCCGGGGTCCCCACTAGAGATCCTGGGCAGGGGTCTCAGTCCTTGTGGATCAGTAATGGCACTGCCTGCTCTGCCTGCCTCACAGCGCAACTCAGCAGGGCTGTGGTGACCCAGGCAGACGACTAGACCTCTCTGGGCAGGAAATGGGCAGGGCAGGACAATGGGGAGTGCTATGATGGTCAGTGTCTGACCTCAACACCCCCCAGCAAAGATAAGGTTTTAGGGGATCTAGAGTGGTCAAGAAAGCCAATCAGAACAATTAGATCCCAGTGCCAGGCAGCCATAGCAGGTGAGGGAAGGAGGAAGCCAGAGGCCTCCAGGGAGGGACAGGTGCAAGAGAGGTGGAAGAGGTGACGATGTCCACTCAAACCCTGAGGAGCACCCTCCAGTGAGACACCCCACCCAGCAGGCCTGGAGAATTGGATCCCCACCGCCGAATGAACCCTGTACCCAGAGGCTGGCAGACGTGGAAGAGGCTTGTGTGGGCAGAGACTGGGCAGACACCCTCGCCAGAGTAGCCAGGGCCACCTGTGCTGCCACAGGCCGTGGGCAGGATTGCCTGCCCAGGACAGCATGCTTACAGGGCCCCAGAGGGAAAACCCCCTTCCTGCGCCCAGCAGCAGCGGTGTGGCGCTCCCCACTGGCTTCCTTTCCTGAACAGGGAGAGCAATGGGAGAGACTGCAGATTTCAGCGCTGCCCTGAGCCTGCTGCTGGCCTTTGCTGGACAGTCCCAGGGGTTCCGGGCTGCAGGAGGCAGCAGCAGGAACAGGGCAGGCCCTGGGCCGCCTCTGAGCCCCAGGGGTCTCTAGGATGATGGCCCCACCATGAAGAGCCATGTGGTCTGCCCCAACACTGTGGGTGGGGAGGGTTACTCTCCCATCCCAGGGGGCTGACCGGAATGGGGGAGGGGACCATCCTCCCCCAACGAGTACAGGTGCCTCCCCAGCCTCACTCCAAACAGAAAACCAGAGCTCCCCCTGCAACACCCAGACTTTGAGGTTACCTGGGTCCCAGGGGCCCGAGAGGTCTGGAGGGTCTGAAATCCAGATGGCAGAGGGAGCCGGGGTGTGGCGAGGCCGGGAAAACTGAGTGAAATGGAGGTAGCTGGAGCCCGTGGCAACAGCACACTGCAGCATTATTAGTCAGCGATGGCAGCAGGGAGCCCCAGCCGAGCCCGTGGCGGGGGTGGGGGGTGTCTTTCTCACAGTGGATGGAGAAAAGACCCTCTCCTTCCTCTGGGACTGCACGGCAGATACCACCTCTGCCAAGCCCTCCCCTCCCCCCTCCCCTCCATCCCCCCTCCCCCCTCCCCCCCACCCCCCCTCCCCTTAGAGAGAGCAGGCACTGCAGGGGTCACAGGGCCTGCTGTTCCCCTGAGCTGGGCTCCAAAGCCGGTAAGACCCCTCCTGGAGGAGGCACGGAGACACTGCCAGACCCCCCCCCCCCCCCCCCCCCGCCATGCCCGGCCCAGAAGGAATCACGTTGGGGAAGAGCAGGAAGTTGTGTCTGGAAGGGCAACCCGCCCTAGGAAGGGAGGAGGGGAGGTGTCCACAGCATAGACCCCTCTGCAGATGGCAGCCTCCTCAGGTCCCTCGGGGTCTGCCCAGGAAGTGTCAGGAGAGCAGCCTTCCACAGTGCCGGCCGGTGCCTCCCCCAGCCCAGCTGTACCTGTGACTCAACGATGAGAAGACCACCGTGCACCACAACGCCCACTTCCTTCCCCTCAGCCTCCTGACACCTCGGGGGGACGGCTGCCCAAGTAAGGAAACTGAGCCACCACAGGTGAGCCAGGCCAGGCTGCAGCCACACGTGGTCAGGGCAGGAGTCAATGCAGCAGTATCACAAGTGGTTACTTGTAAGGACAGGAGGGTGGGGGCTATTACTGTCTGTGGGATTCATAGGAGGAAACCAGGATAACAAACAGCCAGGGGGCCCCAGAGCCACAAAGTGGAGGGGGTGATGGGGTGGGGTATGAAACACCACCAAAAGCTAGAGGCAGGGTCCCCACTTCATCCTGGACCTGCAGGTGAAGTGATTAGCACATGGGATGCGAAGATTCCAAGGACCTGAAACCTGGGGGTTCCATGGTGTGCCGTGTGGAGACCTGCAGTGGGTAAACATGGGGAGCGTGGACTGTCCTCGGTCAGGGCAGGCCCCTCCAGCTAGGAGGACATCACTGGCGCTTTTTTGTGTGTGCTGGTCTTGAGGCTTGAACTCAGGGTCTGGGTGCTGCCCCTGAGCTTTTTCACCCAAGGCTGGTGGCTCCACCACTTGAGCCATGGCTCCATTTCTGGCTTTTTGCTGGTTAATTAGAGATAAGCATCTCACACAACAGCGTTCCAGTCCAGGCTGACTTTGAATCATGATCCCCAGACGTTAGCCTCTTATAAATGTCTTGGATTACAAGCGTGAGCTACCAGCACCTATCACTTGTGCTTTAAGAGGCACGGGATCAAGGGGCTTCCCTCCCTGGCACTTGCTCCCACACTAGCTCAGCTCTGGGGGTAGCTGGCTCCAGGCAGCCCCCATCATGTGCAAATGTCCCCACCGAGCCTACCATACCATCAGTATATCCTCCCATACCATCAGTACATGTCAGAAGAACCCAGAGCCCCTGACCCCTTTCTTATCCCCCTGCTCTTATGGGGTCTCTGTGGGGTGCTTCCTACCCTGCCCAAGCCATAGGCTGCACAGGGCAATGCCCGGGTGGCACAGGTTGCAAAGGGCCTCTGTGCTGCTTCCCCTGGTCCCTGGTCTCCTTCTGAAGAGTCTCTTCCTTCCTGCCCTGCACTTGCCCTGAACCCTGTCCTCAGTCTCTCAAGTTCAAAGCCAAACTCGTTAACACCTCAAACCTCAACCCTCACAGGACAGGACTAGAGCAAGGGGTATGTGTGCATGGGTCAGGCTGGAACCTGTCTCTAAAGTTTGCTGTTAGATCATCATCCAAGTTTTCTGGCATAACTTCAGTTTCTAAAAACATTGCATGAAGCTAGGCGTTGGTGACTCATGCCTGTAATCCTATCTACTCACGGGGGCTAACATCCAGAGGATCACAGTTGGAAGCCAACCCAGGCAGAAAAATCCATGAGATTTATAGTTCCAATTAACCAGCACAGAGCTAGGCTAGAAGCATGGCTCAAGTGGTAAAGCACCAACCACAAGGCCAAAAAGCCAAGTGAGAGCTCGAGGCTCCAAGCTTTGGCCCTGGTATCTGCATAAAACACTGACATCATCTTGTTGCTCATGAGGTGAAGAGCCCCCTCCCCAGACACACACACAATAAATGTCCCGCCAGGATGTTCACAGGCCCAAAGGCAGGGCCACCACCAAAGCCACCGGTCCAGCAAGCCTTTCCTCCTCACCAGCTTCATCCCAAGAATAGAAAGCTACCTCATAGCCTCATGTCAGTGGGTAAAACTTCAATTGTATATGGGTGAATAGCCTATTACTATATGGTTAATAAACTTCCTATCAGTTTGTCCTATAAAAAAACAACAACCAAAACAAACGAACAAAAAAACCCCACAAAAGCCAGGCATGGTGGCACACATCTCTAATCCCAGGACACTGGAGGCTGAGGATCCAGAGTTTGAGGCCACCCTGGATATATAAAGAGACCTTATCTTAAAACCTAGAAAAGATTTCCAATAAGAAGCAGCCCAGGTGAGAGCAGACAGGCTGGGCCCACAGCATGAGATGGCAGGATCTACCACCAGGGATTTTTCTGCACAGCAACAAATGCTTACCTCCAGGAGTGTGTTTGCTCCTCGGGATACAGTTTTCAAGTACTGTACACATTTCCATCTCTTGATTCACTGAACAAAGGAGTACTGAGCAAATGCACAAGCACTGCAAGCTCAGAACTCTTCTTGCAAAAGCAATTAGGCTGGGCTCGGTGGCTCACACCTGTAATCCTAGCTACTCAGGAGGCTGAGATCTGAGAATCAAGGTTCAAAGCCAACCCGGGCACAAAAAGACCTGAGACTCTTATCTCCAATTAACCTCTAGAAAAACGGGAAGTGGGGCTTGGCTCAAGGGTAGGGTGGTAGCCTTGAGCTGAAGAACTCAGGGACAGCGCCCAGGCTGAGTTCAAGCCCCATGACCCACCAAAAAAACGAAAGAACAATTAAGCCCTGCTCTGCTAGGATACTGCTCCTTAGCTGCTTCTGTGTGGATGTGTGTATGCATGTGTGTGCATGTTATATTCTGTGCATGTGTGTGTGTGTGTTGTGTGTGTCATAAGCACACAGAGCACTGGGGTTTAAACTCAGCATCCTTGCTACACGGCCACTCTGCCACTTGAGTCATGCCCCTAGTCCTTTTGCTTTATTTTTCAAGTAGGGTGTCTTTTTTGCATGGCCCGGCCTAGACCAAGGTCCTTCTGTTGATGCAGCCCACGTGGCTAGGATGGAATGACAGACGTGAACCATACACAGCTTTTTATAGGTGGAAATGGGGAGGAAATCTTTAACTTTTTGCTTGGCCTAACCTTAAACTGTATGATCCTCCAAATCGCAGTCTCTTGAGTAGCTGGGATTGCAGGCCTGAGCCACCAGTGCTCAGAGAGAAAAGAAACTATGTTTAAGAAGAAATTAAGAAGCCTCCTCAAGCCAGGAGAACTCACAGCCCCAAAAAGGAAAAAAAAAGAATTGTTAGTTTTTAAAGCTTTCCATGCCCACAAAAGTATCAGGCTCAGATGTTGTCACTGGTAAATCCCTAAAAGTTCTAAAAAGAGATGACAAGTATGGCTGTGAGAATGTTCCAGAACAGAGGAAAAATGAAACACGTCCAAAAGTTTTCGCTATGCCAGCACAGCACTGTCACAAAACTGATAAAAATAGCAGATGCACACACCCTACAGGCTATGAAACATGCTCACAACGCACATCCGTGCAAAGCTGCAGAGCCCCAACTCCAGGCCAAAACCAAAATGAGTTCCAATGAATTAATGATTTCATTACATGAAAATAAAACCACAGAAGTACTAGAAGAAAACACAGGGCGCAGCAAGACCAATCTCTAAAGCAAAATGTGAAAGAAGGAACTCGAAGACAAAAGCCTAAAACTTCTTCTGTGTGGAAGAACACTCCATAAAAGAAAAGGCCAAGCTGGGCACAGTGGCTCATGCCTGTCATCCTAGCTACTTATGAGGCTGAGATCTGAGGATCGAGGTTCAAAGCCAGTCCAGGTACTGAAGTCCATGAGACTCTTATCTCCAATTAATCACAGAAAACTGGAAGTGGAGCCCTGGCTCAAGAGGTTGGGCAGTAGCCTTGAGCTGAAGAGCTCAGGCATAGCAACCAGGCCCAGAGTACAAGCCCCATGACTGACAGGAAAGAAAGAAAGAAAAGGGCAACTCTTTGTAGCAGCTGAGACAGAGGTGTACAAAGAACTCCTATAATAATAACAACAACAACAGTAGCTGGTAAAAGAAGGATTAACAACCCAAGGGGAAAGAGAACTCAGCTGTAAACACTACAAAAAGATCCCCTGTAGAGTCTGGATGTTGAGTGCTGTGTTAAAGACTGGGTCCCAGGGCGCGCGGGGGGGGGGGGGGGGGGGCACCTGTGAGGGGAGGGGGCCTGGCAGGAGGAGGGCCTTAGGTCATTGCTTCCTGTCCATATCAGCAGCCCCTTCTTTCCTTTTTTTTGGGGGGGGGGGTGGTCCTGGGGCTTGAACTCAGGGACTAGGTGCTATCCATGAGCATCTTTTAGCTCAAGGCTAGTGTTCTACCACTTGAGCCACAGCGCCACTCCTGGCATTTTCTGAGCAGTTTGTTGAAGATAAGACTCTCACAGACTTTCCTGCCTGGGCTGGCTTCAAACCTAAATCCTCAGATCTCAAACTCTTACATAGCCAGCATTACATGTGTGAGCCACCAGTGCCAGACACATTGTTTCCTCTTCATAACGGCCTTGGGCAGTATCAACATCATCCCATACAAGTAAGAGACCAATCTGAGAGTCCTTCTGCCAAGTGGCACAGGAGGAACTACCGTGGGGGCAGAGATGGAACTTCTCATCTAAGGGATAACAGTAGTCACATGACATGAACGCCGAACCTCTCCCCCCCGCACCCTGCCTGTTTGGTTTTTGAGAGAGAAGGCCTAGCTACATAGCCCAGGTTGAGTTCCCTGTGCCTCAGCCTCCTGAATGCTGAGATTACAGGCAAGCACCACCACATCCCGCTAAGGCCAGAGTACGGTGAAAAGGTAGACAAGAATAACAGAGAGGTATGACGACCTATGATGTCACAGTTCACAGGAATGTGTTACTTCAAGAATAACAGAGAGGTATGATGACCTATGATGTCACAGTTCACAGGAATGTGTTACTTCAAGAATAACAGAGAGGTATGATGACCTATGATGTCACAGTTCACAGGAATGTGTTACTTCAAGAATAACAGAGAGGTATGAGGACCTATGATGTCACAGTTCACAGGAATGTGTTACTTCAAGAATAACAGAGAGGGGCTGGGAGTTTGGCCTAGTGGTTAAAGTGCTTGCCTAGCATGAGCGAAGACCCGGGTTCGATTCCTTGGTACCACATACATACAAAAAAGCTAGAAGTGGTGCTGAGGCTCAAGTGGTAGAGCTCTAGCCTTGAGAAAGGCCAAGGACAGTGCTCAGGCCCTGAGCTCAAGCCCAGGACTGGCAAAAAAAAAAAAAAAAGAATAACAGAGAGGTATGACGACCTATGATGTCATAGTTCACAGGAATGTGTTACTTATGTGGCATGCATGACGCTCTGGTTTCAATACCCAGAGTCTGTTTAAAAAAGAGAGAGAAAGAGAAATGTGCTAAATCTATAAGGCTAAATATAAGGATGTTACATGTTGTTACTAAATGGAAGGAATAAAAAACTAGGTGCAAAAGTCTGTTCTCAAAATGCCTGCATGGTATTTATATAGTCCTTCCTTCCTTCCTTCCCTTCCTCCCTCCCTCCTTCCTTCCTCTCCTTCTCTCCCTTCTCCTTACAGAAAGAAATAGACACAGTGACTTGGCCTGGGCCTGGACACCAGGCAAATACAGAAGTTCCTTATACAAGGCGTGTTCTTCATGAAATGAAGGCTGTGCCTGCCTTCCATTTATGGGCGCCTCTAGCCCAAAGCTCCTGTGCCAGCACCCGGGCAGCCTGCACAAGTTGCTGCTTCCGTTCTGATGACACCACATTAGAGGAATTATACTCACTTCTGACCAGAAGAAAACAGGCCAGTGGGTCGGTCACAGGGCCAATACAGGGGAGCTGGGCAGGCTAAGGTCCAAGGGTGAGCTGAGGCCCAGAGGCGAGCTAGGCACTGCCACTGGGCTGCTCCTGGAACCTCTGTGGCCCTCTGGAAGGAGGAGGGTAGGGCTGTCGAGCACAGAATCCCAAGTTCGGGGCAGACCCCAGCCTGAATCAGGGAATGGTTTTCCACCAGAAGTGAGGCCCAGTCACCGGTCACCCCTGTACCTCCCCACTGCAGGACAGGAGGGGTCTCTGCGTGGACCCTGGTATCTTGGGGCTCCCAGCTTTAATCCCCTGCTGGGCTGTTTGGAGCAAAGTCCAGTCCAGGGCTGGTGAGGCCCTGGCCTGCTAGCCACACCTTGGCACAGGAGTTCTTGTGACAGGGACATCACCTGCCACACCCACAGCAAGTCTGGAAGGAACTAGAATCCAGTCCTGGCCCCCTGAAGGCCTCAGAGGACGCACAGGGCCAGCATGTGCCACGTGGCACCAGCCCAAGCATGCCTATTGGAAAGGAGTCTGTTCAGAAGCTGTGCACTCAGGGTGCCGGCTGGACGTCAAGTGCCTCCTCTAGACTGAATGCACCCTCTGTCCCAGCCACAAAGAGCATGGCTGTCTGGCCTGGGTGGCCCCGCCCTGCCGTGTAGCCTCTGGCTCCCAGCAGCTGTCCTGACCCAGAGGCTGTAGATGCAGGCACAGCTCCCCGAGGCAGCTGCCCCAGCTTCCTGGGACAAGCCCAGGGAGGCCGGCTCAATGCCAGGTGTCTCCCCCTCCTCTTCTCTCCATCCTGGGTCAGGCTGGGTGGTCAGGGCCCCGCCCCATAAACTGGGAGGGGGCGGAGCAGGACAGGGGTGGGGGAGTGCTGGGGGGGGAGCCCCACCTGCCCCGCCCTCCCCTGCAGCTGTGCTCTGCATCTATTTAAGGCATTCTGCAGCTGCTGCTCCCAACCCAGCCCCCAGCTTGGCAGACAGCTAGGCCTCTGGTAGGGGCCCAGAGTCAGGATCTGTCTTCTCTGCCCTCCCCCCCCCCCCCCCGCCCCGCCATGCCCACCTTGAAGGAGGTCCACCTGGCCTGGCCTCTCCTCCCCTTCTCCCCCTCGGGGCTTCCTGTCTTCCCATCTGAAGGGCTTCAGGGTCAGTTCACAAGAGGGACTGGTGGGTAGAGATCTGGTTCCCCGTAGGAAACTGGGGGGTCCCGGGGTAGGTCAGGAAAACCGACGGACTCTGACCATTGCCAGTGCCCATGACCCCCTGTGTGTTCAGAGCCCCATACAGGCGTATGCAAGCTGAGTGCAGGCAGGCAGGGCCTGCGAGCCAGCCCCCATCTCAGCCTGGCATGGAGATGAAGTAGAGCAGCTCCCGGGAGCTCACATGGTGTGGGCTCTCTGGCCGCATGCCTCCGGTTCCCCCCACATCTCCCAAGCTGGGCCTGGCACCAACTCCCAGTTCCTCACCTTGACACCATGCCCGGAGCTTCCCCAGGCACTGCCTCCTCCCTCTCCAAGGGCCCCTGAGCTTCAGGGAGCCAGGCAGCTCCTGTGTGTCCTCCTAGAGCTTCTTCCTGCTCCAGCCTCTGCCCCGTGCCCTCTGTTCCATGCCCTCTGCCCCACACCAGGTGAAGGTGCAAGGGAGGCGTCAGAGTACCACACCCACACTGTCATTCCCCAGCTTCAAGCAGCCCCTGCTGCCCAGACCCCCAATGGCTGAGCTAGACAGGGAAGAATCAAGACAGCCTTGGGCAGCAGCCCCAACTCGCCCAGCTTCAGAAACTAAGGGCAGGAGGAGGAAGGACAGGCTCCTGGGTGGAGCCTGGCCACGCCCAAGAGCTCCAGGCCCTGGCAACTCCAGAGAAGGTGTGGTACCAGCCCATGGGCACTGCATGCCACCTTATAAGGCAGCCCAGGAAGGCTCGGCTACTGTTGTGCGGAGGCCGAGGGGCAGCAGGGGGAAGGGCAGCCACCCACGGCCGAAACTGTGTCCTACAGCCCAGCTACACCCAGAGACCTCAGACACCAAGAGCCCACCCGACAGCACCAGCTCCCCTTCTAGGACCCCCACCATCCTGGAGGGTACTGCCCACTTCCACCCACCCCTAGCAGAGTGGGCACCACAGCATTGAGCAGTTGCTTGGTTTGGGGGGTTCTCAAGTCATCCATGGGGCCCTGTGTCTGCCTACAATACACCCTTAAAGCAGTCCACCCACGGGCCACTCCTCCAACTTTGGTTTGAGACAGACTTGCTAGGCAGTCCAGTCAAATACAGAACTAGAGAGCCTCCTCCCTGCCCCTCTGGAGTGCTGGCTGCAGGTGCACGCTGCCACACCTGGCTCCTTTACTGCACTGAGCATTTGTGGTGCCAGTCACCTACTGCTTTGTTCCAGGACCAAATCCCACCCTCAAACTACATAGGGCCATCAAAGAACTCAAACGAACACATAGTAACTACAGTAGTGAAGTCTTATGGGTAAATTCTGGAAAAAGTCCACCAGAAGAAAGACAGTCCAGTAACAAAAAATTTACATCCTAGGTCAAACACAGGAGCTTTGTTAGGTAAAAGATACAACTTGGCTCAGGAGTCAGAGGAAATGAGGTTGCTTCCAGCTCGCAGGAAGGTTGTGTAGGGGTCTGAGCGATGTGTAGTTCAACAACACTGTGATAGGAAGAAGGGCGGGGTGGGGGGGATTGAGGGAGGTGTGGAGATGCAGAGTCAGACAGGCAGAGGTGGGGGGTGGGGAGGCAAGGGTGCAGCATAGCTGAGACAGAGCCTCAGCATCGACCAGCTCAGGAAGGCACAGGAGAGAATGGATCTCCTGAGGGCTGTGAGCAACTCCCTGGGGGTCCCAGGGACACCTTGTCCCAGAAGCAGAAGCTGAGGGGCCAATGTCCACATAGAGCCCCTCTCTTCCCATCCCCCCAAGCCAGCTGGACCACAGGCACAAGGGACAAGATGACCAGATGGGAATCCAAGCAGGGACTTCCAGCCCAGCCACCATCAAAGGGGCAGAGCGGATGGACGGCCAGGTCCACAGGAAAGATGGTCAGGAAGTGAGCAGAGGGAAACCGGATGCATGTGGACCTATGTCCAGTGGGCAGGGACGGGCTGTGACTCTGAGGGGAGGATGGAGGATGGAGGAGCACTGTGAAGGCATCTGGAAACACCGCCATGGGGAAGGCTCTGGCTCTCCCTGCCCGGCCCCTCCAGGTCTCCCGCTGGCACTGGGGGCATGGAGCGTACAGCCCGCCATGAGGGCAGGAATTCCTGTATGGGTCCAGGGGTTACCCACTCACCCACAGGAATCCCACCCTATCCCAAGTGTGGCCTCCCTCACCTCAGAGACGGCTTGTCTTCCCACCGCACAGACACCCACAATGCTCCCCAACTATTCAACTCCAGCTGTCTGCCATCTTCTTGCCCATGGCTGGGCCCCTCCAGAGGGCAGGGCCCACTGCAGGACTCATCTCCAGCACCACCCACAGAGTCTACTCGCCAAGGAGGGGCTGAGCTGTGCCCCCTGCAGGCTCTCTCCCACCCTCCAACCATTCCCTAAGCTGCATCCAGCAGCAACTGGTCATCAGAGCCTGGTGGCCAGGTGCCTGCATCTGTCTCCTCAGCCACATCCTGTTTGACTCAGCAGAGCATGAACACCTCGTCCCCGAGAGGGCTGCATCCGGCACACCCCAGAGCGCCTGAGCCAACACCAGACTGCGGGCAGAGGGCAGCCTGGATACGCAGGGCGGGTAATGCCCTGTCACTGGTGGCCCCAGGCACCACGTCAAGAGGGGTAGAGCAGATGGGCCGGGAGTTTGGCCTAGTGGTTAAAGTGCTTGCCTCGCATGCAAGAGGACCCGGGTTCAATTCCTCGGTACCACATATATAGAAAAAAGCCAGAAGTGGTGCTGAGGCTCAAGTGGTAGAGCTCTAGCCTTGAGAAAGTCCAAGGACAGTGTTCAGGCCCTGAGCTCAAGCCCAGGACTGGCAAAAAAAAAAAAAAAAAGAGGGGTAGAGCAGAGTCTGTGTAGACTTAAGGCTGGGAGGAAGCTCCAGACAGCCCAAGAGTCCCCAGCTCTGCAGTATGGTGACATGTCACTGGGAACTGTAGGAATTCAGAGCCCTGGATCTCAGAAGACTGAATCAGGCTGAAGTCAATACACATAGGTGTTCTCCCTACATGGGAAACTAGCAGGAGTCCCCACACCCTCCCCAATCGTGCTGGCTATTGGGAACCCCAAGGCAGAAAGGAAAACCAAGAAGAACTGAAAGCAGGGGCTCAAAGCGCTGGGTCCAATCTGTTCACGGCAGCACTCTTCCCAAGAGCTGGTGGAGCCTTGTGTAGTCCTTCAAAAGGAAGTCCCATGCTGTAACTCGAGTGGGCCTGGAGGTCGTCACACTCAGTGAAACACTCCCGACCACGGGCTTCCACTTACAGGAGGGCTGTCATGTGGGGACAGGAAGCAGGATGGGGCTGCCAGGGTCTGGGGAGGAGGGGTAGGAGCTGGCTTATGGGGACAGAGTTCCTGTCTGGAATGTGGCAAGTTGTAGGCATGGATGGTGGTAGCCACATAACCAAGTGCACGGTGCCAATGAATTCTACCTAGAAAATAATGAACATGGCCCCCTTCAGGGCACACCGCAGGGTAGTGACAGCAGAAGGAGATTCTTGGAGGTGCCCAATGCCCAACAACAATCACTGAGTCCTGAGTCCTGCACCCAGGCCCAGCTCAGCTTCCAAAGCCCTACGGCTGGGCCTGGGGAACCAGGACTGGGGGCAGGCTTAGGGGGGAAGCATGCTTCCTCCCATGGTACCCCTCAATCCCCCTACTCCCTCACAGAGGTCCCGATGTGGCCTGCATGGACCAAGAGGCCTGGAAACTCTGCAGTATGGCACAGAGATGCAAAACCAGTTCCCTCTCAGCACCTGTGTTAGCCAATTTGCATTTCTGGGCGTGTCTGTCTCCTCCACCATGTCCTTTCAGAGACTGCAGTGGGGGACCCAGCCCACTCCTGCAGCCCCAGGCACACAGGGCTCCTCCACTCACCCTCCTGGCTCCTGGGCAGGCCCTCGGCAGCAGGAAGCTTGGGCTCCAGCCGGCTGTGCAGCTGAGACATGGGGAGCTCTGAATTCTCCAAGGTCTGTGGCGGGAGGGGGCAGGCAGGTGCCTCGGCTGGCTTGGGCATCTGGATCTCGACCCGCTTAGGGGCCGCGTCGACGGTGGGGACAGCGGGCACCTCGGGGATCTTGGAGCTGGGGACCTCCATCCTGCGGTGGGCTGACTCCTGGGGCTTGACCAGGGTGATCTCCGTCCTGCGAGGGATTGGCTCTGGCGTCTTATGGCCCAGCCCTTCGGCCCTCTTGAGCCCAAATCGGGAGGGCCCGGCAGCCGCAGCATTCTCCACCTGCTTGGAGGAGATGTCGATGGACAGCTCTGTGCGGCGAGACACGGGCTCGGGGGCCTTGGTGCCCGGGAGGTCCACCCTCCGCAGGGACGCCTTAGGCGAGCGCTGGCTCAGGGAGTCTACGTGGCGGCCCACGGGGTCTGAGTTCTTCACACCCAGGTCCTGGAACTTGTGGGTGGAGCTGGCCACAGTGGAGCGGAGCAGGGGCGTCTGGACTCTCCGGGGTGGGGTGGAGTTGGGTGGCTCGACTTCCTCCACCTCAAAGGATCTCTTCAGGGCTGAAAGACATAGAGCAGGACGTGGTAAGTGGCCCTGCAGGTGGCGGAGGAGACGACAGGACAGGCGGCTTGTGGGGGTGGGGTAGGACACACAGCCCATGGGAGGATACAGGGCAGTAATCAGGCTGTTTTCCCCTCCTCATTCCAGCAAAGGCACACGTGCAGATACCATGGGCCACGGGGAGGACACGACCCTACCGTGACCACAAACCTAAGCTCAGAGAATCACCCAGGAAAGGGGGCAGGGCACTGGCCCCCAACAGCAGAGCCTGGGCGCTTCCTTTAGGCCAGGCCTGGGCTGACCGCTCCTCACCACATGGCCTCCCCACGGACTGGAGGCATGAGGAATGGGACTCTACTACAGGGAGGCCGGGGGCACACCTCTCCCACACAAAGCCAGGCGCAGCTGGGTGATGGGTCACTGAACACCAAAGCCAAGGCCCTACCCAGCTCCCCATGTCACCCTCTCCTGCTTAGTCTTCATACGGCACAGGGCACCAACCACTGGACTCCTGACTCCCACCCGTGGACAAGCACATCCTCGCAGCCACCTGGGCAGGGCCCCCTCTCTCCATCCCATCCCCCCATCCCTGGGCCAAATAAGAACCATCTGCTTGGGTTCCGCAGTGCAGTGCAGAGCGGAAGGGGCCCGCATAGCGGGAATGCTTCACAACTCTCTCCTGGGGGGACCCAGTGTCGCCAGGGCCCTGGCTCACCAGAGCCCTGGGTTTTCATGGAGCCCCGTGAAGGAAAGGCTGGCAGCTAGCCCAGCCCCCAACAGTAGGTTCAGAAATGTGCTGGGGCTAGCCCTCCTTCAGTGATCTTTCCCATCAAGGCAAACAGCCCTCATCTCGGCAGTGTCAAAGCGTCCTTTAGAGGACCAGGGGTTGGTAGACAGCCAGAAGGCTGGGGTCTGGGGTCTGGGGAGGCAAGGTCCAGGGGCAGGGGCAGAGGAAGCCCTGGTCCCGGAGCCTGACCACCAGAACCCCCAGCTTCCTACCCAAGGCACTGGTGTGGGGCCCAGCTCTAGCCCTGGGCACCCCTCCTTCTTGGTGGGAACAAAGGCCTGGGCCATGGAGCTCAAACGTCTCAGGAACCCCAGGAAAAGGCACTAAGCAACAGAGTGGTAGGTGTGGCTGGGTCTCCTGCCAGGGACTGGCCGGGCTGTCATCGCCCTATAGACATGTGTGGCCATGGCACCCAGAGCCTCTCACCTCAACACAGCCTAGAAGCCAGGCACCGGTGGCACATGCTGGCAATCGTAGCTATTCAGGAGGCTGAGATCTGAGGATGGCAGTTCTAAGCCAGCCCAAGCAGAAAAATACATGAGTCCCTTATCAACAATAAATGACTCCAAAAGAGCTAAAACTGCCACTGTGGCTCAAGTGATAGAATGCTAGCTTTAAGTACAAAAACGGCTCAAGGATGGAGCACAGGCCCTGAGTTCAAGCCTCAGGACTGGCACAAAACAAAAAGAGCAAGAGAGAATGCCCTTAGTTCAAGTCCTAGTAAAGGACTAGTAAAGGAAGGGAGAGGACTCTAGAAATCTGGGTTTTATGTACCTCTGGAATACTAAGCACTCGGTGCCTATGGTAAGGTGAGTCCTAACAAAACACCAGGCAGTGTAGTTGAAAGCTAGTGAAATCCAAGGACCCTGTGCATATACTGGCCACAAAGTCCAAAAGCTCAGTGTCCAGAGCCGGGTCCTCCCATGGTCCCCAGGGCCTGCCAAGGTTATCTCATCTACCCTCACCTCACATCCTCTGCCCACGTTTGCCCCTCAATAGCACGCTTGTCCAGAGGCCCCTAGAAGAGGTCTCCCCCATGTCCACCCTTGAAACAGGTAACTCTAGGGTTCCTCCATGTTTGTTCCTCATGGCCTTGTGGGAGACAGGAAACCTGGACACAGGTTTGTCCCACGGTTCCTCTGGGTTCTTTTGAGAAAACCCCTCCCTTTGGGGAATCAGGCACCAAAAGCAAAGTGTGCCCAATTGAGCCACAACGGAGTCTCCACGCAGACATGGCCGCCAGCTCCAGCCCGTCTTGTATACACACGTGTGCAAGGTGATTCCAGAACTGGAGTCCATGCCTCTCATGTACACTCCTTTCTCCAGCTGGCTTGCCCCTCCTCATGCACACACGCCAGTTCCCACTGCCACCTGGTTTCTTTCCACACTTCCCATCTCTGTATCCATGTGCCACCCTCCAGGCCACCATCTATCAGGTGTCCCTTGTCCTCATCCTTGTGTCCCTAGACAGCACCCACTGCTCCCCCTGCCCCCACCATGACAGTGGCTGTCCAGTGAAGATGGGGCTCTCAGATGCTCAGAGCCATCAGAACAGATTCTAAGCACGGCAAGAAGAGGGGCCAATGCAGGCCAGGCTCCATCCACCTTCCCAACCACATCCAGCAGAGGTCCAGACTCCATGAGGAAAGGCTCACCCCCAGACAGGTGCCTCTCCTGCTCCCCAAAGCTAGCTTGCTCCCCCTGAGCCTGCCGGGGCTCCATGCTGCCCGCCCCTCTCTCCACACATGGCCAGATCAGAGATGAACGTACCCCTAAGTCCCCAGTGCAGAGCGGGAGCAACTGCTCAAGATTGCACCAGTCCACTGACCAACACTGGGTCAGGTTTCTCATGGTGGGCGAGGGGCCTAGGGAGCGGGAAAGCGCTGGTGTCTCTTCTGATTCAGTCTGAGAAGCCTCATTTTCCTGAAAGGGTCTGCAGTGCCTTGAAATAAGCCCCACCCCCCACCCCCAAAAAGGGAATGTCCTAGCACTAATGTGAGAGCTGAAGGGATAAAGGGTCAAGACCCAGGGCTCTTCAAGGAGCCCCCAGCCAAGGTACCAGCACTGGGCATCCCCTCCAGGTCTTGTACACACCACACAGCAGGCCATCAATCCTCTTGACTCACAGACAGAGACAAAGAACGCAGGCAAAACCATCCCAGAGCCTGTCACTTTGTTCCTGAGGTCCCAAGGGCCTTTGGCAGAAGTGGCCTCCCCAGGGACCTGTGTGGATGGCAAGAGAGGACAGGCAAGGAAGCCCTGGCTTAACACTGTGAACTAGGGGAAATAAATACAGAGCCAGGTCACACTGGAGGGGTCTCCACACGGCCCCTGGGAGGTAAGGCCTGCACCCTCCTCCCCGGCAAAGCCACGTCTGCTGTCCTTGGCCTCCTCAATTTGTACCACAAGCCTGAAGACAAATCCTGTAAGTTTTGGCCCATTTCTGGGAATGTATCCCGGGGTGGAAAAATGAGAAGTACAGAAAGATTTATGTTCGCGGATACTTGCATCAGTGCTAACATTGCAACACTGGAAATAATCCCTGCGTACCAAGATGCCAAAGTCCCGCAGTCATCAAAAGCACATTTTGGAAAGATGAGAACTGCCGAGAATATTTAAGTAAAAATAGCAGAATATTTTTTTAAAAAAATCTTAATTTCATGTCATGTCATGTACACATGTGCAGTTTACACGCACACACAGCAGAAAATGACTCCAGATAAAATCACGCTGAAAATTCATTAGCTCTTCCTGCCGCATTCCCACTCAGCACTAAATGCGAGTTACTAGAATATTCAGACACTAAAAAGTTGGACTTTTCCTCTGTGTGTGTGTGTGTGTGTGTGTGTGTGTGTGTGTGTGTGTGTGTGTGTATGTGTGTGTGTACTGGGGCCTGAACTTGGGGCCTGGGTGCTGTTCCTGAGCTCAATGCTGGCACTCTACCATTTGAGCCACAGGTCCACTTGCAGCTTCTTGGTGACTTTCTTGGACTTTCCCACCCAGGCTATTCGGGAACCACAATTCTTAGATCTCAGCCTCTTGAGTAGCTAGGACTACGGGCATGAGCCACCAGAGCCTGGCTCACAATTGCACTTTTGTAAGGGCACCTAGTGGTCTAGCAGGTTTGAAGGGGGCAGATGCCCTTCCACACTGGCCATACCCACTCCCAGCTGCTCCACAAAAGCGACAGGAGAAGCCCTCCTTCTGGATGCAAACCTTTGGGGAGGCGGGGTGTGGAGGGGTGCTGAACAGGGAGCAGCCTGGATCTGGGCCTGTTTAGGGAGGAATGCGTCTGTACAAGGGACCATTGTTAAGGCCCAGCTCTGACCACAGGCTGCAGGAACCTCTCCCAGCTCCAGACACCCGAGGAAGCACTTCCTGGTTTAGGGCGGGGCTAGAGGAGCAGCCACAAAGCCCTGCCCCAGCTGGGGACAACTGTCTTGCAAAGAAATGTTAGAGACCAAGATCAAAACAAGCTTATCCCCCCCCCACACACACACCCCAGGAGGAAGTACTTGGAGCCCAGGCTCCAGGATATTTCCCCTGCCAAGATGGAGCAGCAAAGGGGATATGGGGGCCCAGGAAATGGGGGGAGAGATGATGCAAGCAAGGAGGGAGCAACTCCCTGTGGCTGTCCTGTGCGCAAGGGGAAGCCCACCCACAGGCAGCAGCACACTCCCGAGACCAGACAGCCGCCTGCTCCATCTCACTGGAAAGCTGGGCCTGGCCTCTGCTCTGTTCAGTGAGGAGAGGCAGAGGGCAGGACCCACCACAGAGCTGCAGAGGGGCTGCCTCTGCTGCCCACCCCCAGAGGGCCAGTAAGCAGGGGAGGGAGAAGAGATCCACATCAAATTGCCTGATTGTCACAAATACATACAGCCTGGTATCAGTGACTCATGCTTGTCATCCTGGCTACTCAAGAGGCCGAAATCTGAGGATTAAGGTTCAACCAGGCCAGGCAGGAAAGTCCATGAGGCTTTAATCTCCTATGAATGACTAAAATGCCAGAAGTGGAGCTGTGGCTCAAGTGGTTGGGAACCAAACCTGAGCAACAAAGCTAAGGGACAGTACCCAGGCCCTGAGTTCAAGTCCCAATACTGGGACACATGTGCACATGAACGCACATGCACACACACACACACACACACACACACACACACACACACACACACACACACACACACACACACACACACACACACACCTCCCTCAAAAGACAGACTCCAATGCTCTAGATCCTCTAGAACAGGTCTAGAGGACTGGAGGTCAGGGGCCTGGTCAGCGAGGCCCAGCAGAGGGCAGCTCAGGGGCATTTCCTTCCTGAGCTGAAGGCGGTTGCATTGCGGCGCTCACTGTGGCATGGACCTGCCTGTCACAGATCATGCCGTGCCCTGGGCTGGTAGGGCATGCAGCAAGTCTCTGAGCCTGTGTCCTCACGCTGCCCAGTGCCTTGTGCTGCAGGAGGGACCAGGACAAGGCAGCACTGGGTGAAGGCCATGGTTCTTGTATATCACCCTCAGCCAAGCCTGTGGGCACCAGAGGGCAGGCGGCCTGCATCCCAGGGCTTCTACAGTCCTCTTCCCTGGGAAGAGGCTACATTAGCCACACCATCCTCACCGAGGCTGACCTCCCGAGACCTAACTCCGCCTCCAACCAGGGCCTTTCCTGGCAGCCATGCCTGCCATAGAAGGCCGGAAGGAGATAGCAGTACAGCCCTTCCTCATGCTGGGACGTCCGCACCCCAGCCCCGCCATGGTGGGGCAACTCTGGAGACAGGGACTGCATGGACTCAGGCCCCAGGGATGAGCTCCACCCTTTGGCAGATCCCACTAGTATCTCCATGTGGGGCTTCCAGGGTCTCAGATCCACTGCCGTCTAGGCTGTTGGGAACAAAAAGGGTGGGTGCTGGGCAGGTGGGAGCAGGTGGAGGAGGGGGCAGACACAGGGCAGGCAGCAGGGTGCAGAGGAGGGGGTGTCTTCAGGAAGCTCAACAGCCCCAGTGGAAGGGCTAGAAAACAGATGCTAGCCACTTAGGAGGCTGAGATCTAAGGATTCTGGTTTGAAACCAGCCTGGGCAAGTCTATGAGTCTCTTATCTCCAATGAACCAGTGGAAAGCAGGAAGTGGAGCTGTGGTTCAAGTCAAAGAGCACCAGCCTTGGATGAAAAAGCCAAGGGACAGTGCCCAGGCAGGCCCTCCCACCCTACTCCTGCCCCACTGGATACCTCACAGGGGACCAAGTTAACATAGACAGGAATGAAGAAGGCAGAGACTCAATAAAAGCAAAGGAAGCTCTCCTTCCCTCGAGAGCCCCAGCCACACCCCTAAGTCTGCAGAGGCCCTGGGAGGAGGTTTGAACAGGGGAAGGAGCATCAAAGCCTAGAGACCTCCTCTCCCTCTCCACCCTCCCAGAGGACCAAGAGCTTCAGAACAGGCCAGACACTAGCTCAGTCCACCCCCAGCTCCGGCTCTGGGCAAATCTGCACACATATCCCACAGATGAAGACAGGTCTGCAGGACATGGTCTATACAGCCCAGTTCTGCACAGGGTCTACCTGCCTTTCGAGGCCTGGCCCAGTCATCAGGGCCCCAACTTGTGTCTACTAGGCAGCAAGAAAAGGACTGGCCACCCCCACCCATGCCTGGGGGAGGTGCAGGCTGTGTCTCTGGGAATTCTGATTCTGCTAGGGGATCTCCAGCCCACGGGGAAGAACCAAGGTCAGTCATTCAGCCCAAAGACAAAGCCATACCCATGAGCTTAAAAGGCTTTTTTTTTCCTCTGCACCCAGCACCAAGGACCACACCTGCCTATTCCAGCCCCCACAGTAGGGGGGCCTGGCACCACTCATCATGTGAGAATGAGCAAGCCAGTAGGCAGACAATGGGGTGACAGCTGTGGTCAGCAGCTCTTTCTTAGCGTCCTTCTTCTCTGTTGTTTCTGGAGATGGAACCCAGGCCCTTGGGCACACGAGGTAAGTGCTCTGCACTGCGCGGCACTGCCAGCTCTTCTCCCATCCTCCCCAGCCCAGCAGCCACTTTCACCTTGGGAAGCGAGGCCAGGGGCTGAACAAGTACTGGCCCCATCCAGCCGTGTCTCATAGCACGGAATCCTTCCAGAATCCGCAGACTGGTACTCACTCCAGGTTTGTCAAATGTAGAGATGAACAACACCAGAATCCTACACTAAGTCCTACATCTAGTGGCGTGGCCGGCCACTGGACCTCTGTAACATAACCAAGCAAGGGGCTGAGAGGCGCACACCACCCGGGAAGAGCTGGAAAAGCATGAAGGTTTCCAGACATGAGCAGAAAGCCATGCCAGAACAGAGGTGCTGGACGCCCTGTCCCCCCTTGATGATGGACTCATGGACTCCACCATGGAAGAGGAGGGCAGGGGGGCCACCACAGCCATCCCGAGAGCCACATGGGAATTCAGCAGTCCCCAGAAGGGGAATAGCTGTCCTGGATGGGCCTCCACTGGCAAGACTGTCCTCAGCCCTGGGCCATCCCAAAACCATGAGCTCCCACCAGCCTTCAGGATGGCAGGGACCCTGACTCAATGGCCCCGTCTGCTGCCTGGCCCAGGGCACCTCAGGACTCCCCCACCCCTCAGATGCACCCTCCTTCTTATCTACCTGGGGCAGAACTGTAATCACTCCCAGAGCCTAGAGGGCACCGCAAAAGCAGTAAGTGGACACTCTTGCCTTACAGAGGGTACACTCCAACCATGAAGTCAGAGACCTCATCAGATAGTCCCAGGCTGCTTCTCACCGACTTCAGCCAGGGCGCTGCAGGGTGAAGGACCCCCTTGTGCTGCTTAGTGACCCCTCAAGCACTGGTCCTGGCACCCCTGGGTCCCCTCAGGAAGGCTTTAATGCCACCCTGAGACACAAGATTCTTCTTGTTTTTGACTTAGTAGGTTACAAATATAGAAACATGGACATCTAGCCAGGCACTGGTGGCTCACATCTGAAACCCTAGTTACTCAGGAAGCTGAGATCTGAGGATCGTGGTCCAAAGCCAGTCAGGACAGGAAAGTTTGTGAGACTTTTTTTTTCCTCATATATTTTTATTGTAATTAATAGAAGGGTTACATGATATTTGCCAGATAGAAGGTGCATTAATTCACATGCATTGATACCCTTTCACATGTCTTGGTCTCCATTTCCCTCCCCCCACCCCACCCCTCATCCTGTTCCCCCCCCTCCCCGTTCTCTATCCAATTTCAGATAACCAAATACAAATATATCCGATATATCAGGTAACAAAGTAAGATACTGTAACAATATGAGATAACCAAGGGACAGCAAAAGAGATGAGAGATAACATAGTACCTTAAGAACAACAATCATTCATTATATGGCTTATGTTTCTATATCTTAGAGATATAGAAACATACTAACTCCACCAGCACAACAATGTTCATTGCAGCACTATTTACCATAGCAAAGATATGGAACCAACCTAGATGTCCCTCAGTTGATGAGTGGATCAACAAGTTGTGGTATTTGTACACAATGGAGTTCTATGCTGCTGTCAGAAAGAATGACATTGCCCCATTTGTTAGGAAATGGAAAGACTTAGAAAAAATCATATTAAGTGAAGTAAGCCAGACTCAAAGGAACTTAGGCTCAATGGTTTCCCTCATTTGTCATAATCAGTAGAAACCTTGGGCTCTCCTAGCAGAGATTTGCAATAGAGCAAAACCTTGATACAAAAGGCCATATAGTAGGACGCTGAATGAAAGTTTGTGAGACTTTTATCCCCAATTAGCCAGCAAAAATATGGAAGTAGAGCCAGACAAGGTGGCTCTTGCCTATAATCCTAGCTACTCAGGAGGCTAAGATCTGAGGACCAAGACCAAGGTTCAAAGCCAGCCTGGGGACAAAAGGACCTGAGACTCTTATCTCTAATTAATCTCTAGAAATCGGGAAGTGGAGCTTGGCTCAAGGGTGGGGTGGCAGCCTTGAGCTGAAGAGCTCAGGGACAGTGCCCAGGCAGAGTTCAAGCCCCATGACCCACAAAAAAAAAAAAGGAAGCAGAGCTGTGGCTCCAAGTGGCAGAAAGCTAGCCTTGAGTGAAAAAGCTCAGGGACAGCACTTCGGCCTTGAGTTCAAATCCTACAATCAACCCCAAAAAACCTGAACCATACACACCCCTAACATCTGTAACCGTCGGTTGGTGGTGGCCGGGTGCTGCTCTCTGCCTTCCTCTAACAACAGTCGCAGGAGGGGAAATGGGCTCACTGTAGAGGGCAGATTGAAAGAACTTACTGTCCGGCTGGGGCAGAATCCCTAGGACTCAGGGTGGCTGGGAAAGCAAGAAGGCAGCTAGTTCCTCCCCCCCCCACAAGCTAGAGGGGGGCCTAGGGGAAGCTGGCTGGGAGAGAGGTGGAGGGTCATCTGACCTCCAGGCTGCCTCAGGTCAAAGGTTCCCTGATAAAGGGCAGCTGATGAAGGCAGGGGGGAGGCAGTGATGACTTCAAAACCCAGCCTGCAGCTCAGAGGAGGAGTCTGGGGACCAGGCCTCTTTCCTGAGCTTTAATCCACCCACATCCTTCGGGCGGGCAGCCCAGACACCCGGCCTGGGCCATGTCTTGGGGGGGGGGGGGAGAGGATAAGACCTGAGTTCCCCCTCCAGGTCCAGCACAGCCCCACCCCCCTATGGGTTCCCTATGGGTCCTCTACCCCCCCACACACATTCCCCTCTTCCCCTACCCCCAGGCTCCTGGCCAGATCCTTTATACAAATACATGCAGCCCAGCCTCCTGTACCTCCCAGCCTGGGCCCCACCGAGGCAGAGAAGACCCCTCTCCCACCCCACAAGCTGAAGGGGTAATTGTGAAAAGTACTTTAAAAATACACACACATTCCCCCCCCCACCCCACCCCCAAAACCCTAGCACCAGAGGCCACTTGGTCCAGGTGGAGCCCTCCATTAATCAAGCCAGCCAGAGACACTGGAGCGCCAGCCCGGCCTCTGGCCCTGCCTCTGCCCTGCAGCCAATACAAGCTGTGGCCTAATTACAGGGGACAGTAACCCCAGAGGGCAGAGGTCAGGCTCTGGCAGAGCAACACCCAGAAGCCAGGCCCTCTGCAGGCCTCCAGAGGCTGGGCAGGGGGAGGTGGGAGATGGGGGGGGTGGGCATTGAGTTCTGGTTAACTAGCCAAACCCAAAGCTCCCTGCACATGTCAGACTTGCCCGGCTTGGGTTCTGCTGGTCCTAGCCAGGAAGGGGTTCAGTGGGGTTCCATGAGGAAGGGGAACACAGTGCTGGAGAGGCCTCAGCTGGACCCTGGGAAGATTCTACATGGGCCTGCCAAGGACCGAAGATGGTCCCTGCCTGAGCAGTGCCTGGGGGAGGGGTGCTGCTGAGACTCCCCCGCTCTCAGCTCTGTCCAGTTACCCCATACAGATGGGCAAGGACACCACCTGGGCCCACCCACATTGGCCGTAGACCAAGTAAGGGGGCTGCAGGGGACAGGGGACAGAACCTTGGTTCCCTTGCTAAGTCAGCTTCTTCCTCCCAGACCCTCCTTCCTGAAACAGAACAGGAAGCCAGTGGCCACTCCAGCCACTCAACTTGGCATGGCCAGTCCTGATTCCCTGGTCCTCACCTGGGCTCCCCAAGCCTGGAGTAGTCTACTGCCCGAGCAATAGCCTGAAGAGGTATACCCAAGTTCTGAGGCTCAGCACGGGACAGTGTTACCTTGTCACTCCATCCCGGCATTAGGGCAAGCTCTAGATGTAATGCCAAGTGCCCTTATGAAAGCAGAGGCTCAGAAAGGAGGCTGCAGGGAGAGGAGTGACGGAGGAGTCTGTACATCCAGACACCGATGGCCTGGGCCAGTGTAGGGACCAGGGAGGCCCCACCCAGCCCGGAGTCCACAGTGAACAGCGTAACTCCTTTCTCTGTGTGTGATTTTCTCTGAGCTGCCGGGAAGGGCGACACCATTCTAAGCAGTGGGCACTGACCTCCACGGCACCCACAGAGGGTGGCCCACTTCTGCTGCGCTTTTATTTGGGGGTGGGGGGGAGATGCCGTACCGGGCTTGAACTCAGGGTCTGTGTGCCAACCCTTACCTTTCTTGCTCAACACTGGCACTCTACCACTTGAGCCACAGCTCCACTTGCAGCTTTGTGCTGGGTAATTGGAATGTCACAGACTTTCCTGCCTGGGCTGGCTTGGGACCACAATGCTCACACCTCAGCCTTCTGAGTAGCTGTATTATAAGCATGAGTCACAGGTCCCTGGCTATGCCAGGCATCAGACTCCTGGGTGGGTAAGGGGCCTTTGGGTCACTCCTCCCCCACTGCGCTCCTGCAGACAGGTACCTGCCTGTCCCGGGCCACATGCCTTTCTGCTTATGACAGAGAAGGCCAACTGGAGGAGTTATTTACAGTAAATGCAAACACTGGCTACCAGAGGACACAGGTGAGTCCACTGCCCAGCCCAGCTAGCAATTCAACCCCTTAACCTCTGACCTGCCTGCTGGCCACAAGCAGGGGACCTGTCAGTCCACATCCCTGCATTCTCATCTGGGGGTGGGGGGAAGGCAGTTGGGTCCCTCCCTCTTCCAGCAGGCACAGGGGTCTGAGCCAAGAAGGGAACCAAGCCCTCATCCCCGAGTCCCCAGGAAGCCACTGCCCCCGCAAGGACCTGGGGCCTGCCAGCCTCAAGTCAAGGGCAGAGAGAAACTGGATGGCACACTGGAGTCTTTTGTTGTTGTTGTTTTCTTCAAGTAAAACTGAATGCCTGGCTAAGCTGTCTTCTGCACGCAGCTCTCTGGGGGAGCGGCAGGGGGGGACATATGGATGCCAGAGCTGGGGGACAGCCAGGTGTGGCACTCTGCAGTCCTCCCTGGGCCAGGCTGAAAAGTCCCTTCACCCTGGACATAGACCCTGAGGTCTACCCCAGCTCAGATGTGCCCTCACTTCTGAATGGAGGCCCAACAACCCCCAAACACAGGACACAGCTGCCAGCGCGGGGCCTCAGCCCCATGGGCCTCTAGAACCCAGGTGGATGACCCCAGCCACTCCGGGTACCCTGTACTTCCGGACAAGATCCAGCTGGGACGTGAGCACTCCAGCTTGAGCACTCCAGCTTTGTTAAGACCCTGGGAGGCGGAGGTCACTTCTTTGGCCTCTGCTTCCCTGTTTCTCAGAGAGGATGGGAAGTTTGTATGGGTGTTGTTTTTCTTTTTGACAATGAACTTTAAAAGAAAAACAATGAGGGAAAAAGTCTACAGACTCACAACCCAGATAACCAATCTCTGAATACTGACCAGTGCCTCCTTGCTCTTCTTACCTTCTGCTTATCTAACCAACATGTCTATTTTTTGTGTGCCAAGACTGGGGCTGGAAGTCAGGGCCTCATGCTCTCCGTTACCTTTTTCATTCAAAGCTGGTACTCTGCTACTTGAGCCACAGCTCCACCTCTGACTTTTTGCTGATTAATTGGAGGTAAATCTCACAGACTTTCCTCAGATCCCAGTTTCTTGAGAGGCTAGGATTAGAAGCCACTGGCACCCAGCAATATCTATGATTTTTTTTCCCGGTTGTGGGGCTAGAACTCAGGGCCTGGGTACTGTTCCTGAGCCTCTCAGTGCTCAATTCTAGCTTGAACCACAGGGCCACTTCAGGGTTTTGAGTAGTTTATTGGTTATAAGAGTCTCATGGGAACTTTTCTGCCTGGGCTGGCTTTGAACCATAATCCCCAGATCTAAGCCTCCTGAGCAGCTGGGATTACAGGTATGAACTGGCATAGCTATACACTTTTACAGCAGGCTGGTCCTGCTTTAAGCTTGCTCTGTGGAATATTATATGGCTGGGGTCCCACACATCCCGAAGCCTCATCTCTAGATTCCTCTACAATTCTAAATCCAGGTTCTGGATTGTCCACTTCTTAGTCTCTGAATTATTTCGGGAGCTTTGTTTAAAAACAAATCAAAACAAAACAAAAAAAGTTAGACTGTTAGACTACAGAGCCAGGTGCTGGTGGCTCTGTAATCCTAGCTACTCAAGAGGCTGAGATCTGAAGACCATGGTTCAAAACCAGCCTAGACAGGAAAGTCCATGACACTCTTATTGCCAACTAACCGCCAGAAGAAACACTGTGGCTCAAAGTGGGAGAGCACTAGCCTTGAGCAAGAGCCCAGGCCCTGAGTTCAAGCCCCACAACCAACAAATAAATAAATACACAAACAAAACTAGACTGCTAGCTCCCACTTCTGGGCAGTTCTAACTGAGGGCACCCTAGGGTGTTTGTGAGGGGTGTCAGGGATGGTCTCCTGCCCTCAGGTGGCCTTAAATGCCTCCACTACCCAAAGCTCTGTAGAAAGAAAGCCTCGAGGGCTGCACAGCTCAGCAGCAGCCCCATGAGCCCTGGAAGAAAAAGCCACATAGATCTTGGCTTACCTGCAGGCACTGCCCACAAAGGGGACATGCTGGTCACAAGCTCCTGCCTGAAGCCTACTCTGTGTCACCACTGGAGAAGGAAGGTTCCACACCCGGGGCCAAACTAGTCTCTACACTTACACTCAGGTCCCTGCTACAGGAAAGAAGTGGCCACCCCATGCCAGCCCACGTCACCCCACAGACGTGTCCACCCCCACTCCCCATCCATCTGCAAAGTCTCTGCTCTGGGTCACAGCCAACCAGCTGTCCCCTACCATGACAGCTGCCCTCCAGGGTGGGGGGGGCGGAGCCAGGCTGGGCCAGCATTCTGAGCCAGGCCTTGCACCCTACCTGGCAGGTGCAGGAGGCCTCAAGGACCCAGAGAGGGCTCACTGCGTTGAATCTGCAAGCCCCATTGTTCACACTACCTGGAGACAAGTAGTACCCCTGTCCCCATTTTCTAGCTGGGAAACCAAAGCACACAAAGACTGCTAACGCATACGACACTGCAGAATAAGAGAGGGAAGTCAGACTGCCCAGGTGACAGGAGTTCCTGCTAGCTGCTCAGGAAGCAGAGGTCAGGAGGACTGAAGCTCAAGGCTTGCCTTGGCAAAAAGACCCCATCTGAAGCAGTAGCTAAGCAGAGTACTACTTGCCTGTCCTACCAGTTACCCAGGAGGCTGATAACAGAAGGGACAGTCCTCAGAACTCAAGCCACAGTACTAAACAAAAATAAATAAGCAACTATGACAAAAAGGGAGGGAAATGTGACTCAACTGGGAGAGTACCGGGCCTAGGGAGCTCAAAACCCTGAGTTCAAACCTCAGTCCTCCCCTAAGAAAAACAGTGTGAAACAGCATTCTACAGACACACATGGAAGGCTCCCACAGCCAAGAGCTCTGCCACAAGCCCTTTACACATCCCATCTCACAGCCCCACAGCACAAGCCAGGCAACAACAGGGCTGGACTGGGGCAGAGGATACCCATTGTGACCCCAGCTGCCCCATCCATCACAGACAGTGCCCTGATTCTGCCCTCACACCCCAGCTTTTGAGCAAAGAAACAGGAGGGGACAGGGATGGGGTCGGGACATCCTGCCAGCCTGCACTGAGCATCAGGGAAAAGGACCTTGCACATGAAGTGAATGCACAGTCAAAGGAAATGGCTATTTTTTTTTTAAACCAGCACAGATACACTTGGTCCAGAGAGGCCCATGAGTGTGGGGAACAGCTGGATGGGCTGGGACTTGGGTCAGAGACAAAGAATGCGAAGGGAGGGAGGCAGAGCCCAGCGGCTGGCTCCAGGGCAGCTGTGAGCAGGAGCCTGAATTCAGAGGTAAAAGTGTGAGCACCCCACCCCCAAGCCTGCCTGACCTCCCAGCCATGCTGCCAGCCAGAGGGGAGGAAGGCTCCAAGGCTGGCGTCCCCATGGAGGACTGGGGGAATAAGAGGCCTGGCAAGGAGAGGAGACCTCTGCCTGCTCTCCCCACCCTCCTCTCTTTCAAATAGGGTTTGCACAGATGCAAAAAAAAAAAAAAAAAAAAAGCCTTTTCTTCCTTCCTGCCCCCATGGATGGCCAGAGCTCTTTTTTTTTTTCCTTTTAGTAGTTTAGAAGAAAAGGAGAAAAAGCAAAGCCAAGATCCTCAGCAGGCTGAGTTCTGAGGTTCATTATTTGAAGCCAGTCTGAGATCATGAGATTCTTATCTCTAATTAGCCACCAGAAAGCACAAGTAGAGCAGCTATAGCTCAAGTGGTAGTAGAGCAACTACAGCTCAAGTGGTAGAGCACCAGCCTTAAGTGAAAAAGCTCAGGGACAGTGCCCACGTCTGAGTTCCAGCCACAGAACTACAACAAAAAGAAAAGGAAAGCTGAGTAGCTAGTGCCTCACACCTATAACCCTAGCTACTCAGGAGGCTGAGGCCTAAGGATAAGGATTTGAAGCTAGCCCAGGCAGGAAAGTCCATGGGACTCTTATCTTCAATAAAACTACTCAGCAAAAGCCAGAAGTAGAACTGAGGCAAGTGGTAGAGTACTAGCCTTGAGCAAAAATAAGTTCAGGGATATATACAGGCCCTACGTTCAAGGCCAAAGACTGGCACAAGAAAAGAGGGCGGAAAAGAGAAAGGGGAGGAAGAGGGAAAGGGGAAAAAAGCAAAGCAGCCCTGAGGCTGTCCACCTCTTCCTGACTGGGGCAGGGGCAGGGGGGAGGGAGGAAGACCTTGAGTTGTACATCCCTCCTCCCCCAGCACTGAGGGCACCATGCCAGGTCTGGGCACAGAAGGATGCCTGCACACACAACAGAAATGCAGAAGTTGGCACCTTGTTTTACCCTAAAGGAACAACCCCAAATCCTGCTGATTTCCAGCAGTCTCCTTGGCCTGGTCTTCAGTGGGAGACCACAAGCAGGGACGGTGGGGAACTTGACCCCTCTGGGCCTGGTTTGGAGCCAGGAAAACTTGCTGGATTTTACTCTGGATACCATGGGTCTCCAGGGGACTGGGGCAGGCTCCTGGCCACCCACATGGTCGGCAGGCCTCCTCACCCTGAGAGGTGAGCTGCTTCACCCCACCAGGGAGCTGTGATCCACCATCCTGCAGGCCACTCCTGGGAAGACCGAGGCCTGGGAGAGGAGCTCAGAAAGGAGGCCCCTCTTAACCCAAGCCTCTAACTGGCTTGTTCTCGCTTCTCTTACCACCAAAAACAAAGTTGAGGTGGGGGCTGTGTCCCAGGTGGCTCCTCGTGCTCCCAGAGGGACCTTCAGCGGCACCCCCACAGGGAGATGCTCAGGACCCCCAGACGCTGCCCTGGCCCACTGCCAGAGGAACTAGGCTCTTAGGAGAGTCTAGAAAGCCCTTCTTACAACTGGCCTAGGACTAGAAAATCAGGAACTGGCACAGGTTGCCAGCACTCAGAGCCCTGCCTGTTGGTGGGGAAACCCGGAGTAGGGGGAGGAGGGGAGCAATAGCTCCCAGGACTCTCCTGTGAGTCCAAGGAGGAGACAAGGACTGGACACAGCCCTCTTCCTCCCACAGCTCCACCCCTGCCAGCCTCAGCCTTCCAAGAGGAACAAATTCATGAATGAGCACCTACAACGGCCCCAGCCTGTGCCGTTTACTGCAGTAGGTGGGGAGGAGGCTTCGAGCTGGAGCACCAGCTCAGAACAAGGGCCTGGGGGCTTTCAAGGGGCAGCTTTCTGGGCCCGAGGGCCAGGAAGTTCCAAGCTGGGTGAGGAGGGGGCACTGTCAGGCAGTGCCCAGGCCCCTTTGAGCTCTAGATTCTGAATGGGAGAAGCCAGGGAGCTTACAGAAGGAAATTCCTTGGGAAGGGGAAGTGGCAGGGAAAAGCATCAGGAAAGACAAGTGGGGGGGGCTCACCCAGCTGGCCTTTCCTGGTGCCTGAAGATGGTGTGTAAGCCACAGAGCAAGGAGTGAGCACAGGGCTCCTTGTTTATATCTCCCTACTCTGTCTAAATTTCTGGGCACTAGCAATATTTTCAAAAAAATAAAATGACAACAAACTTGAAAGCTTCTAGAATTGCCTGTTGGACTCGCCTGAGTGGAGCCTCGGGGTTCTGTCCAGACCAAATTAAACAGACAGCCCAGAAATGCCCTGCAGGCTCCCAGGGGTGTCCTGAGGCAAGCTGGCTGGAGGATGACAAATCCTGAGGCTTTTGCAACTCTGTTCCAGAAAATTCCCGACTTTGGGTCTCATAAGCAACTCAGAGAGCCTCCAAATTTGGAAGAAACCAAGTGAGCTTTGGAAAAAGGAAAGAGGAGAGAAGAGGAGAAGGGAGGGGAGGGGTGTAGGAGAAGAAAGAGGGAAGGAAGGAATGAAAGAAGGACGGAAGGCAGTTTGGTTTCAGCCTCTAAAGAAGCTCCCCTCCGGCTTCTCTGGCTGCCCAGTGTTCAGTCCTGACCACCCCAGCCCGCCACATGCAGCCACAGTCCTGCATAGGTTTATGAGTGCAGACATGCAGCACACGGGGTAGGGGGCTATTGGGGCCCACGGAGATCCCAAGCCTGGCCTGGAGAGCTCTGTCCTGAGTGTGGAGGTCAACACAGGTCCCCAGCAGGGAGCGGAGGGATACCAGCCAGGAGATAATGGAAAGGAGGCAAAACATGGGCTCCAGGCTGAACCATCTGGAATTGGAGTCTCCTCTGACCCCTAGGGCAGGTAAGACGCAGAGGTGAGGAGAGGAGGACACCCAGCCCTGCCTCCTAGCACCAGGGTGTCAGGCCAGGGGCAGACCATAGGTGAGCCGGCTGGATGAGGCCAGCACACACCGCACACACTGACATTTTCCTTGGCAAAGACTGGCAATGGATGCCCACTCTCCACAAGCAGCCCAGTCTTGCCCACAGGCCCGGCTGCCCAGGCTAGCTATGAACTATTGTGATCCTCAGGCCTCAGTCTCTTGAGCACCTAGGATTACAGGTGTGAGGCAGCAGGCTCTGGCGTCTTTGCCAGGGCTCTCCTGCATGGCACTGCTGCAGTTCAGAGCCAGCTCTGCTGCACAAAGATGCTCAGGCTACCACACACACACCCTCCATGGCCCAACAAGGACCCCCACCTCCAGAATGCCAGCTCTGTGACTATCTGGTGCATGCCCTATGGCTGCTGGCAATTGACCCTGGAGAGTGACCCAGCAGATGTCAGCAGAGGCTGGGGAGATCTGTCAGAGGACACGAACCCCAAACTCCCACAAGATACCAGCCTCCAGGGAGAGAAGACACCCTTCCAGGCAAGATGTCAGCCAGGTGGGAAGAAGGGGCTCTTGACAGCCTTGCTAGGGACTGGGGACTGCCCTTGTCAGCAGACACTCTCAGCAGACTCTGAGCATGCGCCAAGTCCCTGCCCAGCCTTATCCTCAATCCAACAGGCTCTTGCCTGGGGGACCTTCCATGAGTCAGAACCTACCTGCCCTGTGCAAAGACCCAGCTCCAACAGCCACAGACCCAAGAGACAGGCTC
The DNA here is from genome assembly GCF_031878675.1 of Megascapheus bottae. Lineage (NCBI taxonomy): Eukaryota > Metazoa > Chordata > Mammalia > Rodentia > Geomyidae > Megascapheus > Megascapheus bottae. The sequence continues at coordinate 26,220,091 of NC_143525.1, read as the reverse complement.
CGTGTTCAGTGCTCCTGTCTGCATCTTACCAAATCCAACAACCTGAGAAGGAGCCCACTTGACCGCAGAGAAAACTGAGGCTGGGGGTGCACTGGGGAGGCTCCCCTGACCACATGGCAGGCCCCAACGATCCTAATCACCATTCCTCACAAGCCCCTTCCCTCTGGATGCAAACTGTCCCCCAAACTATCCTGGAAAGCCACATGCCCTCCCACAAGCAGTCCAACTAAAGTCACCCAAGGGGGCTGAGGCTGCCTTCCCCGGATTTCTGGCCCAGATGACCTCAGTCCAGCTGCAGGCTGGTCATGGGGTCCAGCCCTCTCCATCAGAAGCACTGGCTCACAGTGGACATAACCAGCTCGGTTATGCTGCACTCCAGACCCACAAGACAAGTCAGCCAGGCCAATAACTAGGTATTTAAGGAGCCCTGTCCCCCCTTGTGTTCTGTGAACCCTGTGAACCCCACAGGGTTTCCCAAAACAGAAGCCCAGCTTTGTCAGCCACAGAGTTCACACTGTGAGGAGGAGGTGTTCCAGAAGCCTGAGTGCTGGCTATAAAGCAAGAGGCCCACTGGCATTCATTAGGGACAGATCTGCGGCCACCTTCAAGCAACAAGCCTTATTCTAAAAGGGGAAGAAAAATGGCGCTCAGCCCCCAGCCATTGGCAGTGCATACTCCCTTCTCATCCAAGAGTCCCTCCCCACCCTCTCAGCCAGCTTGGGGGGGGGTTCCACTGTCCCCAGGACACAGTGCAAAGCTTCTTGGGGGACAGTGGGATGTAGAGAGTTCTGGAGGAAGGCAACGTCACCAGCTTCTGGGGTCCCCGAGTCTGGGTTGTAGGATAGATCTGTTTCAACAAACATCAAGGACTTTTCCAATTCTTTCTGAGCACACAAATCTGGTTACAACATTGCACAGAAAGTAGGCCAACAGCTGGCACTTGGAAGGGCTTTTGTTACAGAGACCCGGGGTGTAATCATGTTTGCGATAATAGATTTGGCCTGCGTTCACAAAAAGGACACACCGTCCAGTCCAGCTAACCCTGGCCGCCCTCCAGAAGGAAGATAGAAGGGGTCGCCGGGCTTGCTACCCCATCATGACAGCATGACCTCTGTGTGGAGAGGGAGGAAATCACTGAGCTCTAAACGCCACATCGGCAAAATACAAAATACTTCCCTCACCTTCCCTTCCTGGGAAGGAAGGCAAAGGCAGGATGCAGGAAACTGGTGTCCTTGGGGGACCCTGCCACCTTCTCAGTCTCCTGGGAGTCACCGTGGGATACCCTGAGCCAGAGAGGCTGAGCCCTCCCTCCCGCTGCCCCTGGGTCCTCAGGGAGGAGGGGGGAAACAGGAAACTAGAAAGAAAGGGAAGGCTGCTGCCCAGAGTGGGGACAGCTGTGCCCAGGACTGCAGGGGCACCAGTGGAATTTGCACACCCACTACACACACACACACACACACACAGTTACCCATCTGCTCTGTAAGAGGAAGCTGCTTTGGCCTGGGGAAACTCCAACATGCTAAACCATATCAATTTCTCCTGCTTTACTCGGCACACTCCTCTGCGCTAGCCATGGCTGCCAAGCTCTTAACCTCCTAGAAACACTCCAGCATGTCCTTTACCTCGCACACCAGCTCTGATGGACTGAACTGATAGACACCTCTGCTCCTAGCTCACCCTACACCCAAGGAAGGCCTCAGGCCTCAGCCTCTGCTTGGCAATAGCCACCGGGCCCCAGCCTCATGAGCACCGTGGGTGTGACCACTGTGGACCTTGCATTCTCCCCCGCGCCCCCCACCCCCCCTTCCTACCTACCTGGTGAGGCCAAGTGGACAGGCCCTGAACCAGACTCACAGAGAAAGGCCGGTGCTCCTCCAGCTCTGCTCTGAGCCATGCCAGCTGCTTCCCGCAGACAGGCCACACTGATCTCCGGGCCGGCCTGACCCTCCTTGGCCCCAGCCTGCCCCCTGGAATCACTGTAAACTGACCCCTCCTCACACCCCAGACCCCTGATGAGCCTGCTCATCCTGCCCTCTCTTGTGACTGCTGCTCACGGCCTGCCCTCCAAGCACTGGCCTCCTTCCTTCCCACAGTCAAATTCCTACTTTCTTTCTTTCCCTCAAGGTCCGCCTCCCCCGTCCCATCTTCTCCTATGAGCCCGCAGTGACCTTTTTCTCAGCCCTGATTTGAAGCTGCCAGCTCCTATCACCCAAGGCTGGGCTGCACTGAACACTCCTCTCTTCCCCAGCTGCCCGTCCCCAGGTCCAATCAGGCATTCAGCTGTCCAAGGCTGTCTTGGCTCTACGTGCACAACCAACTCACAAACCAACCCCACTCCAAGAGTGGTAGGGAAGGAGGGCTTCCAGGAAGTCCCTCAGGTCAGCCCCAGGACTGCACACCACCCCAACCCACTTGAACACGCTCATGAACCCGCGTATCACTTCCACCTGGGTTGCCTGGAGGCTCCAAGGCTCAGCTGACCCCCTCCGTGAACTTCTAAGGACACAACAGGGAGACTGGTGGTCAAAGAACAGGCTCCAGGCCCGAAGATGGAAAAATCTCCCCCAAGTGGTGAGCAATCAGCTGTCACATTCGCATGCATTCATATTTTCTCTCTCTCTCTCAATAAGACCATTGTCTTGGGTGATTTGCAGGTCAAGACACTGGTTGGGGAAGCAGTGTAGAGGACACCAGATGGTGCAAGGCAGGGTGAGAATGGAGTTCCAGAGACCCCCCAGGAAGGGCACTGATATCCTCATGGTGCGGCCTGGGCCTACTGCTAAGACCAACACAAATGCCCGCCGAAGGACTCGGAACAAGACACCTGGATCTTTCTCCAGACATCCTATTGCCAGCTCCTATCCATCAGCTGGGAAATGAAAGACAACAGAGACAGCCCTGAACTGGGAATGCTGGTAAAGAGAGCAAGTAGAAGCCCATGACCTGAAGGGGGCAGTGTATCCTCCACCAACTCTGGCAGGAAAGGGATCTGATTGGTGGCTTTTGCCAATGGGACATTTAGGACCAAAGAGAGGACCTAGAGAAGAGAGGGGTAAAGGGCAAGTAGATGGCTAGGTCTAGTGGCTCATGCCTGTAATCCCCCCAACTCAGGAGGCTGAAAACCAAGGCGTTCAAAGCTAGCTCAGGCAAGAGAGTCTGTGAGACTTTCATCTCCAATTAACCAGAAAAAAACAACAACATCAACAAGAAGTGGAGCTGTGGCTCAAGTGGTAGAGCGCTAACCTTGAGTGATGGAGCGAAGAGGCAGTGCCCAGTCCCGAGTTAATACCCAGGATCGGCACAAAAGAGGGGTGGGAAGACAGCAAAACAGAACAAAACAGATGTGGGGAGACGCCAAGGTAGGCACACACCCCAAGTGAGCAGGGGCGCAGGTCATCCCAGCTCTGCAGACCCAGAATGCCAGACCCCGAGTCGGGGACGGCATGGATGGACAGTGCTAGAAGCAGGAAGGATGTTTCTGCTCTCGAGGCTTTGTGCAGCCGGCAGCGTCACCCGGACGGCGGGGGCTCCCAGGCAGGACGTTCCCGGGTCTGGCGGCGGCGGTGGGGTGCGGGGGTCGGGAGGCCCGGGTCGGGCGGGCCTGGCACCTGCCGGCCACTCCTGGGGCCCCTCTCCCCACCCGGACCCAGCAGGGGCTCTGCTCGCGGCCGCGGCGCCCTGGGGGGCGGGGCTGGGCCGAGCCGAGGCGGCTGCCCGCGGAGCCCGGCCAGGGAGCCGGACGGGCGGGGACCATTGTGTGCGCCTCGCTCCGCGCCGGGGAACGCGGGCCGGGACGGGAGTGGGAGGGGGGTGGGGAGGGCGCCGGGACCGGGGGGGGGGCGCGCACCCAGTCCCGAGGTCCCGCCAAAGACCCCGGGCGGGGCCCCCAAGTCCCCCCGCACGCCGTGAACACGGAGCGCGGCTCTTCCGCACTCGGGCCCCGCTCCCTCGACTCGGGGGCCCCAGGCTCCGAGGGCCCCCGGAGGCGCCGCGGCGGACCCGCGTGGCGGAGGCGCCGCTGGCGGGGCGGGGGAGGGGAGGGGGCCGGAGGAGGGAGGGCGTCCGGCCCCGCTGGACGGGGCGCGCGGGAGCCGTCTCCTCCCCGCGAGGGGCCCAGCGGAGGGGGCACCGGCGTCCCGGGCACAGCCCTCCCCGGCTCCCAAGCCCGCGAGCCCCCGGGGAGGCGGCACGGCCGGGGCAGGGGAAACAACAACAACAAAAGGCAGGCAGGCACCGGGGCGGCGCGAGGGGCCCGCGGCCGGGCGCCCCGCGGAGGGTCCCGCGCCCCGCGCCGCGCCGTCCCCCCGGGGCGGCCCTGCCCCGCTCGCTGCCCCCACCCACCTTCGAAGTCCGAGATGATCCCGTCCAGCTGCGCGTTGACCGCGGGGTCAGACATGGTGGCGCGCGGGCGGCCGGGCGCGCGGAGGGCGGAGGGAGCGTCCCCGGCCGGGCCGGCCCAGCGCTGCCCACGAGCGAGCGAGCGAGGAGCCCCGGAGCCCCTCGGCCCCAGGATCCGCTGAATGAATGGGGGAGGAAGGCGGGCGCCCGGCCCGCCCCGCGCCCGCGGCCCCCGCCCCGCGCCCGCCTCCCGGGCGGATCAGGTTCCCGCACCCGCCGCCGGCCTCCCCGACTCCACTGGCTGCTCCGCCCGCCTGTCAAGGCCAGGCCTGGGGGGCTGGGGCTGGCGCGGCCACCGAGGGGACCGCCGAGCCCGGGCACACGACCTGAGCGTCCCCCCCTTCCCGGCCCGGCCGGCCGCCGCCCTCGCCCCTCCCCCGACGCCCTGCCGCGGCCAGATGCGGGCGGATGTGGAGGCCGGGCCTCCGCGGGGCGGGCGCCGGCGGGGACGCGGCCTCCCCTTCCCGGGATGCTGGGCTCCGGCGGCGGGAGGGTTTATTTACGCCGCCAAAGTTTGCCGGCGCCTCCTCTGCGCGCCCGGCAGCCACGGCGGGGTCCTGCGGGTGACTTCGGCCCCGGGGGCGCTGGAGGGCGTCCACCCTGCCCTAAGCACCCAGGGCGACTGCCTGCTGGCACCGACACCCACACGGCACCCCGGGAGCCGGGGAAGGCCCGGGGCCGGGGCGGGGCGCGGGTCAAAACGCACACCCCGCCCCGCCCCCGGACTGGGCTTCCTGCGGGCACCGGGCCGGCCTTTCCCCCAGAGGACCGGAGGCCCAGGCCAGTATCTGGAGGCAGGGCCGGGAAGTGGGAAGCACGTGGCCAGCTCCGAGGCCCCCACCCCGCGGCCATCTGTACCTGATGGGTCAACAGCCTCCACCCTTCTCCATCCACTCAGAGAACAGACAATCCTACCACCCACCCACTAGGGACAAACTGATGGGAAAGGCAGAGCCCAGCCCAGGCCCTGGCCCCCAGAGGGTCTCCCCACAGCTCCCCTCTGCTCCCGCACAGGGCCCCTGCCAGGCAGGGCTTCCCAAGGCTGCACTGCGTGGGAATCAGGAAGGTGGCGGTGATGGGAGCTGTCCTGAGCCCCGAGCTGGTGACTGCACCCTCCCCTCCTTCCAGAAAGATCCCAGCGGGTTAGGGGAGAAGGGTGAGATGCTGAGACCTGACGGGCAGAGGCAGGCTGGCCTCCAGGGTCTCTTGAGGAGAATGAACTGTGCTTTCTGTGTTTTTTAAGTTGCTGGAAGCAAGTGAGTCCTTCCTTTTTAAGAAAAGCAGCCCGCCCCTCCCTCTCTCCCTCTGTCTCTCCCTCCCTCCCTCCCTCATGCCTTGGATATTTTGAACTATTTTCAACGAAGCGAGTTTGTGGACATGGGAATTGCAAAACCACAGCCATTTCAGATGTGCGCACTCTGGGCTGCAGAGCTGGGGTTTCAGCACCACCCACGATGCCTCCATGGCTTTTGCAGGTACCTGGTCCACCCCTGGGTTCACCTGCCTACTCCTCTGCCTACAGCCTCAGGAAGATGCCCGCCTCTGGGACAGCATCCAACCTGGGCAGCGGTACAGCTCTCCAGTGCTGTTGTCAGGAGCACCTGCGCGGGCGGGCACACCCATGCGATTGTTTCACCCCAAGCCGACTCGCAGGGTGATTTGTTCCAGAGCCCAGGCAGGGTGCAGCCTCACCACAATGCCCCTCGTGGGAATCCAGAGTACAATAGCCGGAGGGAGCCACCCAGGCACCCCGCCTCCTTGCACACCTACCCCTGCCCCGTCGTCATCTTCATCCCTCACTTGAACTGCTGGCCACATTAGCCGGCCCAGGGTCCTCAGAGGTCCTAAGTCTCCTGAGGAAAGCAACACAGGCTTGGCCCAACCCCTGGCAGGAAGTTCACCCTTGTGTCTAACCAAGCTCTAATTGTACATCATTTCTTTCTCTCTCTCACCCTCTTTAATGAGAAACAGCAGAGTCACAATGATTTCTACAAACTCCAGGATCACCAGTCTACCACCCCAAAGCCCTCTCTCTGTGAGCTCAAATCACCCCCTTCCAGGCCTCCAGCCCACCTCCCCACCCCCCAGTTAACTACTCTCTTGACTGGGTCCTCTCTGGGGGCGTTCTGGGATTCTTCCTAAGACTGGATATCCAGGTCATAGGATGGTGAGGGGCCTCAGCCTGGACAACCAACCTTTGGCAGGCAGGCTAGGCAGATGAGCAGCAGAAAGACAATGCCCGAAAGTTTGGCCAGAGACTCTGGCTCTGTAGGAGAGCATGGGGGGACAGGGCTAATGGTGGACCTGCCCAAGGAGCAAGGCAAGCGAAGAGGGATGGCAAAGGGACCAAGGCCCAGCCACAGGCCCCAGAGTGGGAGCAGTTGCAGTTCTCACAAAGACAGTCCCAGGGGACCTCGGAATGTAACCTGACTTGGTTACAAGGGTGCCTGCGGCTATGACCAAGGTTAAGATCTGGAGATGAAAGCTTCCTGGCTTAGCATGGGCCCTCATGATCAGAAAAGCAGGCACGGACACCAGGAGAAAATGAGCCCAGGTTCCTCAGAAGCAGAGGTTGCAGTGGCCAACCGAGGGCAAGGATCGCCAGGAGCCATGGGGAGAGGAGCCGGAAGAGGCAGGGAAGTCCATCCCTGGAGCCGGCAGAGCTGCCCCTCCACAGACACTAACCAGATCTGTGGCCTCTGATTCGGGAGGGAGGCCAGGCCTGAGGTTTTAGTCCAGGCCACCATTGCGGGATGGTTTGTGTCACTGCCCTAGGAAACCAATGCAAACCTAGGGTTTCCAGCTGGCCCAGCCCTGTCCATCAGCGATCAACATGGCCAGTAGGGTGTGGCTGCCCAACATGGCTGTGCCTGGAAAGGAACTTAGGCTGCAAGTTGAAGAGAGAAGCCAGGGTGGGACAGGTAGGAAGGAGTAAAGGAAGCCAGGGTCAGGCCTCTGTGGGAAGGGAAAGGGAAGGCTGGAGGAGAAACACATGGCACACAGCCTGGGAACGTGGGCAGAGGAGAGGCTGTGCAGGAACACATCTGCACCCCTGACCCTGCAGGGGGCCCAGGTGGGGGAAGGGCAGCTCAGCCAGGAAGCCCAGCAGGCCAGGCAGTGGCTTGGCTCAGCTATGGCCAGGCTGGGAACAGGGAGGCTCTCTGCCCAGCAGTGCTGTGCCTTTCTTTGTTCAGCATGCCCAACCAGCTTCTTGAAGACTGCTGCTTCTCAAGGAGGGGACAGAAAGGGGCTCATCCCTGCCTAGGCCTGCCACATATATAGCAGGGCCTCCCTGGATCTGTGGGCCTTCCAGAGCCCCTCACTGCCCCTCTCCACCCCCCCCCACTGTTCACCTGTCACTCAAGCCAAACACCCACCCACCACTCCTACATCCTGCTGCTCACCCACCCAGCAGGTAGCCCATGCCCTCAACCTCTGGAGTATCTGCGGACCCCCTGTGTTCTGGCCATCATCTAATCACAAGCAACCCGGTGTTAAAAATAACGACAACACCACACGGAAAGCCTTTGCCTATTCCCCGGGGAGGATGCTCCGCGTCTAGAAGGCTCTCTTCATGTCACCAGTGGGCATTTTGTACTTGGACGCTAAGCTGGCCTGTGCCCACAGCTGTCAGTGCCATCCTCCTACCACGTAGGTGCAACCTGGGGCAGGAGGGAGGGAGGGAGGGAGAGAGAGAGAATATTAGCTTGCCCACCCAGCGTGGGGAGCGAGGTGGGGGGCGAGGCACCACAAGCAACTGCTGAAAACAGCCGCAACCGCCACCACCACAAAACCTAAGTATAATTAAGTGATACAACATGTACATGAGGTATGCTATTTTTGTCCTGTACTGGGGTTTGAACTCAGGACTTTGTGTCTCCTAGGCAGGTATAATAACGCTACATCACATCTCCAGCCCTTTTTTTGCATTGGGTTGTTTTCTGTTGTTGTTTTTGTGCCAGTCCTGGGCTTCAACTCCGGGACAGGGAGCTAGGTCTTGAGCTTTCTCACTCAAGGCCAGTGCTCAACCCACTGAGCTACAGCTCTGCTTCCGGCTTTTCTGGAGATAACAGTCTCGGGGACTTTCCAACCTGGACTGACTCTGAGTCTTCTCACCCCATTGACCTTGCAAGTCCCTTATTCAGGCCCTGCCTCCTTCTTGGCCTCCATCTACTCAACCCATTAGCATCCTTCCTGCTCTTCACAGGGCCCCCTGCCCCAGGACATTTGCATCAACTCTTCCCTCTGCCTGGACAGCTCCCTGTCCCTTTCCCCATGCTGGCACCTTATCATTTCAAACTTAAATATCAGAGCACCCACCCCAGGGGCCCCAGGACACAGTGGCTTCCTCAGCTCTAGGCATGCAGCAGAGATGCCTCTAGTTTCTGTTTGGCCCTCTGCAATGTCATAGTGGGGTCTCCAGGACTCCCACAGGGGGATTGATCCAAAAGAGCCAAGTGACTGTCAGCCCTCACAGGCCCGCCTGGCCTTGGGTCATTGTTCTTGGAGCACTGAGTCCCCCCTGCAGGCCATCAGCCTCTGAACCTCCCACCTCCCCAGCAGCCCGATGGTCGACACAGCTGACGCCCACCCAGCCTATCACCTCATCTGCCTGGCAGCCCACAGTGGCCAGGGACTCGCTTCAAGGGGGCTTGAGAGGCGTCTGCTCCCCCAACCTCCCAGTTACTCACGGGATGTCTACAGCAAACCCTGACCACAGCACCAGGCGCTTATCTCCCAGGCAGGGGGTTTTCTAAACAAAGTATTAGTCTTCTAAATGCAGGCTTTTGAGTCATCCATGAGGCTCTAAGCCCTGGAGTTGGGCTGTGCCCCTACGCCAAGCCCCCACCCCTGTACCCATGCAGCTGGAGCCCCAAACCACACATGCCTGAGAACATATATACTAAGCCCCAGGGGACTCTGGGAACAGAGAACCGGTGGAGATTAGGACCCCCGAGACTCCCCCACGCCGAGCCAAGCTCAGACCCTTGGGCATCACGTATTTTACTGCTGTCCAGTGCACTTCGATGGTGAGTCCCCACGTCTGGGAGGCCAAGCTGGCCTCCGCTGTAAAGCACAGAGCCTCTCCTGGGGCTCATGCTTCCTCCCTGGCCACTTCTTCCATGCACAGTCTCTTCATTCTCCTCGGGGACACATCCATGGAAGGGGCCCAAGACCCCAACCCTCCAACCAGCCCCCGAGACTGGAGGTGGAGTGGTAGGGGGAAGGGCATCAGCACCCCACAGCTTCCAGAGAATCCCACGCTGCCCCTGAACCTCCTGCCCACAGAGGTGGCCAGCCTGGCACAGGCCCAGCCTCCAGGCAGCGTGATGGAGGCCCTCGGCTGTCCTCCAGCTCTGCCAGCCTGGAGACTGCAGTCACCTGGGCTTCCAGGACACTTGGGCCACAGAAGGACAGGCTGTTCCCGAGGCCCGCAGTGTGCTGGCTGTCCCCCTGGTCCTCTGCAGCACAGCCCCTGGCTGTGAGGCTGGGGCTGGGCACAGCTTGGCACTGCTGTAGTGTGGGGACCAGGGCTGAGTCACCAGCCTCACAGAGTCCACGTCAGCAGTGCAGGGATCCGGCAGAGAAGAAAGCACTTGTTTTTAAAGTTACCATAATGGCCGGGGTGACATCACCATCAGGGACCCCCCCCATGCCCAGCTGCGTTGGTGGACATGGTTCTAGCTGTGGAGACCTAGCAGGTGGACAGCAAGGGGCTTCAGGGGGGAAACAGAGGCCAGGGAACTGGAGAAGGGAAGTATGGATCCCACCCCTCTTTCCCAGCACCCTCGCAGAAGGGTCTGCCAGCCTGCCCTCTGGCACCAGTGCCCTCTGGTACCCTTTACTGTCACGTGATCCCGACAGCCTCCTCCCTCTCTTCTTGAGCACTCCTGGTGAATGTCACTGTCTCTGGCAAGTCGGGGTTGTTTAACTGGGACAGAGGCTGGGGTGTGGCTCGGGGTACAGTACTTGCCTGGCATGCTCAAGGGCATGGGTTCTATCACCAGTGATGCAAAAATAAATACAGAGAAAAGAGACAGAGAAAGGCAAAGAGCCGGGAAGGACAGGATTGGAAGAAAGAGCAAGATGGGAGGCAGAAGAGGAGGCGGCAGGTTCTGGCCTGTGGGAATGGGCATCCACTTTGCTCACTGCAGCACAGAGGAGAGGAGGAAATGTGGGATTTGGGGTCTCTGAGGACATCAATGTCTGCAGCAGAGCCTCGGGGGATCCCCAATCAGGGCTTTCAGGGCCAAGTAGAGCCCCAGAACAACCTGGCTCTCGGTGGTCACCCATCCCTGGGCCCCAGCAACTGGGCCCACACTGCCCAAGGCATCCTGAGGGGAAAGGTGGCAGTGGAGAGCCATCGGACACACCTGGACTCTGGAGCCACATTAATCAGTGACCCAGGACCCTGGCTCACACGTAGAATCCTAACTGTTCAGCAGCAGGCTGAGATCTGAGGATTCTGGCTCAAAGCCATTCCTGGGAGCAGACATTGGAGAGACTCTTAATCTCCAATGGACCACCAAAAAGCTGGAAGTGGAGCTGTGACTCAAATGGTAGTGCTTAAGCAAAAAAGCTAAGAGATAGTGCCTAGGCCCCGAGTTCAAGCCTTGGTACCAGCAAAGAAAAGAAAAGAAAAAGCCCAGGGGGAGTCCACCAGGTACAGAGAATAGAGTGGAGCAGCCCTTTTGCCGTCCCCACAGAGGGGACACCATTCGACCACGTCTCAAGCCCTGGCCCGCCGTCTGGGGAACAGCATGCAAGGGAGGCTGGGAGTGTGGCCCGGAGGGCTCCCGCTCCTCAAGCTGCCTTCCTTCCTTGGTCGTGTCTCCTCTGCCCCAGATGGGGCAAGCAGCAGCAGGCTGCCATCTTCCCTGGCTGGAAGGCAGCAGCCTCAAAACCCGGCCTACTGCTAATGGCAGCCAGTACCCAGCCTTCTTCCCCAGAAGGAGCTGCTGGACAGGGTTCTACAGGCCATGCGAGAGGAGGGAGGCAAGCAGAAAGGACAAAAGGCCTGGACTGCAAGCTGGGGCACGGCAGGGTCTCCACCTGGGCAAGGCCCCGGATGTGTCATGGCTCCGGAGGACCTGGTAGCCAGGCTCTGACCCAGGTGGCGACAGCTGTGAAGGAGGCTCACGCCTGCAGGGATCTAGAGAGTAACCCCCGGTGACAGGGGCCAGGAAGGACACGAGCAGCACAGGCCAGTGCCCCTGGGGGTCAGTGACCACCTCTGCCCTTCAGGGTGGCCAGAGAGAGGCTCTGGTTTGCCTGTTTTTGATCAATAATAAGCATGAGTCGTGGCGTGGCTGCAGTGGCTGTGAGAGAGCACCTGTCTGCCAGCACCACGGGAAAGGGACACCAAATAAAGTGAAATGAAACAAAATGCACAGCTTCCCCCGCCGCCCTCCCACGGGGCTCGGGTCCTCCCGACACCTACTCCAAGCAAGCGGTGGCAGGAAGGCCTTTCCAGGTGCAGGCAAGTCCCGTCACCTCCCTGTGTGTGGCCTGGTGCTGTCACCTGCTGAGCATAGTGCATGGCCCTTGGCCTCCCAGCCACATCTCCCTCCCCTCTGCAGTTCCCTGTAATCCAGGTGCCCCACCTCTGTCCTGTCCTCCTCCATGCCCTCTGCCTGGCAGAACCCTTCCCTTCCTTTCTCCCTCCCTCCCTCCCTCTCTCCCTTCCTCTCTTTTTCCCTCTCTCCCTCTCTCCTTTTCTTCCTTCCTGGCTGTCTTCCTTCTTTGGGCCTTAGCTCTGATGCCGCTTCTTCCAGGAAGCCTTCCTAGAGCCCAGAGCTCTGGGCCCTTCCCCAGCGTTTCCAGTCCCTCAGGCCTGTGTCTCTGGCTGTACCACCAAGTAGAAGCTAAGAGCCTCCTCTAAGTGTACAATGACTTCAGCTGAAGGCAAAGCACTCAAAAACGCCACAGGGACTTGGATATGTTGGGTCTCAATTGTAATCCCAGCTTCTCAGGAGGTAGAGACCAGGAGGATAATGGCTTAAGGCATTTGGACCAAAAAAAAAAAAAAAAAGCTAGACACAGGGGTCCATGCCGGTCATCTCAGCTGTGTGGACAGCACAAATAGGAGAGTAGTCCAGGAAAAAAGTGAGATTCATTTAGAAGCATAACAAAAGCAGAAAGGAGTGAAGGTTTAGCTGAAATGGTAGAACTCCTGCCTCCAAGCCCAAAACCCTGACTCAAACCCCAGAACTGCCAAGGAAAAGGAAGGAAAGAAGGGAAGGAAAGAAAGCCAAATGGGTCACATTGTAGCTCAGAATGAGGCAACACGTAGTGGAGGCTCCCTGTCCCCACCAGCTCCAGAGCCATCCTAGGATGGAGGGAGACACAGGACAGAGTCCTCCTGCTGCCGCCCCCTCCACACGCCCCTCTCCAGCTGCAGACATTCCTCACCTTCAGGGACAGGGCGGGGCCTTCCCCAAGGAATTAAGTCAACACTGTGGACAGGGACCACAGAGACTGGGTTTGGGTGGCTCCTGCCATCATGTGGCCACAGGCCTGGCCCAGGGCCTGCCATGTCCATCCTATACACCCACACCCGGAGGGGCGCAGCCCCTGGGACAGTGTGGAGCACTGGTCTGTCCAGACCCAAGCCAAATGGTACATGGAGTTTTCTAGGAAAATAATGTGGACACTGTAGGCCAGGAAGTCCCAGGATGAGCACATATCTCCACAGGCCCCAGGCCCACCCCTGACACAGGAGGAGGGAGGCCACGGAGCCCAAGTGGAGTAGGAAGATACCCAACGGTGTCCAGCTGGGGATGTAAACTCTCAGGAGAGTCACATCACTTCCGTCTGCCCCTCCTGCCAGCCCCTCTGACAGCTCAGCCGCCTTCCCAGAACCGTCCCCCCCCTATAGGTTACCCAACCTCCCAGTTCACTACTTTCTCCCCATTTCTGAGCCAGGGGAGAGCATGAGCAAGCCTGAAACTAAGCAAGGCCCAAAGGAGGCATGCACTGTAGAGGCAGCCACATTAGCAAATGCACATCGGCGTGAGCCACTAGTGTCCAGCTGTGTTTTGATATCTGAAATTGAAAACTAATGCTCTGGGGCCAGGCGCCAGTGGCTCACACCTGTCACCCTAGCTACTCAGGAGGCTGAGACCTGAGGATTGTAGTTTGAAGCCAGCCGAGGCAGGAAAGTCCATGAGACTCTTAGTTCCAATGAACTACCAGAAAATTGGAAGTAGTTCTAAGGCTCAAAGTGGTAGAGCACTAGCCTTGAGCTAAAGAGCTCAGGGACAGTGTCCAGGTGCTGAGTTTAAGCCCTACAAATGACAAAAATGGTCTGTGTTTAATAAGCAAATAGTGTGGCTCATTTGATAAAATGCCTGCCTAGCAAATGCAGCCATGAATTCAAATGTCAATAGTGACAAAACAAGCTAATATGAGGCCGAGAGAGCCGCAAGAACTGCTCAGGGAAGGCACAGACCTTGAGAGGCGGGGACTGAGGGTCAGATGGGAGAAGGACAGGAAGGAACCAGGCGTTTCCAGGCAGGGTGTGATTTCCAGAAAGCTGCAGGTGCCAAGGCCTGGGCCAGGCACCAGTCCTGTGATGCAGATCCCATGTGGCCGTTCACTGGGACCTCAATATGTCCCTGAACCTCGATGGGCTGCACCCTGGGAACGATACTATCTAAACTGAAGGTCTCACTACAGCTTTCTCAAGCAGCCTGCATGAAACAGGAGCCTGGTGAGTGGCAGCTTTCAGATCTAAAATACATACTTAACACCACCATTTTACAGGTATGAAATAACTTGCCAAAGGTTTGCTGGGTCAGTGGGTTGACAACGGAGCCAGGATCGGAACTTGAGGGTCCCAAATGTGCCTCCAGCACTCGGGCTTTGCCACAGCGCTCATCCCACAGGATGGGATGGAATGTTGGTGAGAAGATTTGAAAATACAGAAATCTCTGACTGGGAATCCAGAAGCATCCAGGATGCCTGACAGCAAGGTCCTTGACATGCATAAAATCTACAACTGAAGCTGGGTGCAGGGGCTCACGCCTGTAATCCTACCTACTCAGGAGGCTAAGATCTGAGGATCACAGATCAAAGCCAGTCCAGGTAGGAAAGTTTGTGATACCTCCAATTAACTGGCCAAAAAGCTGGAAAACTTAGGGAATGAAGTCCAAGCCCTAATAAGATCAAGCCCATGCCTGGCAACAAAGAAAAAGAAAAAAAAAAAGGCACAGATGGAAGGAGAGACAGAAGGTGGCCAGAGAGATGATAAAGTTGAGGAGGTTTGGTGTTCATGATGCATTCCAATGAACATGGGAAACGTAACCACAGAATGCGTTCAGCTTTGCTGTGTCCGAAAATTCTCACGGTGAGAGGGAAAGCGTAATGAGCCACTGTCACACTGGAGCGGGGCTGCACCCCAGCACAGCATGCCCTGGGCAGACTGTGGAGGAGAGGGGATCTTCCCTCCTCTACGATCCTAACACGTCCCCTGAGCACGCATCTCAGTCCCTCCGGCTCCCTCCCCTCCCCTACACACCTGCCCTGGAAGGGTCTTCCTCACGCCCAGGCACAGTGCCCAGCCTATGAGGATAGCCAAGGTCACCCTGCCCTGACATGCCAGGTCTCTAGCAGCCTGGCCACCCAGCCGACCCTCTGATGTCTGACAGACAGCTCCTCAGCTGTGCTCTGATGCCCCCATGAATGCTCTGAGTCAGAAATAAAGCATGCACCTCTGTAGCTTCCTTCCCGTCCCCATGCTTGTCCTCATCAGTGTTGCCCTCACCATGGGGCTGTGTCCACAAGGTCACCAGCAGCCCACAGAGGGCTGAGCCCTGCTGTCAGCCACCACGCCGGGGCCACCCTCCTGTGCCTGAGGCCCCAGCTAGAGAGCCAGCTTGGACCACAGAAAAGAAAGGAGAGGAAAACTGAGGTGGGGCAGCCCCCGCTCACCTGAGGGCCCACTGCACCTTCTCCTCCCCCAGACCCTCCATCTGTCACCTGAATCCTCCCATACGCATTCTGTGGCCGGTCCTCTCGGGCAGAGGGCCCCAGCCGCCCCGAGTTCCACAGCACACAGCTGCACCCTGAGTCTCGGCTGGGTGTCTAGACACAGAGCTGGCGTTGGAGGCTGCCAGGGAGGTCCCTACCTGCACCCCAAGGAATGGGCAGAGGAGTCCTGCACAGTGACATGAATGCCATCAATCACAGCACCAAGAGGCCAGGATGCAACCTGGCCTCCCACTGTGGCCCCCTTGGGCCCAAGCAGAGGTCTCAGACTCCCTGCTCGAGGCATAGCTGTCAGGTGGGGGGTGCCTTTCCTGTGGGACAAAAATGCACTGAACCACCAGACCTTTCACAGACTGCTTTTCATCCAGAACCCTAGCCCAGAGGAAACCCTGCTGAGCCTTGCTCAGGCTGACCCTGTCTTTGCGTGGGAGCCCATGTGTGGGACTAGGGGTCTCCACCCAGAGCACAGACACGTGCAGAAGCAGGGCCCACTCAAGCTGGCAGCCAGGGAGGGGAGCATCTGCACAAATCCCTGCACAGCTCTTTGCACATGTCTCCCTCGAGGGATCTGGCGCACAGCCGAGCAGCAACAGGGCGCTGGAATCCCCAGCTGCTGCTGGGGCCTGCAGTGACACCATCTGAGCAGGGATGACAGCCACTCTGGACCTGAGGAAGGAGACCAAGGCCGCCGGTGTGCAGCCGCCAGAGTCCCTGCCTAACCATGGGTTCAATGTTAGAGTGAAGGGGTGCAGACCACCCTAATCACAGACACCCAAGAATCAACCCGGGATCTTCCCAGGCCTGGGACAGCAGGAAGAACAGAGCTGGGCAGTGGGCAGCAGGAGAAGCAGGTTCCTTCTGCCTGCCATGCAGTCCTCATGAGAGGCCATCAGCAGAGCACCAGGAGCCCGGGGCCCCTCAGCTGGAAGAGAAATGGCCCAGCAGGTATCACCCCTTCCAGACAGCTGCCCGGGGCTGTGGGAGTGCAGAGTGGTGGAGTGGTGCTATAGGCACTGGTGAGGGTGGGGTGGGGGAGACACCGGTCCAGCAACCCCAGAAAGTGTGGGTTCTCCTTCTAGCCAAGAGTGGGGCTCCAGACTGGGCCCTTGAATAAACCCAGCTCCTGGGAGCTGAGCCAGACCACCCGAGGATGAGGCTGCTAGCACCTTCTTCAGTGCCAGGGCTTCATGTGAGAGGGGAAACCATACTGTGGAGTAAGAGCTACACGTGTGTGTAAGGGAAGTCACGTAGGCCGTGGGCAAATCTCCTTTCATCCCTAGAGCCCAGCTCTCTGGTCCATGAACTGAGGAATTATCCAATTCATAGTCATCATTAGGAACTGAAGAGATGAGAACTATATCTGGTTTAAAACAAAACTGGCTCACACCTGTCATCCTAGCGACTCAAGAGGTTGAGATTGGGGATTATAGTTCAATGCCAGCCCAGGCAGGAAAGTCTGTGCGACTCATTGCCAATTAATTAGCCAGAAGCCAGAAGTGGAGATAAGGCTCAAATGGTAGCATGCCAACCTTGAACAAAAAGGCTCAGGGGCAGTGCCCTGGCCCTAAGTTCAAGGCTCAGTACACACAGACACACAGACACAGACACAGACACAGACACACACACACACACACACACACACACACACACACACACCACACAGAACTAAGAACCATGCTTGAAACAGCCGGACTTGCTGTGAGCATGGCCTGCGTGGCTGACATTCTCCAGCACCATTCCAATGCAATCCCCTGAGAGCAAAGAGGAGCAGCTGATCCCAAGCCTGTGCCAGGTGCCCTGAGTGGGGGCTCAGCCCTGGACAATGGAAGCCTACAGACGCTTCTTTTGCTGTTTTCTTGCATATATATACATGTACACACACATGCCCCCCCACACGTGTGTGTGTTCTTACCCATATTTAACTACATGTGCATTCACTAAACCACAGCCCTTCTGCAGCCCCCAGCACCCTTCCACAGTCCTCCCATAGTCCCCTCCCCACATAGTCCCATATCCCGGGGCTGCACCTCCTTCCTAGGACCCCCCCCATTCACCTCCACCCTCCCTTAGGACTGAGCTCTGCAGAGGGCACCGCAGGGGAGAGGGGGAGGGATGGGAGGAGAACTGCATCCAGGGAAGGCACCCTGGTGCTTGGTGTGTGCGGTCCAGTTGTCACAGAGCCCACGGGCAAGGAGCAGCTCTAGCTGGAGTGCTCAGGACGGAGCTCTCCAGACTGCAGTGAGGCCTGACTCTCCATTCCCAGGCACTGCCCAACTGCCCCTGAAGTCATAGCCAGCTTACAATAAATCTCAGATATTTACTTTATCACTCCAATTAAACGCATTCACCTTTTCCTTGCTTTTTGAGGAATCATTTGCTTT
Source organism: Megascapheus bottae (assembly GCF_031878675.1). NCBI lineage: Eukaryota > Metazoa > Chordata > Mammalia > Rodentia > Geomyidae > Megascapheus > Megascapheus bottae. The sequence goes on along the minus strand of NC_143525.1, from coordinate 26,202,323 downwards.
TTTTAAAATCTTTTTTTTTTTCTGGTACTAGGGCTTGAACTATGGCCCTGGGTGCTGCACCTTAGCTTTTCTTGCTCAAGGCTAGCACTCTAGCACCATGAGCCATCGTGCCACTTCCGGTTTTCTGGTGGCTAACTGGAGATGAGTCTCACAGACTTCCCTTTTGGGCTGGCTTTGAACTGGGATCCTCAGATCCCAGCCTCCTGAGCAGCTAGGATGCCAAGCATGAGCCACTGGCACCCAGCAAAGTCCAGGTTTTAAGTAAGAGGTTTCCCAGGTCCACTTCATGGCTCAGCCATGGAGTCAGCTGGGAGGGTCAGGGCTGCCATTGTCCCAGGCTGTTGGCATAGAACCTTCTTGGCCAAGAGCTGAGAGGCAGAGCCAGAGCTGCTCTGAAGTCAGCCTTCCCACTGGTGACAGCCTATGAGGAAGAGGGCATGGCAGGCTCTGAGAGACCCCTGGGTATACCGCTGAGCCTCCAGGTCCCCCAGACCCGAAGGCCAGAGCTCCTTAGCCTCACTGCCACTACCAGGGCACTCTGTTCGGGTCCAAACCTGCCGTGCGCCTCCCCCACGCCACTGCCTTGACTGCTTTGCAACACACACTTGAATGTGGCTCCGTGCCAGAGGTGCAGCCCACACTTTCCCAGAGCCAGTTTCCTGCCGGCCTAGGTACAGCCAACAGAGGTGCTGGCCCCTGGCAACAATGCCCAGAGTAAGAGTGTGTGTGTGTGTGTGTGTGTACACCCATGCACTAGCAAGCATGGCCCTCCGTGAGTTCCCTAGAGCAGGGTGGGGACCTAGTGGCCAGGAAGACAGCAAGAGAGCCATTACCTCCATGCATCCATGCATGTACAGGCACACTACACACACACACACACACACACACACACACACACACACACACACACACACACACACACACACACACACGTCCTTTCCCTCTCATCCCGTGGGGCTCTGGGCTTTGGGAAAGGAGACAGAACCAGGGATATTTGTTCCCATCTGTCCCAGGCCCGGCTCACCTCCATTGGCCCTCGGAGCGTGGGAGGCGCCTGTCCTTGCATCCTCTGTTCCCAGCCTCTCCCCAATCCGCTTCCTCTCCTCTCTCCTTCCACCCTGCACTGCCGTTCCTGCTGACCCTAGCTTTGTACAGGGTATGAATCATTTCCTCTATAGAGGCTACATGTGCATACACACGCACACACGCACACACGCACGCACATACAGAAGCTAGGGAAGAACAGGCCTCCTTCCAGCAATCAGCTTTCCTCGCTGGAGCACACACTGTCAAATGCTACCAGGAGAAGACACAACAGAGCCACACAGAGGCCGGGCACCTGGCGGAGGCAGTCCAGCAAACCCGTGGCCTTTCAAGGGACCCCAGGGGTCCCAGCCTGAACCACTGCCCCTCCATCTCAAGGACTGGCCCCAGGGCTCTGGGATGAACAGGAAGGAGCACAGCCCTGCCCTACCCGGCCCCTCAGGTGGGTTCCAGAGGTTCTGTCTGAAGATTGAACAGGCCTGGTGCTCCACACCACGGAGGACAAAAGGCAGCCATGGGGAGCCAGGGGTGCTGGAATGTAGCCCCCAGGCCAGCTGCAGGTTGTGCACTGGTCTAGATGACTACATACTCCACTGCATGAGGACCAGGCCCTTCTCTGTTCTGGCCTCTGTGGATGTGACACAGACCCAGTGAGCTCTAGGTAGGGGGGGTTTTGGGCCTCGGGTTCCACTGACCATCTGCCCGCTCAGAGTCTTTAGGAAGCAGCAGCTGCCAGGCTGGTTCTCCAGGGGCCATAGGTGACTTTAGGGCGAATATGTCACCAACACCCACCACAGGGCCTCCCAGTGGCCTCCTCACAAAAGAGGAGCTGGGTGGCTGGGTTTCTATGCTTGAGGCCTTTCCTCTGAGGGCAGCCATGGAGCCACCAAACCTGGCAGCCAGGGGGAGCCAGGACTCTGGCAGGAGCAATGCCTAATGCACTCTCATCAGAAGCCACAGAAACAGGCCACAGATACTGCCACGGTTATTTTGCTTTTGATACAAGTGCTGGGGTTTGAATTCAAGGCTGGAGCATTGTCCTTAGTTTTCGGTCATTGGGTTTCTGTTTTTGTTTTTGTTTCGCTCAAGGCTAGTGCTCTATCACTTGAGTCACAGTTCCACTTCTGGCTGTTTTGGTACATAATTGGAGATAAGATTCGCCTAACTTCCTGTCCTGGCCTTGAACCAACATCCTCAAATGTCAGCCTTCTGAATAGCTAGAACTACAGACATGAGCCACTGGTGCCTGACAAATCAATTTTAGATATATAGTAAGAAGTAGTCTGTTTTGTTCCTTAAAAATAAGACAAAACAGGGACCAGGAGTTTGGCCTAGTGGTAGAGTGCTTGCCTTGCATGCACGAAGACCCTGGTTCAATTCCTCGGTACCACATACATAGAAAAAAGCTGGAAGTGGTGCTGAGGCTCAAGTGGTAGAGCTCTAGCCTTGATAAAGTCCAAGGACAGTGCTCAGGCCCTGAGCTCAAGCCCAGGACTGGCAAAAAAAAAAAAAAAAAAAGACAAAACAGTGGACCGGGGGTTTGGCCTACTGGTAGAGTGCTTGCCTAGCACGCACGAAGAGCTGGGTTCAATTCCTTGGCACCACATATACATAGAAAAAGCCAGAAATGGTGCTGTGGCTCAAGTGGTAGAGCTCTAGCCTTGAGAAAACCCAAGAACAGTGCTTAGGCCCTGAGTTCAAGGCCCAGGACTGGCAAAAAAAAAAAACTTCTGTGTTAATTTTCTGTACGCTGTATGATTTTTTTCTTGTTTTCTTTTAAGACCCTGTCTCACCCTCTTGCTGCCTCCGCCTCCTGCTTGCTGGGGTTACAGCTGTGCACCAGCAGCACAGCTGGCTAGTAAACTGAGTTTTGTTCACCACGTTTGTCAACTGTTCGGTGACTGTTCTAGGTTGTCTGGCTGAGTTACTCTCATGCACACAGGGCCCCGAGGGCAGCTTCATTTCTCCGCAGTCCTCCCTGAGGACTGGTTCTGCCCCTCCAATCTCATCAACCTCACCAGAAAGTTATCAGGCTGTAAATCACTTTAGAGAACCAATTTTCGACCTTATTTTTTTTTTCTCTCAGTTTCCACTTCCTTGATTTTTGTCCTGATCCCCGTCACTTCCTTCCTTCTACCTACGTGGGTGTCCCGGGCAGGAAACTGCAACCACATCAGCCGTTTCAACAGCAACTTGAAGGTAGCATGTTCAGGGTTTTGTTCTGTGGTCAATGCTGTGACTGTACTCTGCCCACTTGAGCCCCAGACCAAAAGGAACCCTTAACTGACCCTGGTGACAAACTACCCAAAGGGTTAATTTCATCCACAGTGGCCTATGACTGAAGCAATCAGGACAATAGTAACGTCTCCACAGAACCCCAAAAGGATAACACCACCCAACAGTACCAAGAAAGAAGGAAAAAAAAAAAGCCAGCCCAGGAAGAAAGATCTGTGAGACTCTTATCTGCAAATAACCACAAAGCTGGAAGTGGAGCTGTAAAACATGAACCCTGAGCACACAAGCTAAGGGACATCTTCCAGGCCCTGAGTTTAAGCTGCAGTACCAGCAAACGTGTGCACACACACACACACACACACACACACACACACACACCTGGAAATTTTGTTCATGTGCAACCTCAGACTTTGATTCTCCTACTTAAAAAAAAAAGCACAAATCAATAGAAAGTTAAGTTTGAATATAAGTATATATCTGAAGTTTATCTTTTCTTTTGTGTTTGTGTGTGAGGAGGATGGTCATGTGGCTTGAACTCGGCCTGAGTGCTGTACCTGAGCTCTTCAGCTCAAGGTTACCACTCTACCCCTGGGCCTGGACCTTGTCCCTGAGCTCTTCAGCTCAAGGCTATGAGCCCTACCCTTGAGCCAAGCTCCATTTCCCTTTTGTAGAGGTTAACTGAAGAGAAAAGTCTCAGGTCCTTTTGTGCCCGGGCTATCTCTGAACCTTGGGCCTCAGATCTCAGCCTGCAGAGTAGCTAGGATTACAGGCAGGAGCCACCCGGCTTTATCTTCCTTTCTTCAGACAAAATCAGCTGGCCTTGAGCTCATAGTCTTTAGCCTTAGCCTCTCAAATGCTGGGATTATAGACATGCAGCACTAGCTTCCTTCAACTGATTTTCAACAAAAAGTGCTCAAATCAATCCAAAGGGGAAAAGTCTTTCTAGTAAGTGGCCTGGAGAGCCAGATACACCTAAAACAACACTAATAGCCAGGTGTTGTGGCTCATGCCTGTCATCTTAGACAGTGAAGAGGCTGAGATCTGAGGATCAGGGTTCAAAACCAGATAAGACAGAAAAGTCTCCCTGAGATTTTTATCTCCAATAAATTACTAAGAGAAAGCCACATGTGATGCAGCGGCTCAGGTGATAGGGCATCCTTAAGTACAAAAAGGCTCCCGGACAGACCCCAGGTCATTAGTTCAAGCCTTAGGACTGGCAACAAAACAAACAAAAAGACAATGGTAACAAAATGAATGAATCCTGACCCCACCCCACACCTCATAAAAGTTGTAACTATAAACTGACCAGATGAAAACACTGCAAATATCTTTGCAGCTTGGTATAAGCAAAGGTTTCCTATAAAGAACACATAGAGTTAGGTGCCAGTGGCTCACGCCAATAATACCAGCTACTCAAGAAGCTGAGATCTGAGGATTATGGTTCAAATCCAGCCCAGACAGTAAAATCCATAATGTTTCTATCTCTCTACACACAGACACACACTGTAGCAGACAAAAGACCAGTATCCAGAAAGAATAAGGGCAAGTCAAGCTGTCCAAATGAGTTTGAAATGAGCAATAGATACTTTGAAAAGATACTTTGCAAAGAAGAAACCTAAGACTAGCTGGTAAGTACATGGAAATGCACTCACCACTGAGCAATGCAAGTCGGAGCTGTCACACAATGTCACCACACGCCCACGAATGACTAAAACCTAAGTGGGACAGCACCAAATGTTGGCAAGGAGTACTGGCCCAGTGCATACCGCTAGAGGACCCCAGGGTACCTCTCCTGCTGCACAGCTCAGCCTGTGCCTCTCAGAATTCAAGTTGGACTTATTGTAGGCTCAGCAATTCTTCTGTACAAGAAAAATGGAAGCATTTACCCATAAAAGAGAAATGATGAGGATGTTTATTACAGGGCTTTATCCTTACAGACTTGTGAGCAGAATAAGCATGAACTCTGCCAGGCATGGTGGCTCACGCCTGTAATCCCAGCTACTCAGGAGATGGATGGAAATTGGGAGGATTAATGTTTAAAGTCAGCAGGGGATGGGAGGGACCAGTTAGAAAAACCACATCTCAATCAATAATACCTACGTATGGTGACACACTTCTGTAATCCCTGCTATGGCCGAGGCAGAAGTAGGAGAATCTCAGTCCAGGCAAAAATATCTGAAAATAAATAGCTAAAGCCCAAGTGGTAAAGAGCCTGCCTAGCGAGTACAAGGCCCTGATTTCAAAACTAAGTGCAACCAAATATAAATAAGTCTGGAGATAGCCCAGCACACCAAGCATCTGCGAATCTCATGACACAGCCATGGATCACAGGCAGGCCAAGAAATGCATCCCAAAGGAGTACGATGATCGGTGGGCAGAGGGGTGGATACAGGAAGCCCTGGTCACCACAGAGGCTGAGTGGGGATAAGAGGGGCTCTGGTCATCTCTTTCTTATGTGTGAAGTTTGTTTGCACAAACTCAAAACATGAAAAAATAAATTATTAAGTGGGGGAGGTATCCGAGACCCTCGCTGCTGCTCCCCTGAGCCTCCAGCTCTGACTGCGCCAGTCCCGAAGGCTGGCAGTCCACCTATGCCATGGGAAGAAGTTCCTTTTGCCCTTCTCTTCTCTCCCAATTCCTCCCCTCTCCCCATTTCCTTCTCCTCCAGGGAAATCACAAGGCCAGGTGCGCCATTCTTGAGGGCTTGCACTGCCCCCTGCTGGAGAATGCACACTCTGTACCGGCTCCCACACCTTTGGTCTGGGGCCCTGGAAAACACCCTTCAAGGTACACCCTGTTTTCCACAGCCAATCAGGGGGGTGCTCATGCATGGGAATTGACTGCCTGCAAAATGACAGGTCTTTCTCTTCCAGCGGAAGGCAAGACCCCTTCCTCCCCTAAAGGAACTCCAGCCTCCAGCCCCTTCCTTTCCTTCAGACAGGGCACCATCAGGGCCTGGACACATTGAAGATGTGACCAATCTATCAACTGTTCTATTGCTCTGTGTGTGTGTGTGTGTGTGTGTGTGTGTGTGTGTGTGTGTGTGTGTGCGCGCACGCGCGCGCGCGCGCGCGCGCGCACACACGTGCATACAGAGAAAAAGAGAAAGGGAGGGAGGGAGAATTTTCTCTTTTGATACTGGGGATCAAGCCCAGGACAGTGCTTGCTAGCAAATGCTTTGCCACTGAGCTACATCTTAATCCCATGTCAATCATTCTCTGGTCCTGGACAGACCAGGCCACACTAAGGCCTTCCAGAGTGAGGATTGGGGGCAGTCAGGAGGTGAGGGAGGGGGCTGGAAGTGACCACGCAGTGCCAGGAGATGGAGGAAGGGACAGAAGTAACCGCAGAACGGCAAGGCCATGGAAAGGGGAGCTCCAGGACAAGGACCCTGATGCTTCTTGCCCAATGCTGCAGGTGTTGTCCACCAAGAAGCAGGCAAGGCCCCGGGAGTGGAGCCCTCCGGACATTGCAGGGTGGACTGCAGGGTGGGGTACGCAGCCTTCCAATTTATTAAAGAGGCTCCCAAATTCTCCTTGTCCGTCCCCACTCCCCCCCCTCCCCCGCCACATACACCTGGTCCCTGCCCTTTCCATGTGAGAAGAAATGCACAAAAAGGCTATACAAAGGCCTGGCTGAGCCCCTAAGCGCAGGCCCCGAAACTGAGGAGGTGATGTCCGCCCCAAGGGGACCCCCAGCCAGCAGGAGTCCATGGCCCCTTCCTTCCTGTATCAACTCTACCACATGGGGTGGCCCTGCGCTGCTCCTGGGCCATCTGTAGTCTCCAAGTCAACAGGGGAGACTAGAGGCGAGGTCACAGTCCTTCTGGGAACCCCTAGAATGCCCTGCCCATGCCCCATCCTCCTGGCATGGCTTACAGGAGGAGCAAATAGCTTCCGCTCTGAAGAAGAGATAAAGGAGAATGGGAAGGTAGATGGCGGGCTGATGGAGGGCAGGATGGCGGGAAGGATGCAGCCTGAGAGTGGGTAGGGCGGTGGATGCCCCACCCCTGGCCCTCTGGGACTGGAGAGCTCAGTCCTTCCACTTGCCTCTCCCCAGGACTGTGTGGGAAGCCTTTAACCCTGGCCAGGGCTCTGGTCATGGGAGGGAGGTTCTGACTCAGCCTCTAGCTCGCAGGGTCACAAGAGACCATCACATTGTCCCCAGAGTTAGAGCCCAAAGCTGGGGAGAAACCAATGGGCAGACGCAAACCCCAAGCACCAGACCCCAGCTCTGGCACAGGGCAGAGACGCGGCCAGGAACTGGGTGTCACCCTGTCTGGCTTCCAGTACTCCACAAGACACAGTGGGGTGGGACTCAGGGCAGGGTGCCTCCTCCAATGCCGTGACCCTTCCTGGAGCGCCCAGGCCCCCAGGGCTCTCTCCCCACCGCCATGCCCTCAGCCATGCACACCACACAACAGCCAGCACCTCTGGGCTCTCACGCAAAAGGCCTTTGCCTGAAGGAGGAAGGCAGGGCAGGGTGGGGCTGGCCTTGACGAAGGTCCACGTCAACGTCCAGTGCCTTCCTTCTTCAACCACCCAGGTCCATGTAGCAATCAAAGAGCCTTCACCAGGGCTGGGAGTTTGGCTTAGTGGTAGAGTGCTTGCCTAGCATGTACAAAGACCCGGGTTCGATTCCTAGGTACCACATACATAGAAAAAAGCTGGACGTGGTGCTGAGGCTCAAGTGGTAGAGCTCTAGCCTTGAGAAAGTCCAAGGACAGTGCTCAGGCCCTGAGCTTAAGCCCAGGACTGGCAAAAAAAAAAAAAAAAAAAAGGCCTTCACCAGCCCAATGGCAGCCTCTGGCAGCCCGCCCTCTTTAAGGCCCTTGCTATCTTGCAGCCTCTGACATGCCTGTCCACTCACACTTTTCTTTTTGCCAGTCCTGGGGCTTGAACTCAGGGCCTGAGCACTGTCCTTGGGCTTTTTTTCTCAAGGCTAGAGCTCTACCACTTGAATCACAGCACCACTTCTGGCTTTTTCTGTGTCTGTGGTACCAAGGAATCAAACCCAGGTCTTTGTGAATGCTAGGCAAGCACTCTACCATTAGGTCACACTCCGGCCCTTTGCTGGACTTTTAACTCGGGCGTCTCATGCTTGCTCATGCTTCACACTTGGTGCTCTGACCCCTTGAACCACATCTCCAGCTCGGCTTTTTGCTGCTTAATTGGAGATTAATTGGAGGTTAATTGTTCCAGCAGGCTCGATGATCCTGGGGGGGTCATTTGGTGGCCTGGGCCTCCATTTCCTTATCTGAAGAGGGAGCAGATTGCACCTGCCTCCCCCCATAGCCCCCTTCCTTCCATGGCCTTCTGAGGTCACAGGGCCTGCTGGGCCTCACTGTGCAGCTGGGCACACTGGCTCAGGTCCTCTCAGCTCCTCTGCCCCTTATGGGGAGCCACACTTCTGCCCCACCCATGTACTATTGGCTGGGGGGCTGGGGCTCAGACAGAGGCCTGGCTGGACACATGCCCCACCCACCAGTCCTGAATGCGTCTGGTCAAGCTGCTCCTGCCCCAAGGGCTGGTGAATGAGCAGGCCCAGCAGCTGCCCAGCGGCTGTCCAGGAGGGGAGATGGGAGATGGTGTCTTTAGGACTTTTCTATTCAGGCTGGCTTCAAACAAAGATGCTCTGGATCTCAGCCTTCTAAGTAGCTAGTACTATATTTGTGATGTGTAGCTAGGATCCTTATTTTCAGTGTGTAGCTTTCTGCTGGTTATTTTGAAGATGTGAACTTTTCTGCCCAGGCTGGTCTTGAACAGTCATCCCTCAGCAGTTAGCTAGGGTTGCAGACATGAGTCACTGGAGCCTGACTATTCCAAGACAGAACCCGGAGTACCCCAAGCTCCTAGAGAGTGGTGAACACTCCCAAACAGCAGGAGGCCATCCCATACTACCTCAACACACAGGAGCAGGATGTTACATTATTACACAGAAAGAGCGGGAGAGATCCCATGTGACAAGTAGGGAGAGGCCCCTGGCAACACGGAGAGGGAGAGACCCCGGAAGGGAGGGGAGGGGAGGGAGACATGGAGGGAGAGACTGGAGTGTAGGGCTATCAGCCAAGGAATGCGGAGACTGCCACAGCCACCAGACACTGGAGAGAGGCTTGGGACAGGCTGTCTAGTCTGCCAGCACCCTGAACTCAGACAGTAGACCTCTAGAACACAGAAAGGAGGGTGAGGAGGCACCAGGCCAGCCAGGGGTGAAGACCATCCAGAAACACAGGGACAAGGAGAGGCCAAATGGACAGTGAGATTGGGGTCCAGCCTCCAGGGATACCCCAAACTCTCCCATGACATGGCAAAGGCCCCCTGGGGGAGCTGGACCTTGCTCTGAGCCTCACTGAATCATCAGCCAGTCTGGCTGGGCCCGTCAGGACCCCATGTCGGGCAGTGACAGGGCACTGACGCTCAGCGTTCCTGGCCTACGACTCACAGGCTGGGCCGGCTGCTCTCACCCCTGCCAGCAAGGCCCGGTAAGCAGCTGCCCCAGTGGAAAGTTCCCTTCTTGAGGATTCTCAGTCTGCTCAAACACAAGCTCTTGGAACAAGATAAAACTGCTTCATTTACAAAAGCCACAAAGCCAGTCCAGAGCAATAACAACAACAAAAAGCCTGGCCCTTGGCTAGAAGAGAGGCATCCACGGCCTGGCCTGCTCTGACTCATGGAGCCCAGTGACAAGCCAGAGCACCTTCCCAGAGGAGGTGATAGCCCCAGAGAGCTGGAGGATCTAGGTAAGAGCCAAGCTAAGGGCTGCCCACACCCAAAGCTGGCAAACCCCACTGGGCCACCAGAGCAGGGCCACACCTCCCATCTCCCCTCCTGGACAGCCGCTGGGCAGCTGCTGGGCCTGCTCATTCACCAGCCCTTGGGGCAGGAGCAGCTTGACCAGATGCATTCAGGGCTGGTGGGTGGGGCATGTGTTCAGCCAGGCCTCTGTCTGAGCCCCAGCCCCCCAGCCAATAGTACATGGGTGGGGCAGAAGTGTGGCTCCCCATAAGGGGCAGAGGAGCTGAGAGGACCTGAGCCAGTGTGCCCAGCTGCACAGTGAGGCCCAGCAGGCCCTGTGACCTCAGAAGGCCATGGAAGGAAGGGGGCTCTGGGGAGAGGCAGGTGCAATCTGCACCCTCTTCAGATAAGGAAATGGAGGCCCAGGCCACCAAATGACCTCCCTAGGATCATCCAGCCTGCTGGAACAAGAGCTTGTCCCCCTGGGATGGGGCTTGGGAGCTTGGCAACAATTAACCCCAATGAACTGAGCAAGAGGAGGGATGCCTCACCCAAGCAGACTCTTCCTGGTATAGCCAGCTGCTATATAATGGAGCTTTAAGAGAAAAAGTTCTTAGCCGGCCGCAGTGGCTCACGCCTGTCATCCTAGCTACTCAGGAGGCTGAGATCTGAGGATCAAGGTTCAAAGCCAGCCCAGGCACAGAAGGACCCAAGACTCTTATCTCCAATTAACCTCTAGAAAATGGAAGTGGGGCTTGGCTCAAGGGTAGGGAGGTAGCCTTGAGCTGAAGAGCTCAGGGACAGCCCCCAGGTCCCGGTTTAAGTCCCATGACCCCCCCCCACACAAAAAAAAATTAAAAAAGAGAAAAAGTTCTTATAAACTAAAATAAAAACATATCCAAATGAGGACTTCCTAGGAGAGTACCAATCATGCTGATGTGTTGGTGTGTGCCTCTAATCCCAGCAGTCAAGAGGCTGAGGAAGGAGGATCAGGAGTTTGAGGCCAGCCTGCACTAGAAGGTAAGAATAAAAAGGGCTGGAGGTGTGGCTCTGGAGGTGGTAAGGACTACCTAGGATGCAGGAAGCCCTAGCTTCCATGTGCAGTGTGGGAGGGAGAGAGGGAGGGAATGGGACAGTCTCTCACCCCAATCATCCTAAGAAAAGTTCCCACATCTTCCCTGGCTGTGCTGTCCTCTCTAGTGGGGAGGATCACAATCAGCTTGATTGTGATGGCCTGGAATTGGTGGTCCTCAAAGACTTCCGTTCCATTTATGGAAAACACATGAACTGGGCACTTGCGGCACAGCTATAATCCTAGCTATTCAGGGGGCTGAGATCTGAGGATCTCGGTTCAAAGCCAGCCAGGGCAGCAAAGGCCATTGACACTCCTAGCTCCAATGAACCACCAGAAAATTGGAAGTGGTGCTGTGGTTCTAACTGGTAGCATGTCAGCATTGAATGGAAGAGCTCAGGGAGAGTCCCCAGGTCCTGAGTTCAAGCCTCCATGACCAAAACAAGAAAGCTCACAGGATCTGATCCAAGTCCCAAATCCTTGCTCCAACCCTGTGGGGAGCGCCTCTCACCTGGCTCTCAGGATGCCCTGCTGGCCGCCCACCCACCTTAGGACTGGAGTTCAGAGCTTGTCTGGCATCCTTAAGGCCCAAAGCTGGGTCTCCAGCTGGGCTAAGTAAGTAAATGAAGGCTGGACCCCCAGGCCTCACAGATCCGGCCATCCATACCCCTGGAGTGACCAGGAGTTGCCAGACCCGATGGAGGTGGTCTGCTCCAAGGACAGCTCCCTGGCTCAGGCCCAGGGGTCTTTTCTCAGCACCCTCTGCCCTAAGACTCCTGGCTTGGGTAACCCAACATACCATCACACCCAATGACAGGAGTCACCCCTTGTCCCATTACCGAGCAACCAGTAGGACCCATCCACAGTGTGGCAGGCGGCTGCTTCTCATCAGATCACCTCCCCCTCCCCAGTCACACCAGAAATCCAAGGAGCTCAAAGTATGAGGGGGGCCAGAGACAGGCCTTCCTTCCCCTACCCAGACCCCAGATCACACTGAGCAGGGCCACTGGCATTCATAGGGCACCAGGCTTAGTCTCACCAAAGACACTGCAGAATCTGAGAAGCCCAGAACGTGGCTCAACCCCCAAGGCTGCATTCCTCCAGTCCCAGGCACAGAGGGCACCCAGTCACAGGAATGACCAGCAACAACTGATGGTCACCACGGTCCACACAGCCTGCGACAGAGGGCTGAATACACGGCAGGGAGAAAGGCATTTTGAACCCAGTAGCTAAGGTGGTGTGGAGAGTCCTTCCTCTCCAATATCCATTCCTGCCCTGCCTCCTGCATCTGAACCAGCTCCAAGGGGGTTTCAGGAATGAATGCATGCGCAGACACACACGCGTGCACATACACGCGTACACGCACACTATTTGCCGCCCCAGTAGACCCAACTCTATAATCAGCTGCCCAGAAATGCTATTTCAGGAAGCAGCAGGCCAAGCACTCCTTGAAGACAGACACAAACCCACCGGCATGGTGGACGCACGTGCCAGGCCACCCCCCAAGCCCCAAGCCCCAAGCCCGAGGCGCAGGGCCTCCCCCCACCCTGCCTTGGAAGAGGGGGGTGGTCTCAACACCCCTGTGGTCACAGATGCAATGACAACTTTGCAAAACGACAAGACACAGCCCAGGGCAAGGAGAGGCAAGTTTAAATAAAAGCCAGACTTGGGGCTTCATTTGTGCAGCCACATTCCATCCCACAAACTTACAACAGCCAAAAGCAGAAGAAATCTCTACCAAAAAAGGGGGGGGATGGGGAGTCCAGGAGACCCTTGGGTGTCAATTCCTGTGACTCTGAGCAGGGGTTCAGGGATACGGGGAGAGTGGACTTTGGCCGTCCGCCTACCTGTAATCCGGTCTCTCTCCATTCCTATGGATATATATATATATATGTATATATTTAGCAGCAGGCGGAGTCCCGGCGTCCCCGTTCAGAGGCGTCCCCCCTTCTCACCCCCGGCGCCCTCCCTCTCTCTGCCTCCTCCTCTTTGTCTTGTGTAATTTCTTCAATCTGTTGCAATCACGAATGCATCCAAATTACCACATTTCCATGTGCTTGTCATATGTTTGAGCTCCAAACTGAAGTAGCGTTGTCTCTTCAAACCAGGAGAGGGAAGGGAGCAAAAGAAGAGACGTTAAAAAAAAAGTTGGAGAGTGGGCCCAGGGTGGGCCTTGCAGTGATGGGGTCCCCTCACGTGCGAGGACCTGGGCCTGGCCTCCCAAAAGAGCGAGCGAGCGAGCGAGCGAGCGAGCGAGCAGTGGTTTCAGGGTCCAGCGTGCAGCTTCCGGCGGGTGGCGGTGGCAGCGCGGTCTCTCTCCACCCCCTCCAGCCCCCGCTGCCTGCCGGGCTCTCTTGCTTCTCCCTTTTAATATTCCCTTGGAGATGTTTAACTTAGGCTCTTGGAAACCAACTCGCAGTCAAATTCCTGGCGGCTTCCAAAGCCTTTCCTCTCCCTCTGGCCAGCGAGGCTGGGAGGCTACGATTTCCTTGGGCTGTGAGCGGTGGTTCACAAGCCTAGTTCCTGAGCGTCTGTCTCCCCTCCTCTCTGCCTGCCCGGTCCAGCCGTCCGCGTCCTGTAATGGGACTCCCCCTGGCAGGAGGGCTCCAAGATGGTGCCTGACACCTGCCCAGGTGGAACTCTGAAGTCCCGGTCCCCGGTCCCCAAGAGTAGCTGCCTGAAGTCTCAGAAGGAAATGCCGTCCCCTCCCCAGCCTCTTCCCTTCAGGCCCCGCCAGCAGGCTTGAGACTTCCTGGCAGATTTCCCTCTCCCACACATGAGTCAGTGTGTCTCACGGTCCCCAGGGAGGGACCCTGTCCCTGGCTGTGATTTCCCCAGACTCAGCGCAGCTCTTTGGGAACTGGCTGAGCTTGGGGGACTCGGTGCTGTTTCCGGCTGACAATCTGGAGGCTTGGAGGATGCTGGCTCAGGCTTGGGGAGGAGGGGGAGTGCTCCCCACCAGCCAGACATATGATGATGGACTAAGCAGAGAAGGTAGGAGGGCGACAGCAAGGGTCCCGGGGGCGGGGGGGGGCGGGGACCCTGTCTCAAGGGCTTTTAAAACTCTATGGTGGAGAGAGGGGCTGTGCTATGCCATCTCTAGTTAGATAAAATGTGTATTCATTCCAGTGCCACAAACTCGGGCTGTTTATGAAAATAACTGATTTTCAGCTTCTCTTGAAACAGAAGCTGATAGTGTGATAGAATCACACCAGGAAGCCTTCCTGCCTGGTCTGCACGCCAGTCTACTCTCAGATAAAATGTGCATTTACCACCCTGCTCTGATCCCCATGGGCCCTGGACAATATTTCCTGCTCCCTGGAGGACTCTAAGATGGTCAGCCCTGCCTACAGGACCACGTGAGTCATGCACAGCCAGACAGGGCGCAGTCAGCCCCAGGAGGAAGCCACAGGCCCTGCAATGGCCTTTCAGCTCTGTCCACGGCAGCTTCCGTCACAACCCTGCCTGGGGCAGGGACCCAGTCCTACCCTTTAGGCAGCAAAATTCTCGATAGAGAGTGCAGTTCCCAGTCTTCCTTGAGAGTAAATGACAATGCCTCACCCCCAGGGGCCTGGAGCACAGCCCCCAGGGCCACTGCACAGCAAGAAATGGGACACTATCTGCTAAGGAGGGATGGGGTTCTCAGTCATTCTAGGGGTATCATAGAAAGTGTGACAAAGAAAAAGACCTTGAGCTACAGAGCTGACCCAGTAAGTAACCTGGAAAGGAGACACACACACACACACACACACACACACACACACACGTACGCACGCATTCACGCATGCACACACGCACACATGAACAGGGGCAAGGATAAAGTAGGAAGAGCTGAAGATACTGCCATGAAGTGATCAGAGTGATTTGGCCACAAGCTAAGCAACACCTGGTGCCCCCAAAAGCTGATGGTCAGGCTAAGTCTCCCTCAGAGTTCCTGGGCAGCCCTGGGCACACTGGGATTTCCAGCCAGTGATGCTGAGCTCAGACATGTGGCATCCAGCTATGAGAAGATACCTGTGTCCTGTTTGCCATTTGTTAGGAAAGCCGCAGGACGCAGACAGGGGTGCCAGACACCCCAGGGCCTGCTGCCCGCCATAGATACTCTGTCACCCTGTGTCTTTCTAAACCACTAATGGTCATGGACTCCAAGAGCTGAGAAGCACAGGCATCAGTTGGTTTCTTTGCTCTCTCTTCTAACACTGAGAAAGTACCGTGAGCAGCTTCTCAATACAGATGCAGGGTCTGTTCACTGTGTTGTTTAGAAAGCATGGCGGACATGCAAGACTCTCACACAAAGCTTCCAAAGAGATAGGTAGACAGGCTGCCAGGAACGGAAAGCAAATCTCCTGCAGGCCCTGTTTCAGGCTTCAAGCACAGCCTTGACCTCCATTTATCACGGCCCAGTTTGACTCAAGCTCCACTTTCTCATCATGCCCAAACTCCAGGCACACTGGCCCAAGTGAGGGGTGATTTGAGCCAGTAGTGCCTGGCTCCAATGTGGCCTGTGTTAGTCAATAGCCAGCAACAACAGGAGGCAGTGAGGGGTGAGGTAAGGCCCACAGCTCGCTGGGCTCAGGGTAGGCACTGGGGTCTCCGTGCCTCCATCGTCAAGACCCACCACATGGAAGCCTTTCCATGCCTATAGAACCCTCCTGCCAGCTGGGTGCTGGTGGCTACTCAGGAGGCTGAGATCTGAGGATCACAGTTCAAAGCCAGCCTGGGCACAAAAGTCCATGAGACTCTTATCTGCAATTAACCACCAGAACACTGTAAGTGGAGCTGTGGCACAAAGTGGTAGCAGGAGCCTTGGGCTGAAGAGCTCAGGAACAACGCCCTGGCCCAGAATTCAAGCGACACATCTAACAACAACAAAAAAAAAGGCCTCATGCCTAAAACTAAGTGCCATGGCTCACGCCTGTGATCCTAGCTACTCAGGAGGCTGAGATCTGAGGATTGTGATTTGAAGCCAAACAGGGCAGGAAAGTCCATAAGACTCTTATCTCTAATTAACTACCCCCAATGCCAGAAATGGAGTTGTGGCTCAAGTGGTAGAATGCCAGTCCTAAGCAAAAAAAAAAAAAAAAAAATTCTGGACCATCATCCAGGTCCTGAGTTCAAGTCTCAGGACTGGCTCTCAGGCAGGCTTTACCCCCTCTTCTGAAGTAGGCTGAAGCTTGCTGTCAGAGGCAAGCAAGACCCCAAAGACTATGCCAACCCAAACTCCTCATGCCTGCCCCCAACCTGCCCAATCCTGGACACCAGTACCAGCAGCCCTTTTCTGTCCTTAGGGCATCACCCTCAGAGCAGCCCACATACCCAGGACGCTGCCATGACCCCCATGCTGACCCACAGAGCAGCCCACACACCCAGACACTGCTACAACCCCCACGCTGACCCACAGAGCAGCCCACACATCCAGGACGCTGCCACAGCCCCCATGCTGACCGGCAGAACAGCCCCATACTCAGGACACTGCCACAACACCCCCACGCTGACCCACAGAGCAGCCCACACCCGGGATGCTGCTATAACCTCCACGCTGACTCACAGAGCAGCCCACATACCCAGGACACTGCCCGGCCCCCAGGCACTGCAGAAGAACTCACTGGGCACTGAACCTGCCTGGTGAAGTGGTAAAGGGCAGCAGGAAAAGGGAGGACCATGGTCCTGCAGAACATTCTGGACAAGGCTTTGTTCTAGAACATGGCCCTCAGGGACCATCCTGCCATCTGAGCCTTCCTACTTGGCTTTCCCTCCTCGTAGAAACTTATGTCCTGAGCTGAGAAAGCCTGCAGACAGAGGCCTTGCCCACGGGAGTCAACAGGATGGGGTGTGCTCCAAGGTTCCTGGGCGCTGAGACCAGGCTCATTGGGGGTTTCTGGGTAGGTGCTTGCAGCAGAGTGTTCTGGTCAGCTGCTCTAGGCCCTGGGCCAGCACAGCAGCATCCCAGAAATGGCATCTGCTGGGAGGTGACACAAAACTGCCAGGTGATCCATGGCCTGCAATGCCATCTGGGAAAGAAAGTATCTTCCATGTATTTGATGGGGCAGCAGGAACCCGGGGAGGGAGGGGAGTCAGGGGGCCTCATGGCCCTGCTTCTGGTGCTCCTCCTGGGGTGAGGCCTAAGGGTGGGAAGAAGGCTCTCTGGCTGCAGGAATGCTTCCAGGCTCGAGGAGCAGACTTTCTGCCACCTTAATGCAGGGACTCGGAAACCTCCACACTGATATCAGGTTGTCAGCAAACACCCTCACTTAAAAAATGAGTTTTCCAGTGTGGGTATAGTAGCTCGGGCCTATAATTGCATCTTCTCAGAAGGCTGAGATCTGAAGATCGCAGTTCAAAGTCAGTTTGGGCAGGAAAGTCTGTGAGCTTTTTATCTCCAATTAACCACCAAAAAGTCAAAAGTTGAGCTGTGGCTCAGGTGGTAGAGCGGCAGCTTTGGATGAAAAAGCTATGGGAGGCTGGGAATGTGGCTCAGTGGCAGAGTACTTGCCTAGCATGCTCGAGGGCCTGGGTTCGATTCTTCAATATCACATAAATAGAAAAAGCCAGAAGTGGGGCTGTGGCTCAAATGGTAGACCATTATCCTTGAGAGTAGAGAGGCTCAGGGACAGAGTTCAATCTGAGTTCAAACCCCAGATCAGGCAAAAAAAAAGGAGGAGGGCCGGGAGTTTGGCCTAGTGGTTAAAGTGCTTGCCTAGCACACATGAAGACCCGGGTTTGATTCCTCAGTACCACATACATAGAAAAAAGCCGGAAGTGGTGCTGAGGCTCAAGTGGTAGAGCTCTAGCCTTGAGAAAGTCCAAGGACAGTGCTCAGGCCCTGAGCTCAAGCCCAGGACTGGCAAAAAAAAAAAAAAGGAGGAGGAGAAGGAGGAAGAAAAAAGAAAAATAAAAAGCTAAAAATCAACACTCAAGTTAAAGCCCCAGTATTAACACATAAAAATAACAATAATAAATAAGTAACTTTTCTAAATGGGCTGTGGTAGCCCTGCCTGTAATTCCAGCGTTCCGAGGCAGGATGATGGTGACCTCAAGGCCAGGCTCAGCTACTTTGCAATCAACACCTTGTCTCAAAATAACCAAGAGAGAAAGGGCTTCCCTGTCCCCTTCCTGCTCGTGGCAGACTTAGCTTCTGAAGTCTGTTTGCCTCATTTCTCTGGGAGCAAAGGAACTCTGTGCTGGGCCCTGCTGCCGGCTGCCCCGGCCCTCCAGGCTGGCCCTCGCCCAGGCCACTCCCCAGCCTGGGACCGCGGCATGCCTTACTGGAATCTTCCCTCCACATTTTATTATACCTCAAGATTCCTAAAGCAATTCAACCCAGCTCTTCTCTGACCTGGAGGCCGCTGCAGGGTCCAGTGGAGCCATCGGCCTGGCCCACTCTGCTCTGGGACCTTTCCAGTCAGCCTTGAAGGTGCCAGGTCTTGGGTTTCACACTAACAGCCCTCAGTCCTCGCACAAAGCCATCTGTCCATGGCCAGAGCCACCACGTCACTCCTAGAGGGATCCCAGGGGAGGAGAGGTAGGGTGGGGGTCACGTGGAGGTCAGGGTCCTTCGTGGAGCACAACCTACCATCCTGCATGCTTGGTAGGTGCCCAACAAACGTTGAACAATGAACCTGAGAATCCAATGTGCAGACAATGCCAGCCAGCACCCCCCTCACACACAGGACCAGCTCCCCACAACGGGGCACACAAGCTGCAACTGCTGTGATCAGTGGTGGCTGCCAGCTGCTAGGAGCCTGGCTTATGCCTACAATCCCAGAGGTAGAGACACTGAGGCAGGAGGATCTTGAGTTGGAGGCCAGACTAGGCTACATAGGGAGGCTCTGGCTCAAAGACATTTTCTTTTTTGGGGAACGGGGGAGGGGGAGAAATACTGGGGTCTGAACTCAGGACGTTGTGCTTACTAACTAGGAAAGTGCTCTATCCCTGAGCAGTTCCTCTAACCCCTTTTACATTGGTATAAACAGGTAAATAAGGTCTCATTTTATTCCCTAGGACAATCTGAACTGTGATCCTCCTGTTGTAGTGTCCTGTGCGGCTGGGGTGGTAGGACACCGCTATTGTTCTTTTTGTGAAGCTAGGATGACAGGTATATGTCACCACATCCAGCTACTAGCTGAGATGGAGTCTCAAGAACTTTTTTGGTCCGGGCTGGCCTCAAACTGTCACCTCCCACCCTCCTTCAATTAGCTACAACTGTATCCAGCTAAAATCATTTTTTTCTTATTTTGGTGGCACTAGGGGTAGAATTCAGGACCTTGTACTTGCTAGACAGGAACTCTCCCAGTTGAGCCATATACCTATCCTTTTCTACTTTTTACCCTTTTTTACTTTTTTTTTTTAACATTTATGCCTGGACCGACCTAGTCCTCAATCCCCCTAATTATATCTCCCAGGTACAGATCACTACACCCAGTTTTGTTGGTTGGAATGGGGCTGGAGAAATCTTTGCCTGGGATGACCTCAAATCCCAATCCTCTTCACCTCTACCTCCCAAACTGCTGGAATTATAGGCATGAACCACTACATCTAGCCAAAAGAAACAGGGAAATGTCAGGAATGCCTTGTGGCTGGCCAGCTACACAGACCTGTGCCTTTCTCTCCCTCCCTGGAGACACTGCTTTCCTCAATGCTTTCTTCCCCAGAAGGCAGAGAGACAGCTGCTTCTCAGACAAAGGAAAGGGAATGGACGTTTCCATTTTCAACTAGCTTTTGGGCCCCTCCCTCCACATGTCTCCTATCAGGTCCAATTTGTCCACGCATACCGATCAATCCAATCGCCTGCAGTGCACCAGGAGTCCCCAGCTCAGCCCCAGTCCAGGGTGCAGATAACCCAGGGCCTGGGTTCAGTGGGATGGGGAGGGTGGGGCCAAAGCAATGCTGCCCCACAGCAGGGACCAGAAGGGTGGAAGGAGCTTGGAGCTAGCATGCCTCATGGGCCCCTCAGCTGGGGAGGCTTGAGGCTAGAGAAGGGAGGCCCACAGGCCAGGGAGCAACCTGAGTGAGTGAGCAACCCAGTGCGTGCTCAGATGAATTCCCATCAGGAGACAAAGATGGCTGAGCCCATGGCCCAGCCTCTTGTCACCAACAAGGGCCTTCCTTGGTAAACATTTCTGATATTGGCTATGGGCAGGGGATCAGAGCGGGACAAGGGTCTGGAGAGAGATGATAATGGCCCAGCCAGGACATGGCCAAGGTCACAGGCAGCCCATCCAAGAGCTACTGGAGGGAGAGGAGTTGTGGAGATGCCTTGGAGTGCAAGGTGGAGCTTTAAGACATGGATAGGCAGCCAGCTAAAGCTTCAGAGGCACGGAGGACAGACAAGCGGACACCAGGATGTGGGGAGGAAGGAGCCAGCTGCTGGGATGCCAGTGGGCACCATGAGGCAAAGCCTTCTAGAGATTTAGGCGACCTCTTCCACCAGCAGCCACCTCCACACAACATGCGTCTGCCCATGTACCCAGAGCAGAGGCAGGAGCCAGAGGTTCCCAGGCCTGCAGCATTTCTTGTGCTGAGCAGCCTGGTGAGAGCCAGGAATGAGCGTGGCATGCACCACCCTCTGGCACCCACTGTCCACTGGGGACTCCCCCAGGGAGGCCCTAGCCAGGCCAGAGGCCTGAGTAAGCAGCCTTCCTTAGAGAGGGGGTGTGCAAGGCACAGGGAGGAGAGGACCAGGAGCTTCAGCCAAGGACACAGCGTTTTGGGGGAGGGGCACTCGGGAGGGAGGGGATGTGTCTCCCACAACAGCTGAGGAGAGTCCTGTAACAAAGACCCGCCGCCATGGGCTCACCTCAAGACCTCCCTCTCCCACAGCTCTAGGGTCACAGATTCAAAATCAAGGTGTCAGCACAGCCTTGCTCTCTCCAAGGCTCTGGGCAGGGCCCCCTCAGGCCTCTTTCCTCCTAACCTCCTCCTGGGGCTTCTAGCAGTTTCTCTGTCCTTTCCTCCTCTTAGCAAGGCACCAGTATGAGTATGTCAACCCACCCTAACCCAAGAAGGCTTCACTGAGTTCTTACACAGTCTTTTCTTCAATACTTTCTTTTTTTTGCCAGTCCCGGGGCTTGAACTCAGGCCCTGAGCACTGTCCTTGGACTTTCCCAAGGCTAGAGCTCTACCACTTGAACCACAGCACCACTTCTGGCTCTTTTTTTTTCTGTGCATGTGGTACTGAGGAATGGAACCCTGGTCTTTGTGCATGCTAGGCAAGCACTCTACCACTAGGCCAAACTCCCCGCCCTTTACACTGAGTTCTTACACTAACCATACTTGCAAAGACCCTATTTGCATGCAGGTCATGCACTGAGCCTCTGAGTGGACATGAATTTGGAGCAGGGGTTGGGGGGAGGGGGAGGCGTTACCGCAACCCTATCCAGAGGAAAGGGGGTTGGTGGTGGAGGGACTGAGATGAGGCCACAGATCCCAGAGGTACTGGAAGGA
Source organism: Megascapheus bottae (assembly GCF_031878675.1). Lineage (NCBI taxonomy): Eukaryota > Metazoa > Chordata > Mammalia > Rodentia > Geomyidae > Megascapheus > Megascapheus bottae. The sequence goes on along the minus strand of NC_143525.1, from coordinate 26,180,795 downwards.
AGAAAAGCAGAATCAGAGACACCGGAAGTGGCACAAAAGGAAACGGCTCTGGGGATCTGAGCCAGAGATAGGGAAACACAGAGCCTCTGTGGGAACCAGGGCAGAGGTCGGCCGAGCCTGCCATGGGGCTGCTTGGCCCACAGCAAAAGGGTGAGTGTGGGAAGACAGCCCGGAAGATTCTCAGAAGGGCACGAGCCCAGTGGATCCACCCAAAGAAACTCATGTGTGTACAGTTTTCAGGGGAGGTTGAGACAGATAAAAGCCCCCACTGCAGCCTACCTGCAAGCTGAGGGACACACCCGCTCACCCACACACTCACACACAGAGCAAGGCTGACTGTAGGAGGACCTTAATGATGCAATGCTGAGCATGTACATAAAGACGGGCTGTTCAGAACCAGCATGCACCAGACCCGCCTCACAAACCCAGCATGCACCAGACCCGCCTCACAAACCCAGCATGCACCAGACCCGCCTCACAAACCCAGCATGCACCAGACCCGCCTCACAAACCCAGCATGCACCAAACTCGCCTCTCAGGGAGGTGGACGCTGCCACGTGGGCAGGAGAGGGCTGCCCAGGCCCAGCTAACACTGCACTAGGTGTTTTGTTACTGTATTCTTTCGTGTGTGTGTGTGTGTGTGTGTGTGTGTATCAGTACGATACATGAACTGAGGCTCTTTTTGGCCTTCTCACTCAAGGTTGGTTCTCTACCACTTGAGCCACACCTTCACCTCCAGCTTTCTGGTGATTAAGTAGAAATCAGAGTCTCATGGCCCTCCTTACACAGGCTGGCTTTGACCCTCGATCGTCAGGATCTCAGCTTTCTGAATGGCTAAGACGACAGGCAGGAGCAATTGGTGACTGGCTATTCTTTTCCTTTTGTTGTTGGTTGTGGGGCTTGAACTCAGGGCCTGGAGGTGCTGACCCTGAGCTTCTTTGTTCAAAGCTAGTCTTCTCCCCTTCCAGCTTTCTGGTGGATAACTGGAGATAAGAGTCTCATGAACATTCCTGCATGGCTGGCTTTGAACTGTGATCTTCAGATCTCAGCGTCCTAGTCGCTAGGGTTAAGGTGTAAGCCACTGGCATCTGGCTAATTCTAACTTTTTTAAATAGGAAGGCAGAAAGTAAGTGATCATGTCCAAGCCTGGCATGGAGCCCAGACCCAAACTCAGTGAAGGGGGATCTCTGTGTTGGAGAGAGCAGAGACAAAGGGAGAAGGGTGCTCTGTGGGGATTTGGGATGGGGAGGCTGGGATCAGCAAGGCCCCTCTGCCCTGCTGGCTGTGGCGACAGGGCTGGGGGAAGCCCGCAGAGGACTGCATGTGTCAGCAGGCGGCCCCACGGGAAAGCCAGATCACCAGCTTGCAGCTTTGTGCTTCTGCAAATTATGCCTTAGGCTGCCAAGTGCTGACGGCACGGAACTGGCTGGTTGGGGCACAGAAAGCAACAGCCAGAAGGAGACCCCATCCACACAGCACCCCAAAACTGACCCCCAAAGTGCTGGGGCCCCCACCCGTCTCACGAAGGCCAGGTAGCAGGAAGAGAGGTGGGAGGGCAGAACTCATCAGTAGTAAAGGAAAAGGCCCCAAGAAAAGGTACTAGACAGACGGCGGTGGCAGGGGCAGGGCTGGAGCTGGGGAGTGGCTTTGCGTGGCTGCAGTGGGCGGAGACCTCTTAACCACTGCTGCTGAGTCGTCCAGAAGCTGGGGGGCCTCGGCCAGCGTGGCACCGCCTCCTCCCACACCCAGACTCATCACACGCACTCATGGGGACGTCCCAGGCACAGGTCATCCATGATGCCCACCCTGGGCCACTCACCAGGGGCGGGCAGCCCACAGTGCTGGAGCGTGGGCAAACCTAGCACAGGTTTATGCTGGCTCTAGAAAAGGACATCGGAGGGGCCAGGAGTGTGGCCTAGTGGTAGAGTGCTTGCCTAGCATGCATAAAGACCAGGGTTCGATTCTTCAGTACCACAAACATAGTAAAAAGCCGGAAGTGGTGCTGAGGCTCACGTGGTAGAGCTCTAGCCTTGAGAAAGTCCAAGGACAGTGCTCAGGCCCTGAGCTCAAGCCCAGGACTGGCAAAAAAAAAAAAAAAATGTAAATGACACAGGAACATAGGCTGTCAGCGTGGGGTCTAGAACTTTCCATTTTATTGCTACTAACCATGTGTCAATATTGAGTGACAATGAATAGAAAATTAAAGAAACCCAATGCAAGTGAATGAATAAACCAATGGGTGTGGCTAGCAGCCTCCAGCCAGCTGTGGCCACCGAACGAACAACCCTGGTCTAGAGGGGAGTGGGCTGGGGGGGGGGGTGCACAGTGCCCCATGGAAGAGCCACCGGGAGAGGGCGGTGTCGGGTTCTGGGCCCCAGCCATGCTGATTCACAGGTGATTTCTTCCCGTGCCTCCCTCACTTCCTCCGCCTCCTCTGGAGGACACAGCCCCGTCTGTCCTGGGTGCATGCGTCCCCTCTGCCCAGCACATAGGCCAGTCCCTGCACCTCCATATTCGGTGTCCTCACTGACAGAGTCCACATGAACAAGCACATCCTCTCACCACTCCGCCTCACTCTGCAGAGCTGAGAAACAGGAACAGCAGAGCTTGTGATGGCCGTCCTGAGGTTGGGCTGGGCTGGAGAAGCCCAGGGGAGCAGCTGAGTAGGCTCAGGCCTCGGGATCAAGGGGATCAATGCTACCCAGGCCAGCCCCAGTGATTGGCAGGGCTTCTTCCTGGCTTTGGGAGGCAACACCTGCTGATGACAGGGGATCTTTGTTTCCCCTCCACACTGACTATTGTCAAATCTCCAGATGCCCCCAGTGAAGTGAGAGGCACAGCCCCAAGTCCACAGCTTTAATCTCAGGCGACATCCCAGATTTGGAACTGGCCACAGGGTCTATGAATGGCCACAAAGCAGCCCACCATCAAAGACCCTCTGCCACAATACACCCACACCCTCACAGCCCAGCCTGGGCCACCTAACAGTATCCACTGCCTTGCCTTCCTCTGCCCTATGCCCACGGCCCTCCTTCTCCCTAGCCTGGGGTGGCTCTCTGGAGAAGTGGGCGGCCCCTGACCTCACCAGAATTCTCTCTGGTGGGGCTGTGCTGCCAGGCCTAGCAGTCACCAGTATGGGGTCTGTCCTAGGTAAGGAGCCCCGGGCAAGAGCGCCCGCCATGCAGGCAGGACCCAAGGGGGCTGACGCCCATCATGACGCTTACCTGGGCCTGCCAGGTCACCAAGCCTCCGAAGACGGCTGCTGGAGGTCCGCGTGGCCCCTACAGACAGAGACAACAGAGAGAGGTCACGCAAGGTCACCTGGGCGCTGCCTCCGCATGCATGCTCAGCACAGGTGTATCCTCACTTCTTCCCTGCCAAGTAACCCCAGACTGGCAGCCACCTGGAGCACTGGTGATGACTGCCAACACCAGGTAGAAGGGTGCCTTGCACAATCCTCTCCCAACCCTCCCACCCCTTCTGTAGATAAGAGATGAGTCTCCGCAGATGGGTACCTAGCCCACAGGTACATAGTGCCTAGCAGCTGTGCCCAAAGGAGGACTCCAAAATCAAGGCCCACCTCCAGCTTCCTCACTGAGAACGGAGAAGGGCTGACACTTGACCTGGTACAGCCACCCCTCCTGGACCCGAGGCTTCTGTGCGAGGAATTAGTTCTCTACACCAGAGACTGTGGCGCTGGGGCAGCCCTGGCCCAGCCACATGGCTCCCAGGGCTGTGGAGAGCTATGCTGGACTTGGAAGGTGGCTGGGGCTTTTCTCTTTCTGCGCTGGAGCAGTGTGGGTTGGTGCTGCAGGTGACCTCCACCAAGGCTGGCACCTCACACATCCCAACTCAAGGCCGCTGCAGGGCACTAAGCCATGCAGACCGCAAGGGCTGCCAGGAGAAACAGACTCAGGAACCCTGCCTGGGCAATGCCATGCAACCATTCTTCGGAAAGCCAGAGACATCCCCAACTAGCCCAGTGAGGACTTCCTCATCTCCCTGTCAACAGCACAGGCCATCCCCAGACATGTCTGCATAACTTCTACTCCAGCAGCTGGCCAGAGGACGGATTCTTCTCCATGGCATCATCCTTGCAGCATGGATTCACCTTTTCATTCATTCCATCCTTATTCCTACCAACCATCCATCATCTCTTCATCAATCCATCCCTCCATCCATGCATCCTTCCATGCTGTGTCCACCCACCTATTCAGCCAGCCAGCCATCTGTCCAGCCAGCTAGCTAGCCAGCCACTCACCCATCTATCTACCCACCCACGCAGCCATCTCTCTATCTAACCAGCCCCACTCACACATCAACCAATACCCATCCATTTATCTGGCTATCCCCCCATCCATCACCCATCCATCCACCAGTCCCTTACCCAATCATCTATGCAACAATCGACTCAGCCATCTACCCACCCAACCATCCCAACTCACACATGTGCCCACTCACCCATCCATTCCCTGAGCCCATGGGTAAACTGGCCTACTGGAGGAGAAAGCAGCTGGTCTTGCTCCTAAGGCTGGGAGGCAGGTGTTCTGCACACCTGCCTTCTTGTCCTGCTCACCAGGGTGCTTCACAGCTCGCTCGCGCGATCTCTCTCTCTCTCTCTCTCTCTCTCTCTCTCTCTCTCTCTCTCTCTCTCTCTCTCACACACACACACACACACACACATACACACACACACACACACACACACACACACACACACACACACTGGAGAGGGAAAATGGGAAATGTGTTCAGGAATGGGTCACTTCTAAGCCTAGTCTCTTCTGATGTTGAAAAAATGACTCCAAGAAGTGCACTAGTTTTAGTTGAGCACATAATATCCTATAAAGTAGCACCGAGAAACCCACCTAGCTGGCAGCTCTGGGGAGGGAGGGAGCACTCAGGCCTGGAGACCAGGGTCTTCAACTGAGCAAGCAGTGAGCAGCGTAGCTGAGTCCTGAAGAAAACAGGGTGGGGATGCTCCCGCCAAGGCTCTGACAATGGACAGGCACCCGGCCAGCAGGGGTTTGAGCGAGGCCCCCAGACCTCAGGCTGCAGGCCTCCCTCCAAGGCATCTAAGGATTCCACATTCCAGTTGAGAATTGAGTTATTTTTATATGATTTAAAATAAAACACATCTGGAAGGAGAGGCACTGGTGTGAAACCCCGCAGTCTGGAGTGGTCCCCGAGGTGGGGGGGTGGTTTGAAGCCAGAGCTCCTGGGAGCCAGCAAGACTCAGGCAGTCTAACTTCAGATCCAGGTCAGCTCAGACAGACAGAGTCAGCATTCTCTGAGAGTAGGTGAGAGGGTTAGAGAAATGGGTATTGTAAGCTTTCACCTTCAATCATACCAAGGACACACGCACAGAATCCTAGCTCCTTGAGAGGCTGAGAGCAGGAAGACTGTGGTTCAAGGCCAGCCTAGACGTACTCATGAGACTCCCACGCAACGGACAGCTGCATGCAGTAGTACAAGTTTGTCATCCTAGGTATGTGAGAGGCTGAAGTTGGCAGGACCACAGTCTGAGGCTATCCTAGGCAGAAAAATCTGAGAGACTCCATCTCAGTGGAAGAATCTGGACACGGTGGTATGCCCTGGCCATCCCAGCAATAAGAGAAAGCCTGAAATAAGGGATTACAGTCCAGGGCACACCCAGGCAGCAAGTCAGATCCTATCATGAAAGTAACCAGTGCAATGGGATGGAATGATGGTTCAAGTGGCAGAGTACCAGTGGAGCAAGCAAGTCAGCCTGGGCAGGAAAGTCTGTAAGACTCTTATCTCCAAAACAAGTCAGAAGTGGAGCTGTGGTTCAAGAAGTATCATGCTAGCCTTGAGGGGGGGGAGCTCAGGAAGAGTACCCAGGAAGTGGGGGGAGAAGGAAGGGAGGGAGGGAGGGAGGGATGGAAAGAAGAAAGGAGAGAGGGAGAAAGAAAAAAAGAAAGGAGAAGGAAGGAAGAAAAGAGAGCGGAAGGGTAGAGAAAGAGAGGGGAGGAAAGAAGAGAGGAGGCAGGGGAGCTCCAGCCTGTAATTCTATTTGTAAGGTGGAGATCTGGAGCCTGAAACTCAGGGACAGTCTGAGCACAGGAAATTCAGGAGTCCCTCTGAAGGAAAGCTGTGACTCTGGCTGTGGGGCCGCATGGCTGGGTGGGACAGGGCGCAGGTCATTCTCAGCCACACAAAGAAACAAGCAGGAGCACTGCAGCCCAGGCACAGAGACCCTGCCTCAAAAATAAATCAACAGCGCTTGCGGAGATAAAAACGCTCAACCTTGGGCTCGGAGTTTAGCCTGTAACTCTGCTGCTGTAACACACCGGCCTGATCACCTGCACGGTCCATGCTCGGCTGCTGGTGATGACATGGCTGAATAAAAAATGAGTTACAACCATGGCCCGGGTGCTGCCACACCCAGAAAGACCCCTGCTCCCACAATCCAGGGGAGCCAGCACCCTGAAGAGGAGAAAATGCAGCACTCGACAGCAGGAAAGAAGACATCAAGAGGAGCTGACACACAGAGCGTGTGCAGGTGATGGTCCTTCTGCAGGGCTCCGCCAGGCCTGGGCCCCGCTGGCACAGCGCTCTCCTGTCTCTGCCCACTGCTCACCAGGGACTTCTTCAGAGGAGAGGGAGACCTGAGCAGGTGGGGTGGCGACAGCTGTGACACAACCCCCACACCACCTGCAGCTGTCCTCATCTGCCTACACCCGGTGCACCTGCGCCTTCATTTGACGAGAACACCCGTTCCCTGAAATGCGCCCCACCCTCCTGGCCTCATTTTGCCCTCCTGTCTCCCTCCAGGGCTGGTCTCCATTCAGCTGCCCTAGGCTGAGGCACAGGGCGGCTGGTCACGCTCACAAGGGCACCTGCTGAAGACCACAGAGGAACTGGGCCTGGGCCAGGCAGGTGCTTCAAGGAGCAAGGAGTGGGGCCCAATTGCTTCCTGCCTAGACGAAGTGTAGGGTGGTTTCAGGGTCCCATTCCTCACCCAGTCCAGGCCCGCCTTAAGATAGCAAGGCTGACTGATATGGACTAAAGGGCTCCTGGCCTCCCACACCTGCTGAGGGAGGGGAAGGGGAATGGGGAGAGCCTGGGGGGTCCTGTCCCCTTTGAGCTGTAGAAGGTGTCCCCAGCAGCAGGTCTAGTCTCTTCTGAGAGGACGCAGTGTCCTCGAGCTCTGACATAGGGTAGACTCTGCTGTAACTCTAAGCTGCCTCTACCACATTAAGGAACCTTCACCTCAGAGGCCCTGCCGAGCCACACTGAGACAGGCCCTGATGACACGCTCACGTGGCTAAAAGCTGTAAAATGCATTCATTGTGCCGGGTACAGTGACGCAAACCTGTAATCCTGGCTCCTTGGGAGGCAGAGATCAGGGGTTAAAAAAAAAAAATTCCAGGCAGGGAGTTTGGCTTAGTGGCTGAGTGCTTGCCTAGCATGCACGAAGACCCAGGTTCAATTCCTCGGTACCACATACATAGAAAAAAGCCAGAAGTGGTGCTAAGGCTCAAGTGGTAGAGCTCTAGCCTTGAGAAAGTCCAAGGATAGGGTTCATGCCCTGAGCTCAAACCCAGAACTGGCAAAAAAAAAAAAAACAAACCATAGCCCCATCTCACTCAATGGCTGGGCACTGTAGATTATGCTTATCATCCCCAGTAACACGAAAAAGGACCACCCCAGACATAAGAGGAGACCCTACTTTGCAAATAACTGTCATAAAAGGAGCTGGAATAGGTGCTCACACATTCAGGAGGCTGAGACCTGAAGGATCACAAGTTCAAAGCCAGGCTAGGCAGAAAAGCCTGTGAGACTCTTATCCCCAATGAAGGAGAAAAATGCCAGACTGGAAATGTGGTCAAGTGAGTAGAATGCCAACTGGGCAAGCAAGCTGAGCCAAGCTGGCACAGGCCTTGAGTTCAAGTCTCATACCAACAACAGAAGTGATAGTCGTAGTAATAATGATAATCACTCAATGGAAAACGTTTCGCTAAGATCCCCATTTCTTTCTGCTCTGAGCTCCCGACCTGGACGAGATGACACCACAGGGTTGCTGACAGCTGGGAGCCGCTACAAGGGAAAGACATTTGGTTTGGCTGGAGTGGAGTAATATTTATGATACTCCCAGCAATTTCCACGTAGACTCCAGGCAGCACTCTGCATCCCAAGGTGGAAACGGATTCCAGAAATATTCCTTCCTCTGACAGATCCAGGTCCACCTCTGGCTCAATCCAAAATCATCAGACACGAGCATGTCCTGCGGTGCCTGGCGCCAGGAAAGTGCAGCCAGGGAGAGGTAGGATTTGAACCACACACTAGATGTGAGGCCAGGGCAAGGGGGTCTCATCTCTACAGGAGGCATGGTGAGCAGGGATTTGACTCTCGTCCACGTGGTCAAAAACAGACCACTAGTGGGCACCGCTGGCTCATGGCTATAATCCTAGCTAGTCAGGAGGCTGATACCTGAGGATCCTGGTTCAAAGCCAGGCCAGGCAGGAAAATCCATGAGATTCTTATCTCTCATGAACCACCAGAAAACCAGAAGTGGAGCTGTGGCTCAAGTGACAGAGTGCTAGCCTTGAGCAAAAGAATTCAGGGACAGTGCCCTGGCACTACTCCAATATCATTATACACACACACACACACACACACACACACACACACACACTCCATTTCTCCAAACACAAGTGCAGGCAGTAGGGACCGGGAGTGTGGCCTGCTGGTAGAGTGCATGCTTAGCATCCCTGAAGCCCTGGGTTTGATTTCTTGGTACCACATACAGAAAAAAGCAGATGTGGCACTATGGCTCAAGTGGTAAAGAACTATAGCCTTGACAAAGCCCGAGGACAGTGCCCAAGCCCTGAGTTCAATCTCTAAGACTAGCAGAAGAAGAGGAGGAAGAAGAAAAAGGAGGAAGAGGAGGAGGAGGAGGAAGTAGTAGAAGTAGTAGCAGTGCAGACAGTAATACAGCAGATAGATTATCAAGCACATCATAGGTTGCTAGGCCTCGCTGGGCTCACAGCAGATAAAATTTGGCAGAAGTCTGGGGTGTTTAGAGCAAATATTTGTGGCAATACCACAAACCATGTTGACCTCATTTTTTAGGCATCCTACTACCAAAATAAGAAATAATCTTATTTTTGACTCTAGAGGATTAATTTTTTATTTGTCCAATAGAAAATAATATTACAGAGCTTGGCATGATCCCAGCATAGGCTGAGCAGTGAGTTCAAGACCAGCCTGGGCTATAAACTGAGATATTTTCAGGAAGGGAAGAAAGAATGAATGAAGAAAAAAGAAAGAAAGAAAGAAACAGAAACAAAGAGGAAAACAGAAAGAGAAAGAAAAAAGCAAGAAGAAAAAAGGGAAGGCGGGAAGGAGGGAGGGAATGATATTACAAGGTCTTCTTATAAAGAAACAGTGGAAAAACATTGGAAAAAATGTTACTTTGCAGACATGACAGGTAGTTGATTGATAGTTTTTCTGGATTTTATGATGCTTATAATACTTGACAGCTGTTTAAAATTTTCAACTTGAGTGCTTGAGCATGTAGCTGGGGTACTTGCCAACTTGAGCGAAGCCCTGTGTTCAATCCTCAGCACCATCCAAAACAAAGAAAAGATAACTTAGAAGAACACATTATAACTTTTCCTAACGTTTTCCTGCCAGTGCCAGGAACTCAGGAGTTCACACATGCCAGGCAGGCATTTCTACCACGAGCTTCACCCCCAGCCCCAAGATAGAAATCTTTGAAGAATGGACTAAGCCCCAGCACCCTGGATTTGCCCTATGACCTCCCCTCCCACCATCTGTAAAACCTTCCTGTTAGAAACCCTCACAAAGGTTCTACTTCCCATACACTGTGTGGTCTGCCCAGGCATTTGACAGCCATTCACAGCCGAGGGCCAAGGGATCCAGCAGAACACCGGAGATGGGACAGTACCCAGCAACCAAGCTCTGCCGACCACCCCAAAGATGAGCTACTCCAGGGTGCCCACAGTGCCGGGAGCACTGTTCTGGCCTTTGACCTGTTCTGTGCCACAGACACCCACACACCCACCCTTCAAGAGCCAGCCCAGAGCCAGGAGTTTGGCCTAATGGTAGAGTGCTTGCCTAGCATGCAGGAAGACTGGGGTTCAATTCCACAGTACCACATATAGAAGAAAGCCAGAAAGGGTGCTGTGGCTCAAGTGCCAGAGTACTAGCCTTGAGGAAAAAAGTCCAAGGACAGTGCTCAGGCCCTGAGTTCAAGCCCCAGGACTGGAAAAAAAAAAAGCCAGTCCATTACAACCAAGGAAGTACCACAGAAACAGGGATGGTGTGGCCAGAGAGGCTCTTGGAGGACTAAAGAGGAAAGGAGGAAGACTGAGAGGAGCGGGCGGGCGGGCGGGGGAATAGCCACAGTTCCAAGCAGGGCCAACCTCTGGCTCTGCTGACTGAATGGCCAGAGGAACTGGAAGATTCCAGAAGAAACGGCTGGAAAGTGGCCAGGTGACAGGAGAGTGACCACCATGAGGTCAGGTCAGATGAGGCGGGCCAGTCTCGTGGGGTGACTGGATGGTCTCCAGGTCTGCAGTGGGCCGAGAAGCAGTTACCTCATAGGGCAGACAGGAGAAGGTGTGGCAGAGGGCCCACACAGAGCCCGGGCATCACCAGCCTCACACAGCAACAGGCAGAGAGGCAGGCAGACAGCTTTCCAGCAAGTGACCTGGGACTTCTCAGTGACCCACTGGCATCTTCCATTCACTGTCTCTGAATAAAATGCCAGGGTGAGAATCCTTGGGTGGCTCTTGGGAGCCCTAGGAGTGCCAGTAAAGAGTCTTACCTTGGGTAATTATCTACTTGAAAAAATACGCACATGAGCGCGTGCACACACACACACACACACACACACACACACACACACACACACACGTCACTGTAAATGTGCCCAAGAGGCAAATGATGACAGAACATTATTTCAAGAAGCAAGAAACAAGCTTCAACCAGTGCCGTGGCTTACGCCTATAATCCTAGCTACTCATGAGGCTAAGATCTGAGGATCATAGTTCAAAGCCAGCCCTGGCACTAAAGTCTGTGAGGTTCTTACCTCCAATTAATTACCAGAAAACTGGAAGTGGCACTGTGGCTCAAGGGGTAGGGCAGTAGCCTTGAGCTGAAGAGCTCAGGGAAAACACCCAGGCCCAGAGTTCAAGCCTCATGACTGACCAAAATAAAACAAAAGTAAAGAAGCAAGCTTCATGACTAGAGCTAATCCCCAGCCAGTCAAGCCCCACCTACTGTAACAGGGTCAGGGCCTGATAGACAGCCATGGTTAGCAGACCCTTTATAGAAGCTGGGCCATTCACTTGAAAAAAAACATTAACACAACCATCTGAGCCATGCCAGTGATTTGATTTCAACTGAAAAGAATTACCATGAAATACTTCCCCCGAGCCCCCCGAGCCCCCCCGTGCCATCAGTGGGCTTGAACTCAGTGCCTGGGTGCTATTGCTGAGCTCACTCAAGACTGGCACTCTACTCCCTGAGCTACAGCTCCACTTCTAGCTTTCTGTTGGTTAATTGGAGATAAGAGGCTTTCAGACTTCCCTGCCATTCTGGTTTTGACCTGCGATCCTCAGATCTCAGCCTCCTGAGTTGCTGGGATTAACGGCATGAGCCACTGGCACCCGGCAAAACACTTTCTATGCAGAACACAATTCTGAAAACACAATTCTAGACCTCTGACAATTCAGGGATCACTGGCGGGGACAAGTCCTGGCGGGAACGAAGAAAGGAAATGTTACAACTGAGCCACTGCTGGATTTACCAAGGTCGCCTTTCAGTTTTGACTTGGCATTGTTTGGCAAAAAAGTAACAACACAAAACTAATAGCCACCAACAATACCAATAGGAAAGGAGAGATATCGTGTGTGTGTGTGTGTGTGTGTGTGTGTGTGTGTGTGTGTGTGTGTGTGAAAGAGAGAGAGGGAGAACAGAGAGAGAGAGAGAGAACAGAGAGAGAGAGAGAGAACAGAGAGAGAGAACAGAGAGAGAGAACAGAGAGAGAGAGAGAGAGAGAAAGAGAGAGAGAGAGAGAGAGGACAGAGCCTGGCAGTAAAGTGTTAAACCCCAGCTACCAGGAAACTCTATCCACACTGACTCACTCATAGCTGAGGTTTGCCACACCTTGGAAAGCGGGGAAGCAGTGAGATGCCAATCTTGGCAAGAAGTCACCACCGTGTTCCTCCCCTCACCCCATGAGGCCAGCCGCTGCGTGCGTACACTTGGCTGTTCCACTTCCCAGCGCTTCTACCCAACAGGGTCTCTTCTGAGCCCCCCCCAACCCCTCAATCTGCTCACACATTTGGCCCTTGTGGCCACAGGGCCAGAGTCACAACCCTTGTTAGTGAATTTCAGCAATAGCCCAGCAAATCGATCTATTGAGTCAGCCAGATTCTCAGCCAGCTGCAAGACGACAAGGTGAGCCCACTTCCAAGGGGCCTGGGCTACACAAGTGCTATTCCCTCGCTGGGGTCCGACCCTGGTGGAAACAGGAGCCATGACTGATGGGGAGGCTGGGAAGGGAGGCCCCAGGATGCAGATCTAGTGGACCTGCAGCACAAGGCCCGGCTGCCTGCCAGCTCACTTCACTCCCGCCCAGCCCTTCCTGTAGTCACCTGCAGCCCAGTTCCCAGTTTGCCCCAGGCAGAGTCCCCACTGTTCCCCAACACGCTTGGCCCCGCCTCACTTAGCCTGGCAAAGCCCAGGTGCTCCGGATGTCTGCGCAATGCAGGGACCAGAGTCCTGACCATAGCCTGGCTTCTCATCAAGGCTTGGGGGGGGGGGGCAGGAGGGAAACAAGGTGGACAAAGAGAACAATGGAACTAACCTAGACGGGGCTGAAGCCATGGCCACCACCTGGGCTCCTTCTCTGATACCCCAAGTCAGGGCAGGGTGAGGAGCCAGCAAATCTGAGGCTCCAGGGAGGCCTTCTGGGCTCTCTTTATCCCTTGGTCTAATGTTCTAAGAGCCCAGGGGCCAGGATGGTCTCCCCTCCCTGCTGCTTCCTGTCCTCAGGCTTCCCTGCTGCCAGCAGTCATGCTTCAGAGAACCAGGTCAGATTAGGCTGGAACAAAGCTCAGTTGTTGCTGAGCTGCCAGGAGGCCATGGATAAGTGAGACGCCTGGGGACCAGCCCCCTCCACTGCCCCTTCACAGGGCCGCAAAACCCAGCGGCTCAGGGTGGAGCCAGGAAGATACATGGAGAAGATTAGGCCAGGAACTGAGTGATCACTCCATACTGGGGACCTGAGGCCAGGTTGGTGCCCAAAACTACCTGGGTATAGCCAGAACAGAGGCTGGCACCCAGAAGTACCTAGGAGACATTTCTAGAATGAACAATCACATTCACATGGAAAGATAAACAGACCAGGAGCCTCAGGAGACAAGGTCCTCCCAGCCCAGCTGTGCTGCCCCAGCCCCACTGCCAAAGTTCCTGGGGCCAGGGAAGGGACAGAGGTGATCGGACTCACAGTAGGGCACTTCACTGTTACCGGGGAAGCTGGCGCCCAGCAGGCTTGGCAGCTACAACCTCTCCCTGCCTGCCATCACAGTGATTCCCCCTCAGGGGCCAGTATCCACCAAGATAGATCCCCTCCAGTTTTAATCCCGGGTCAAAGACCTCCAGTCGTTGTCATGGAGCCCATCCGAGGCCTCTCCAGGGTCCCAGGTTACTCTGCCATACAACAGCGCCCGTGTATTATGCAGCCCCAGGGGGCTTCGCCCAATCCTCCATAAGTCCTTGGCCAGGGCATTCCCATGGTAACAATCCCAACAAACAGAGGAGTAGCAACTCCTTACTCCAGAGGCTCACACCCCTCAGGCCTGGGGCCTCTCTCTGGAGCCTCAGAACCAGAAGGCCTGTCTAGGATCCTCTGCTTATCACGGGGCCTGCTCTGTGGTGTGCTGTACCTTCCTTATCAAGAGCATCTTAAGCAAACTGCAGAGCCCATGTAATACTGCCCACAGACAAACAGGAGGAAACCAGGGCCTCCAGGTCTTGCCCACGTGGGGGCTCTGGGGTAGACTGGGACAGGAAGGACAATTTGAGGAGGGCAGCCCACAGACTCAGTATGGTCAGGGAGCACTTCTCCCAAGTCCTTAGCTAAATGTCTTCTGCTGATACCAATCCAGGACCTTCAAGCTTACAGCCCACCACCAAATCCAGCTGGATCCCAACTCCATGGATAGCAATCCCAACTTCCCTCTGCACTCATTCCGCCTTGAACTGGCCCAAGATGGGCTGTCTCCTATTCGGCTGTATGGCTGGATTCACTGAAATCTCCCAGAACCCCCTGAGGCAGGCCAGGAAGACACTAGTGGGTGAGCAAGCAGGGTGGGGAGGCCCCGAGCCTTCTTACTGCCATGCTATGCTGGCAAGTGCTTGCCCAGGCCTCGACTCAGGCAGCTCATGACGGGGAACTCAGGGTGGCATGAGTCCAGCAGAGCCCTTTCCCTGCAGTCAGGTCTCCTGAATGAATCTCGATAACAAGCTTGGGCGTGAGGGGACAAGTGGCAGCGAGAATGGACACGGGTTGGCACAGGGGCCTCTGCTGAAGAGGAAGACAATGTCAGCATCCTTCTGGGAATCTGAAGGTTCTGGAGGATCTTGAGGGCTATGCTGGCAACCGCCTCCCTACCCAGACCTTCACAGATGCCACCAGTACAGAGCAGGAGCTCGACTGTCACCCCTTGACTGGGACCAAGAAAGTCCCTAGACATGCTGTCACCCCTGTTTTGGTCACTGGAAGAAAATGCTATGCAACCTGGGGTGCTGAAAGAAGCCTGAATACAGAGCCCAGCGGAGGTGGCAAGCACAGCCTGCAGCAGCGCAGGCGAGGGAGGCCAGTGGCAGGTCCCCGCCCACCCAGGATGGAAGCAAATGGCCTCCTCATTCCGCCCACCATCCAGGCGGATAATGCCCACCGTCTGCTCACACATAGACTCAATCTAGCAAACGGGACACCTGAGATCACCACAGCAAGGTGGCACTTGGGATTCAATGCCAAGAGCCTGTCCCACCTCGGCCTTGGCTTGGGTCTATGCATGGAAAGAGCCGTTTTATTCCTTACTGCCTAAGAACTCCTTCTTCCAGCCTGCAAGCCCCTGCCCCTCCTTGGGGGGGGGGGGGCAGTGGAACAAATTGATGTCCCTCACCAGTATCACCAGGAGAATGCAGGCTTCCGCTAGCAAGGACTTTTTACTGTGGAGCTCTGACTCTGTGTGCCAACACACGAAGCCTGCTGTGGACATGCACAGGAACACTGTCTGACATCCACCCCACACCTCCCATTTCTGCAGACGGTGTGACAACCACTCCGAGCATTTTCTAGTAAACAGGCCAAGAAAGATAATCCCCTCCATCTCTAGGAAAGACAAAATAAAAAGCTTCCCGATTGCCCTTGGATTTTCAGACAATAGAAAGATTTTTAGTATTCCTTGCTACTTTATTTTTGTGGCACTGGTGGCAGCTTAGAGTCCCAACTACCCAAGGCAAGGGTCCCCTGTTTAGAACAGGAGACCTGGAAGGCACTCAGCCTTCCAAGAGCCCCCAGTCGGCTGCCTGCAGCCCTGCCAACCTCCACACTGCCACAATGCAGACCTGGGAGCACAACCAGGTGGGACGCAAACCAGAACAAGTGCAAGGCCTCCCTCTGTCTATCCTGGGGGTGGGGATGACGCTTGCCATTCAGGTAAACATAGGAAGCCACCGAGCCTGGTTGTACCAGAGGTGGCTCCTCTCCCCCTATACACTTTATGTCCACCTGCTGCAAAAAGTTTTGCTGCTAAAAATAAACATTTACTTGGTAGGGAATGGGATAAGTTCAGATGCCAGCAGAACAAATGCCCACTCTTCTCCGAATAACTTCCAGGCTCAGAGATCTTAAACCTGTTTCCCAGGCCCTGGCGTGGTCCAAGCAGGAGGGTTCCCACACCCCTGCAAAGGGGCAGGAAGGATCTGGAACCTACCTGGGAAGCCCCCAGCAGCGGGAGATGAGTTAAGGAAGCCAGTGCAGCCTGGGGCCGCCATACCCACAATCACCCCAAACATCTGCAGCATGCTGGGGGCCGGAGGGGGGGGGGCACCTGAAAGCCCTCTCGAGACCACAGTGTCAACACCCGCTGTGCTCAGGGTCAGCAAGTTGGCAGTCAGGAGGTGGATGGTAATTCTAAGCTTCTGACCCAGAAAGTTATTTTAGGGCAGGTTCTGAATGATCTTCTTTGAGTCGAGGTATTTATTCTTTATTACTCATTTCAATCCCGGAATACAGAATGTAGGAGGAAACAGAAAATGGCCTCAAGGCAGGGGGTGGCCCAGGTGACCTCTTCTCCAATGCAGCCCTGAGATTTCATACTCTCATGGGGAACAATCAATTCACCAGAGCTGGCAGAAAGCTTCCGGCCCAACGGGATGAAGGGAGAGACCTCCTGGGAAGGCTTATGAGACAGTTTGGGAGGACTGGGGAGGACAAAAGATCCTCCCTGGGTCTCCAGGGGAAGGGAAAGAGGCAGGGGACATGGAGATTGCCCACAACCTGCCCTGCGGCCTCAGCGCGTCCACCTGTGAAGTGGGGTGCTCAGCAAGGGTTCTGAGCCAGACCTCCTCCACCTGTGTCCGGTGGGACCCGCCAGGGGGGAGCTAGGATGCGGGGCACTGTGGGCCCCCTGGGACCCAAAGGATGAGCCCGAGCTACCAAGCACGAGTGCCCCTGGATGGCTTCGCTCGAGGCGCCCCCGTGCCCCGCCAGGCAGAGGAGGATAACGCCAAGAAATAACGCCATAGCCTGGACCACCCGCCTGGGAGAGAGGCGCGCAGGAAGCTCGCGCCCCGCCCGCCCCGCCAGGCACGGCCACCGGGGGCTCAGGGCCCGTCCCGGACGCGACTCCAGGGCGGAGGTCAGACGTGGCGCCCCGGGCACGCGGAAGGCTCCACGCGCCGCGCCCTCGGTCCCGCGCGCGTGGAGGGGCCCGGCCCACCCCGGGCGCCTCGACCACTCCCGGCCGCCCGCGCTCCCGCACCGGGCGCCGGCCCCGGCCCCCCACGGGCGCTGCGCCCACCTGAGTACGACTTCTTCATGGCGCCGCCCGGACTGCCGCTCCCTCGGAAGACCTTGTGCGGGGAGGCGCGGGGCGCGGGCTCCCAGGTCGCCGATCCCAGCCGCGGTGGGCGGGAGAAGGCGGCCCCGCCCCGTCGAGGTGCGCGCCGCGCCCTCCCTCCGCGCCGGGCTGCGCTGCACCTGGCGGCCCCCCGCGGGGGCGCGGAGCCGGGCCCGGAGGGGGCGTCGGGCCGCGGGGTCCGAGGTCGAGGTCGGCTCGGCTCGGAGACCCCGCGCCTCCCGTCCCCGGGGCCGGGAGTCCGTGCGGGACGGAGCCGGGCCAGGTGGAGGCTCGAGGGAGGAAACTCCAGGAGCCGCCCCGGCGCAGCCCGCGCCCCGGGCGGGGATGCTCCCCCAAGGGGCGGGGCCGGCGGCTCGGACCTGCCCGCTGACCGCCGCAGCCAGGGAGCCGCTCGCTTCCGACGGCTCCGGTGACGCGGGGCGGGGCGCGGGGGGACCGGCACCCGGCTCCCTTACTTCCCTGGATTCTTGAATCCGGAAAGGCTTTATCCCATAATGAACGTCAGAGGAGAGCGGCGGGCTTCATGCGCAAGAGTCGATGGAGACCGACACGGGGTGGGGAGGAGGAGGAGGAGGAGGAGGAGGAGGAGGAGGAGGAGGAGGAGGAGGAGGAAGAAGAAGAAGAAGAAGAAGAAGAAGAAGAAGAAGAAGAAGAAGAAGAAGAAGAAGAAGAAGAAGAGAAAGAAGCACCTGCCCCATGGAGCCGCCCCCCCCCCGTCCCCACTCCGTGCGCCCCCGCCCACCCCGCGGCCCCGACTCTGCCTCCCAAGCCATCTGCCACGCCACAGCCCCCGCCCTTCTGGGGTCTCCAGCACCTCCGCATCGCTGGGTTCTGGGAGCAGGGGCGCACAGCCATGACCTGGGCACCCACAGCCCATCACAGCCAAGGCCAGCACCTGCACTCTCCTCTTTGTCCAGGTCTAGCAGATGCTGAATTCCAAAATCTGCAAGCGGGAGTGGGCGAGAGGAGGAGAGCACTGGGGGGTCTAGAGGGGGGCATCAGTAACTGTCGTGTGACCCCCCCAGGGGGGCATCAGTAACTGTCATGTGACCCCCCCGCATGGGCAACGCTCCAAAATGGATGAGTGAAGTGTAAACGCTGACGCCCTTCCTCTTGGTTCAAGCGTACTACAAACATCGGTTTGCTCTTTTAATAAATGACCACAGGCTATATTGTGCTATCAAAACTTCTGGCCTTGAGCTCCCCGTCCTCCTGCCTCATCCGCCCACAGGCCTGTAGGGGGAATTTTGAAAAAAAAAAAAATTGTCTTTCAAACACCCAGTTCCTCTGCCAGGTCATGAAATGTCTCCACATCTCCGTTTTCACTCTCCTAAATGGAGATTGCAATACTTTACAAGATGGTATGAAGTGTCTCTTCTACTTTAACTGAAAAACCCAAAACTTCGGGGTGAGCAGAATCCTGAGTGGCTCCACCGGTGAGGGAACCAGGGAAGAAGACACTGAATGCCAGAGGACTCTGCTTCCATGGGTATCAGACAGTTTAGAACTGCTACCTGACAGAGCCTGGGAAAAAAAGAATCCATGAGTGTGTGAGGTGCTGAGGACCAGCAGAGGCTTCCAGGCAAAAGGCTGAAGGCATCACAGAGCTTTTCTGCTCATTATAAAAATAAGGAGAGAGATGACCTAACACAACCAGCTCAATCTCCCAGTGGGACGCAGGAGGACAAGCAAAGGGCTGGAGCAGTCTTTTGACCACCAAAGGATTCCTGAAGAGTTTTAGGATTGTACCTCAGAAAAGACAGGTGAGGTGAAGCCACCTGTAATCCCACTTAGGAGGTGGCGGACAAGGGCCCAGCCTGGACGACACAGCAAGACCCTGGATAAAACAGTAGAGGAGCCTCGTAGACCCCCAGACAGATGAAGACATTCTGAGGCGCCCCTGCAGCATCCCACAGCAGTCCTATGGAGCCAAAACTCAAAACTGGTAGGATGTGCACCAGAGTAAGCCCTCACTCAAGCCACTGGCCTTAGCTAATAATCCCCTGTTAATACCGGCTTATTAATACCTGGCCCCACAGGTGCCACACACATATAAGCCTAAGTCCTAAGATGGAAGGTGGAACGCTGGCGAAGTACTTGGGAATTCTCTGCATGTTCTGGGTGACTTTTTTCTATCAACCTAAAATTGCCCTCCCAAAAAGTTCTTTTACTATGACTACTGTGCTAGCTCTGGGAATGAATTCAGGAGTGGTGCTCTACCACTTGAGCCACAGCTCACTTCCAACTTTTTGTTGTCATTGGGGATTCGCGTCCCACAGACTTTCCTGCCCCAGCTGGATTTTTCACAATCCTCCTGAGTAGCTAGGATCACAGGTGTGAAGCTTATTATTTTGTTCATCAATTCTGTGAGCTTTTGTTCTGTTCTGATTTGGGTTGGACAGAGTGGGTTCTAGTTGACGTGTTTAAAAGTCCCAGGCTTTTGGAGGAATCGGGTTCCTGCCCTGGATGGGGTGAAGCCAGGCCATTGTGAAAGAGGCTTTTCACCCGTGAAGAGGGGAGTGGCTGGGAAGGCGGTAGTGCCAGCTCCCTGTGGGAGACAAAGTGTGACTCAGGACAGGGCTGGATGAACTCTCCCTCTCCCCCTGCACCTGCCACCTGTGCCCCAGGACGGGTCACATGACTAGATGCTAGCCCCGTGTGGGTGGAGGAGGTGGGGGGATCCATGTGGCCAATGTAAGGCTTCCTACCCCCCACCCCCCCGCCCCATCCCAGTGTGCTCTGACACTGCATGAAACCCCTCCCTTTGAGCTTGAGGTTTGGTCACAACCAAGAAAAGCAGCCTCTTCTGAGGCTAGGTCAGAAAGGGGCTGATGTCGCCCCTCAAACCCAAGCCTGAGCAACTCCACCTCCTGGGGCCTCCTCGTGCCCCATGGAGGCCAACACACATGGGACATGTATCAGCTAGCTGCTGCTGTGTAACAAGTCACACAAAGGTGGTGGTTTCATACCACACACTGGTCCATGGCCAGATCTAGGCTGACTCCCGTCTCTGGGTTTCCACAGCCCAGTCACAGTGCAGGCCAAGGCTGAGCTCTCATTGCAGGCTCCAGGGGGAAGATCCGCCTCCACACTTAATGGTAATGGCAGACTTGTTCTTTGAAGGCCAAGACCTCTGTTTTCAGCCAAGCAGGAGGACCTCCTCCACCAGCACCAAAGCCAGCTGGGGAGGGATACTGCTGGCAAGACAGAACTGGCAATCTCCTGCCATAGGAGTGCCTTGGCCCATTTTGCGTTGCTTTAACAGAAATGCCGAGACTTATAAGGAAAAACAGGGTCTGTCAGACCCCCCAGCCCCGCCACCTCTCTCGTCCATCTTGGGGCTTGATCTCAGGGCCTGAGCACTATCCCTGAGCTTTTTGCTCAATGCTAGCAGTCTACTATGAGCCACAGGGCCGCTTCTGGTTTTCTGATGGTTCATTAGCATTAAAGAGTCTCATGGACTTTCCTGCCCAGGCTGGCTCTGTACTGTGATCCTCTGAGCTCAGCCTTTTTTTTTTTTTTTTTTTGTCAGTCCTGGGCCTCGAACTTGGGGTCTGAGCACTGTTCCTTGGACTTTTCTCAAGGCTGGAGCTCTACCACTTGAGCCACAGCACCACTTCCATCTTTTTTCTATGTATGTGGTACCGAGGAATTGAACCCATGTCTTCGTGCATGCTAGGCAAGCACTCTACCAGTAGGCCAAACTCCCGGCCTGTGAGCTTAGCCTTTTGAGTTGCTAGGATTGCAAGCATGAGCCACTGATAACTAGCTTTGGAAAAAGAAGTCTCCTTGGCTGCAGTTCTAGTGTCCAGCATCTGGAAAAGTGTCTCATGACACAGTAGGAAAGTGAGTACAAGGGAATAAGAGAAGAAATGCCAACACAAACACACCTCCAGGCTCAGGTCTGGGTTCAGTACAAGGCCCTGAGTTTAAATCCCACTTCCACTAGAGAAACAAATAACTGAGCTTCTGTTACTATTACCAATGGCTAAGAACTAGAAGTAGCACCAGGACCTCAGGTATCCTAGGCAAGTGCTCGACACGCAGATGTACCCCCAAAGTTACTTTGTGAGAAGCCATTCTGAGGAACTGGCCACTCCTCAAGAGATCATCCCTTGGGGCTCTGCTATCCCCCAACATCACTGAACCGGGAATCTTTGGGAACACAACACATCTAAGCCACAGGATAAGGTGGGAGTGAGGCACCTCCATGCTGAGTTCTGTACTGAGGAGTCAGAGACTGCGGGACTCCTCGGAAGCCACACCCCGAAAGGCTGCTAGGCACCTCAGAAGCCAACCTCTGGGGAAGGCCCAGCTGGAAGCCCATCTGCAGGGCAAGTGCTAGTGCCTGAACTGCAGCAGTGAGCCTCAGCTGGTCTTCAGCCGTCCTCCACTGTCCCCTGTCAGCCAGCCCGGATGAATGTGCTCAGACTTTCAGGTCTGGGCCAGTCTGTGCCGGTCAGTCCTGAGCACCTCCCCACGGCCCAGCTTCTCAGCCCGCCTGGCTCAGCATCTTTGCTGCTGACTCTGCTCTGCTTCTGGCCATCCTGGGGGCCTAGACCTGTCAGATGATTGAGGACTTGCAGTGTGTGTGAAGTTTGTGCAAAGGTGTGGCTCTGGAGCAGCACTCAGCGCAGTGGATGTGCCTCCACACCACAGCCCCAGACACTGGAAATTCCTACCCAGAGCTTCAAAACACCCACACACCTGTCTCGGTAATAATCTCTTTCCAGCTGCTGATTCAACTTGTAGTTCCTGAATATTTTCCTCTCATCCCCATAGGCCCAGTGGATAGTATTTATGCTTTGATTGGGAAGATGTCACGTAAGACAGAGCATGTGACAGTGGCCACAAAGATACAGAAGGGGGAATACCAGAGGATACACAGCAGGATCTTGGTTCAGAAGGAAGTTCAGGAATTCAACTCAAGTAGACGTGTGAAAGGCTGTAGGCTACTCCAAGGCCCTGTGCTAGGCAGAAAGAACAGGGAAGTCCCTCCCACACAAGAAGCTGGAGAGGGGGCCCAGGAGGCTGAAGCCCAGAAAAGCCAGAGACATGGTGGGTGAGGAGTCCTAAGAAGAAAAGGAAGTCTTAGATTCTGAGAGAGGCCAAGTGCCAGTGGAAGCCAAGTGCCACTGGCTCACAGCTGTACTCCCAGCTACTCAGGAGGCTGAGATCTGAGGATCGCAGTATGAAGCCCATCGGGGCAGGAAGGTCCATGAGACCCTTAGCTTCAATAAACTACTCAGAAAAAGCTGGAAGTGGTGCTGGGGCTCAAGTAGTAGAGTGCTAGCCTTGAGCACAAAAAAGCGGTTCTGACAGGGGCCAGGCAGATCAGCAGGTCAGCGTTTAGGAAGAATGGATGTAGATGACCCTTTGAGCCCATTGGGATCACAATTCAGGGGACTCAGCTCTGGGAAGAAGCTGACTTGCATGGCGATGGAAGAGGTAGAGATGGGAAAGGTGTGTGGGACCCAGGAGGTAAAATCACCTGTGGCGGGATGGGGGTGGGGGCAAGCTGAAGGGGGCAAGGTGTCAGGATGATACGATGAGGGGCCTACAGAAGTCGCTGGGTGGCAGGTGGGGCCTCTGGCAGTGAGGGCACCACAGGACAGGCTGACAGGTGAGTGAAGGTCTCAGCTGACCCTGGTGAGACCCTGGCTGTCTAGGCCTGGATCAGATGCCAATGACCAGGGCCTTTAGCCACAGGTATGCGGCTCTGGACAAGACAGAGCAGCGCCCCAGCACGCATCAACCGCAGGGGGAGGTAAATAATAGTCCTCTTCCAAATGGAGGCTGCAGGGATCACCCCCAACTCCAGAGGGGGCCCGTTCTTGTTTAGTCCCTGACTGAAACCTGACACTTTTGTTCACTGGCTAGCACTCTACCAGCAGAACAGAGCAGAGCCTTCACAAACACAATCAAGTGTTTGCTTTCAATCAGGGTGGGTGTTTTTGTTTTTGTTTTCCTTTTAGAGTAATGGGAATGAAACCCAGGGCCTCATGTCTGCTAAGGCAAGTGTGGTTCCATGAACAACCCTCCACCTCCAAACAAGTGTTAATGACATGCAAAATTCACCTCCATCAACGTGTGTTGAAATGGGGGAGGGGTCTCACTGTAAAGCCCTGGCTGGACGTGAACCACCATCCTCCAGCCTCAGCTGGGATTACAGGTGCTCAGAGTCTGCCAACGTGGAAGTGGGCCCTGAACCCCAGCCCAGCAAGGCGCATGCTCAGCAAGGCACACACCCACTATGCACGCTCTTTCTCTCCCCACCCCCCCTTCCTCTTATAGTTGGCAAGAAGCTACCAATGACCTTTGGCCAGCTCTCTTTTACAGGTCACTTCCTCCTGTCTATCTCCCTCTGGCCCCTCCCTCCAGGGGGCAGGGCCTGAGTAAATTAGAGGGAAAAGGTCACTCCAGGGCAGAAAGAAGGAAAAAGCAGACCTCCTTGAAGATATTTCACTAAAGGGGAAGCTAAGGATCCCTTAAAAAACAGCAGCAGGACCCCAAAGCTGTCTTAACTGTTTTGAATCTCAAATTTAACCATGAATCTTCTGGACTTGCCTGCCGGTCACTTTCCCTGAGTGTCCACTGGACATATCCAACCCTTGGCCTTTGCACACCACCCTTTCTTTCTCCTGACACACCCTTCCCTATCTCTAAGCTGTCCTGGTGGAGATTTTCCTCCCCCAGGCCATCTCCTCCTCTTGTCTAGCCTGGGCTCTGCTGGAATCTCCTAGGGAGCTTTAACAACCATTCAATCCCTGCAGATGGAACTTTTACCATGTTCCCTGAGCTAAGATCCTGTCTGGCAGATATCTGTGTTAGGACCTCCACTCTGTAACAAATCATCCCTTTACTCCCCATCCTGAGCCTTAGCATCCCCGGCTCCACAGAGCTAGCCATGCCTGCACCACAGTGGTGGTGTCACACAGACTGAGGACAGGTGCGTGAGGTGAGGGCAGAAAGCAGGAAGGGGCCATCCAGACTCCCTGGCATAGTCAGCCCCACCAGATGAAGACAGGAAGAAGGATGAAAAGTGGCTTGTGGGCACAGGCTGGCCACAGAGGAAAGCCAGGCGTGGCCACCTGGCACCCAGCAGTCCTGTCTGGTCTCAGCACATTTGTGTTTTCACTGAGAATGTAAATAAACATGGGGCCAGCCAAGCAGGTGGGTGAGGCAGGGCTGGGACACAGGCCAGGCCCTGAGGGCCCAGGGAATTAGCATCAGGGAGCTTATGGCCTGCATGACCCCCGCAAGGGCGGCCCTGGCTCTCCTGGCACTCAGTGCGTGACACCTTCTCCAGTGCTCCTGTGGGTCCAGGCTGCCCAGAATACCTGAACGTGAACACCCACACATCTCTGTAGTTGAAGTATTAGGTAGGTTCCTGTCGCTAAAAATACCTTGTCTGAAATTCAAATTTGACCTGTCAGCTGTATTTGCACTTGCTAAACCTGGAAACTACAGTTCAGGTACCCCCAGACTGGGCAACGAGCCCTCAAAGGGAGCTTTGCCCTTAGTCCCCTGCCCAGGGTCCCCAAATGCCAGTGTGAGGGTGAGGCCAGCCCGTGACAGGTTCTCACCTGTCCTAGGCATCATGTGGTGCCCAAGAGTGATACAGAGAGGGTATTGTGCTTGTTTGCTGATTTGATTTTGTCATTGGAGGCCAGCCTAGGCAATACAGACACCCAAACTCATAAAAATAAAAAACACAGAACCAGCTTAGTGCAAGTGGCTCATGCCTGTAACCCTAACTACTCAGGAGGCTAAGATCTAAGAATCATGGTTTGAAGTCAGCCTGGACAGAAAAGCCTGGGAGACTCTTATATCTCCAATTAACCAGCAAAAAGCCAGAAATGGAGGCATGGCTTAAGTGATAGAGCACCAGCCTTAGGATCTTAAGAGACGGCACAGAGGCCCTGAGTTCAAGCCTCAAAACCCCAAAACAGTTGGAGACTCTCAGGATGTTTTGTTTTGTTTTGTGGGTTTTTGTTTGTTTATCTGTTTTTTGCCAGTCCTGGGCTTGAGCTCAGGGCCTGAGCACTGTCCTTGGACTTTCTCAAGGCTAGAGCTCTACCACTTGAGCCTCAGCACCACTTCCGGCTTTTTTCTATGTATGTGTTACCGAGGAATCGAACCTGGGTCTTTGTACATGCTAGGCAAGCATTCTACCCTAGGCCAAACTTGGGCCACTGCTTTGTGTTTTTAAATACTGGGCATGAAACAGAAATGTCCAGGGAAGTAAATGGCTGCCCCAACTTGGATGGGACAGAAAACACCAGGGTTCCAGGCCCAAGGCCTGAAATGGCCCCAGTTCCTCCTCTGCCCAGCATGGGCTCTGGAGACCTGGCTGTCTCTCTATGCCTGCCTCTTCCTACTCTTGGGAAATTTCCCTTAACCTCTATGACCTTTATTTCCTTCCAGGAGATAAAAGAGTCAAGTGCTTCCCCCCCACCCCCCGCCCCCGACCCCCAGGCTGCCCATGACCTCAAAGAGGGACCAAGGGCGCCCACAAGTGGATGGCTGGTGCATTGCATGTTTATAATCTGCATTTTTTCAGTGTCAATGTTATAATTCAATAAGATGGTCTATTAGTGGTTAATAATGAACTTTAATTAGCAAAGAGGAAGGCTAATAGAATTTATCTTGCAGGGAAGTTTTATTACCACCCCGTATAAATGGGAAAAGAAATTTATTATTTGTTGTCTGTGCACAGCTGGCCGAGTCTGCCACTGAGGGGAAAATGCCTTCATCTGAGCTGGCCTTGGGATTTGTTTGATGGGGTTTTATTTTTCAGAATTAACCTCCAACCCCATTACATTCCAGAATACTAAGATATTACCCCAGTTTTCTACTTTTAATAGACTATCAATAAAAGAAAAACTTTAAAGCATGAAAAAGATGGCATTTTAAAGTTCCTATTTCAAGTCATTCCACAGAGCCAAGACCTAAACTTGAAAATGAAAAGATGCAACACAATAAAAAGTTATGCAGACCATCAGCATGTGACAGACGAAAACAGTGAGGCGGGGCTGGGGCTGGGGCCGGTGGCTGATGCCTATAATCCTTGCCACTCAAGAGGCTGAGATGTGAAGATCACAGTTCAAAGCGATCCCAGGAAGACATGTCTGTGAGACTCTTAACTCCAATGAATACCCAAAAGCCAGAGGTGAGGGTCAAGTCCTACAGTGCCAGTCTTGAGCAAAAATAAAGCTAAGGAAGAATATGAGGCTCTGAGTTCTAGCCCCAGTACTGGCATACGAATGGAAGAAAGTGGTGGGGGAGAGGAAGGGAGGGAGGGGAAGAGTCTGGAACCAAACTATGTAGAGGCTCTAAGATCGGGAGGAGGATCCCCACTAAACTGGAGAGGTGGGACAAAGTAGTCCTATCTCCAGCATCTGCATTGCTCCCCAAAGGTGTGGCAGTGAGGGCGGCCTCATCCATGGGGGGACGGGGATGGGGACGGGTGGACGGGAGCTGGCAGGGAGGAGGAGAGACAAGGAGAGAAGAGGTCTGTTTAAGACAAAGCTACAGAGCTGGTGGAGAGGCTCAAGCGATAGAGTCCCTGCGCTGCACACACCAGGCCCTGAGTTCCAGCCCACTACCTCCCCCGACCCAAACAGAAAAGAGCAAAAGCGGGTTCCGCAGACCTGAGCCCCAGCACCCGGACCTGTGATCTCCAGCACCGGAGACCATGAGGAGTCACCACTGTGCAGATACCAGGGAGTCATGTAAAAATCTGAAGATGATGGTCACATATGCAGGAATCAACCAAGAAAGTAAGCAATTGTGAAACCTCAACTGACCTTAGGAAAAGAAAACCAAGTGGTCCTGAAGGAGACACCGAGAAATTCTCCAAGTCTGAAGTGTGACTGCTGACATTTGAGAGGAGCGGGGCGGGGGGAGGGGTGGGCAACGGGAGGACTTAGTTGGCCGACTGCACAGAGGGGAGCTCAGTGCCAGGCAGAAGGTGAGCAGACAGACTGCAGGACAGACAGAAGGAAGATCCTCAAACTGCTTTGAAGGACAACAACTGCACTTCTCACCAGCTGAAGACAGGAACCCTCAAACAAGAAGGCCCTCGGAGGCTGGTGGACCAACGCCTCCTGGATGTTGCGGAGGAAACCACAGTGCATCTGAGGACAGGGAGGAGATCTGGACCAAATGCCCACACCCACCTCTCAAGAGGTCCCAGCTACTCAAGAGGCTGCGATGGGAGAATCGCAGTTATAAGACAGACCAGGCAGAAAAGCTCAAGAGACTCCAGCAAAAAGAAGGACTGGAGGTATGGATCAAGTGGTAGAATGCCAGCCTTAAGTGAAAAAGCCAGGAAGAGCTCTGATGTCCAGAGCTGTTAGCTTAGTGGAAAAAGAATGGGGCGAGTGGTCAGGTTTGTAGGAAACTGGAGCCCCGTGCTGGGGCAGTGGGAGGGCAGTGGTGAGGTGGGGGGACACAACAGTGGGGCATGAGGGGAGGGGGCCCAAGGGGAGGCAGACTCAGCCTCTCTAGCGTGGCCCAAGCACACAGAGATCACATCACAGGGCCAGTGACATGGTTACATGGCCCACAGCAGAAAGCAGGGCGGGTCTGGAACCTGGGCACACCAGTGGCGGAGACACTAGGAGAGGGGGGAAAGTGTGACGGGACCCAAGGAAAGCAGGGAGGCCCAGCTCCAGCCTCCTGAGCTTGCGGGTGGAGTGGAGCGCAAGGTCCACACAGATGCCATGCCAACGGCACTAAGCCAAACCACCCTGCACTGGGTGAGGCATGGCTAGCTGGAGGAGGCTCACAGCTCAAGGCCTTTGCTGTTTCCAAGATAAGGTGGGCAGCGGCCCAGGATGAAGCAGCAGCCACTGGCGGCCCAGACACAACCCACCAAGCAGAGGCCTCGAGCTATGGCATCACAGACACTCTGCTCATGGTCAAGAAAGGGCCGGTGGGGCCGGGCTCTAGGAAAGGGAGCTCCAAGATGGCAGCCGGGAGGGGACTGGCTCAGCCACGGCTGCGGGGATGTCCACGAGGGGCTGAGAAGAGCGACTCTCCCACAGGGATATTGGGTGTGGAGCCCCGAGTGCCCCATCCAACAAAGAAGAGACGGGTTGGACCAGAACATTCCCGGAGAAGGTAAGGCAAGGCCAGGGTATGGCTGAGGTGATTAGAGAAGTGATTTGAAGAAGTCTAGGAACTGGGTGGAACATCAAGTAGACACAGAGGTGGAAGGAATGACTTAAATGGAGGAGGTGATGGATGAGGAGATGATGGATGAGGAGGCGATGATGGATGAGGAGGTGATGGATGAGGAGGGGAGGGATGAGGAGGAGATGGAAGAGGAGGTGATGAAGAAGTGATGGAAGAGGTGATGATGGATGAGGAGGTGATGGATGGAGGAAGTGATAGGCACGGTGATGGATGAGGAATGATGGAGGACTACATGATGGAGGAGGAGGTGGTGATGGAGGAGATGAGATGATGGATGAGGAGGACATGGATGAGGTGATGGGTGAGGAGGAGATGGATGAGGAGGTGATGAAGAAGTGATGGAAGAGGTGATGATGGATGCAGAAGTGATAGATGAGGAGGTGATGGATGAGGAGGGGATGATGAGGAAGGATGGCTGAGGTGATGAATGAGAAGGGGATGGATAAGGAGGTGATAGATGAAGAGGTGATAGAAGAGGGTGATGGATGAGGAGGGGAGGGATGAGGAGGGGAGGGATGGAGGTGACTGCAAGTTCAGAGTGTGAGTTTGCCGCTCTAGGTCATGTAGCTGTTCCGTGGTCTCTTTTTTTGGGGGGTGGGGGTAGGGTCATGGGACTTGAACTCTGGTCCTGGGCACTGAACCTGAGCTCTTCAGCTCAAGGCTACCGCCCTACCCTTGAGCCAAGCCCCACTTCCCAGTTTCTAGAGAATAACTGGAGGTCAGAGTCTCAGGTCCTTTTGTGCCTGGGCTGGCTTTGAACGGCGATCCTCAGATCTCAGCCTCCTGAATAGCTAGGATTACAGGTGTGAGCCACTACGCCTTGCTCCATGGCATATTGTAAACTCAGCCTTACATTGCTCCCTGGGCCTGTGCTCAGAAGTTCTGTGTTCTCCTGTACCTCTGCAGGTCTTGGTTAGGTACATTGGGTACCTTCTACGCAGGCGCCCTGGGGGGGGGTCCCATGAGGTACACAGGTGCCTTGTCTGGACTGCACAGGTGCTGAGGGCCCTGATGTAGTTCATGGGGTAGCTTGTCTTAACTGCAGGTGCCCTGGGCATCCCCCTTCCCAGCTTTACTCCACATCCCAACCATAGGGAAAGTCTCTGGTGACAGATGGCCAGCAGTTCCACGTGTGTTGGGTGAGGGATTCTTCACCTGGCCTCTGTCTGTCAGCACTTACTCACGGGGTGAGCCTCCTGGACAGGGTCTGCGCTGTGACCTGCTGGTGCCAGGGCTTCCGTCAGTGCCTGGGCTAAGTAGCCACTCACTGGCTTCAGCCATCCTGAAGTGACTCCATCCACAGAGACTGTAGCTCCTTTGGAGGTGGGGGCATTGGAAGGAGAGATGGTAGAGGCCACACAGGAGGATCAAGAGTTCAAAACCAGGGCCTGAAGGATGTCCTTATGCTTGCCAAGCATGCACAAAACCCTGGGTTCGGTTCCTCGAAATCACAGGCACAAAAGCTGGAAGTGGTACTGTGGCTCAAGTGGTGGAGCACTAGTCTTGAGAAAGCTCAAAGAGTGTCCAGGCCCTCAGTTCAAGCCCCAGGACTCCCCCCACCCCCCAAAAAACAAGAGTTCAGAGTCAGGGGAAGCCTGTCTAGAAAAACAAAATTCAAATGAAAGGCCCATGATGTATCTATGAATCTAATTTCCAGTGCTTGCAAAAGAAAGACAAAAGAAAGAAATCCAAGAATCAGCCAGCAGTTGGGCCCCATCAGGTTAGGAAGAAGGTAGGGGATGGTGCAGTGCAGCAAGGCTGGGGTGACTGCAAGCATCCCAGAAGATGTCCCTGTCGAGTCTGAGGTGAGATCCAGCCCAGCTCAGCGTCCTCCATGCGGGGCTGGCCCCTGCAGCCCCTGCAGTGACCTGCAGCCATGTCCTGCAGCGAGGGCACCCTCCAGTCTGGCTTCTCCACTACACTGCTCACAGCCACCATGCAATGAGCTAGGAACTAGCTGGGCAACAGCACCTGCCCTCGAGCGGTGGGTCCCAGGAGGGCATCTGGTGCTTGGGGTCCTTGTTTTTTAGGCTGGGGAGGGGAAAGGTGGGCTCTGCCGCTCACTGAGGATTGAGCGGTGGATTCTAGGCCTCAGTGAGCACCCAGAGCAGCCTGGATGGAGAGGATGTCTCTGTCAAAAGCTCAGAGTTCTGCAAAGGTCCTTATGTCCACAGCAAGGGTCTCCGGGGCAGCTGGTGGCTCTTTTTAGGACCATTTTGAAGTCACCCAGGAAAGTCCCTTTTCAGCTTCATCTGTGGCAGGTGGTCTGACAGCCCAGTGAGGAGACATATGTGATCCAGCAGGTGGCACTGTCGTTCTGCAAACAAGGCTAGTCCTTCCAGGCCAGCACTGGTGACTCTAGAGAGAGGCCATGTCCTTGATGGCTCCTTGCCAGGAATTTTCCATTTTCACAGTTGCCCCCACTCACTGGTCACACAACCCTGTGTCAATCAGAGTTGTGGAACTCAAATCAATCAGGCCAACCCCTAATCCTCATCTCATCACACCTGGGCTCTTAAATGGGACATAATGTACATGCATACACACATATACATATATACGCCAGGTGTGTGCGTACATGTAGCCACCCATGTACATGCTCAGGTATGGCTTTCTGCACATATGTGCACCTGTGTCTGGTCACATGTGTGCTGGTATATTTGTACATGCATGTGTACATGTAACTAAGATGCATACTCACCTACACAATGAATGCATGCGTGCACACACACTTTAGCTGGCACTCCAATACAGATCCCTGGGCAGCAATTCATCTCATATGCTGATACCTGGACCAACACCAGACCCCACACATCTGGTCAGCATCCTGCTCTAGGCATGGACCCTGGAACTGCAACCTTCATCATCTGCCCACATCTGAAGTCATAGGTCTAAACAGAAACCATCTGGGTGCTAATGACTGCAGGGACCAGCAAGTTTTCAAAGGAAGCAGGATGAGGCAGTCACCAACGGGGGCGGGACACAGCACTCACCACTCACTCAGGGATAACCCCAGAAACCCCCAAAAATCACAATATGCCTCCCAGTGACCTAGAAGACACTCGGGCTCTGAAGTCTCACCTGTGTCTAAGCCAGATCTAAGTCAGATCTAACAGGTACATACTTGTGGGCCACAGGTAAAACAAAATGAGCAACAATCAGAGAGAGAGGATGAATCCGAGGCTGGGCATTCAGAAAGTCAGCCAGCCCAGTCTCTTCTACAGTCAAGGCCAGAAGAGCTAAAGGGTATCTTAGCTGGATTTGTGTTATATAACAAAATGCAAGGGGTTGGGTAACAAGCATGGACGGCTACCCCCAGAGACTTGGCATTAATTCCGGTGTCAGTGCCTCATGATCTGGCCAGCTCTGGTATAGTGGTTCTACCACACCAGACCCCTTGGAGGACATTCCCAGCCCCATTCAAACCATAGCATGGTGTCAACTGGATTTAAAGGTGACAGAAGGGTTGCAACAAGAAAGCACAAAGACAGATCCTACAGGCAAAAGGAAAAGTAATGTAGGGAATAGAGGTGACTGAGAATGGACAGCCATGAAGTGACATAAAGGAATGACTGTTTTGTCAGCTGTCATGGGGCCATAGGTATGTAAAGACACGACACTCTAAAAAACAAAAACAGCCTGCTGGGCACTGGTGGCTCACACCTGTAACCCTAGGGACTCAGGAGGCTGAGACCTGAGGATCCAAGGTCAAAGTCAGCCCAGGCTGGAATGTGAGACTCTAATCTCCAATTACCCCAAACGCCTAAACTGGAGCTCTGGCTCAAAAGGCCGAGTGTTAGCTTTGAGCCAAGGAGGTTCAGGGACAGCGTCAACGTCCTGAGTTCAAGCCCCAGGACCAGCACCTCCATCCCACGCCCTCACCCCCGCCAAAAGAAAAAAAAAAAAAAGCCTAAAAAATAAATACTTGAGGAGAAATGTCACCACCACCTGGCAGGCCGTGGAAGGCCCCGGCTCTGCTCCCTCTTCACCCAGGACTTGGACTTGGCCAATGGCGGATCCTCCATCCCGGCCGCTGGGGGACCCACGGGAGGCGAGCCGGGGCCGCGCCCCCAAGGAGCAGCGTCCGGGCAGACTGCCCAGAGCGCCTCCACCGTGCTCCCGACCCCGCAGCGGCCCCGGCCTGGGCGACGCGGCCCGGCGAGCAGCGCCCAGCGCCGCAGCCTCCAGCCACGCGGCAAGTCCTGGCAGCCATGTTCGTGCACGCAGGCTGGCGGCGCCTGATTGGACCAGGCGAGATCATGTGACCGGATCCGAGCCAATCAGAGTCCCAGGCCCAGGAGCATGCGGTTCAATGGAGGAAGTCCTGTAGGCGGCTAGTGTGCGTCTGCGCTCGTGGTGTCAGAAACGTGGAGGAGAATGGAAAGGGAATAGGCCGGACTCGATGGTCAACAGGTGAGAACTGTTTATCGAGGAGCAGGGAGGGGCGCAGGCCTTCCCGCGGGAGTGGAGGTTGTGCTCGGGGCCTGGGTTTGGGCTTAACAAGGAAACGAAAATAAAAAAGACGGGTTATGGGCTCGTGGGGCCCAGGGTGATGTCCCCGGCCAGGCCCACAGTGGACTGCTCCACCCGGGGCGGCGGGGGCATTGTCTCCCCAGGACCACGGTCAGAGAGACCTGCAAGCCTGTGACCATGCGCCTGGTGCTTTGCTTGACCCTGGGGAATAAGGCAGGCCTCGCTCCTGTATATTCCACCTTTAGATAAGTAAAAGGAATGGGCTGAGGGTCTTTTGGATCAATAAAAACGTATGGGCTGGGGCCGGGAGTTTGGCCTAGTGGTCCATCATGTAGTCAGCCATGGTATGCTGGGTCCTCTCAGAGCCTCCAGGGAGAACCACTTTGGGCTGGGGTTGGGTGGGTGGGGGACTGATTTTGACCTCTGGCCTTTAGAAATAGAAGCAATTAGGGGCCAGGACTGCTGCTGATCTCTTCACAGTCCGGTAGCTTTTCTGTCCCATCCATGTGGCAAGATAGACAGAGGCCCTGATGATAAGACTGCTTTGTTCTTGTAACTCCATGTTGCTCCCTTCTCAGCTCATACTTTTTTTTTGTTTGTTTGGTTGGTTGTTTTTTTTTTTTTTTTTGCCAGTCCTGGGCTTGAGCTCAGGGTGTGAGCACTGTCCTTGGACTTTCTCAAGGCTAGAGCTCTACCACTTGAGCCTCAGCACCACTTCTGGCTTTTTTTCTATGTATGTGGTACCAAGGAATTGAACCCTGGTCTTTGTGCATGCTAGGCCAGCACTCTACTACTAGGCCCTGCTCTTGGCCCCTAATTGCTTCTATTTCTACAGGCCAGAGGTCAAAATCAGTCCCCCACCCACCCAACCCCAGCCCAAAGTGGTTCTCCCTGGAGACTCTGAGAGGACCCAGCATTCCATGGCCGACTGCTTGGTGGACCTTGGTTCACCCATGCCCAGAACACAGAAACCAGGACAGAACTGCACCCTTGAAGAGGAAACAGGGCTTCTCAACCATCATTGGCATTTGTACCAGTTCATTCTTTGACATGGGACTTGTCCTGGGCTTTATCACCTGCTTGACATGGTAGGAATAGCATCCTATCCCCCTCACACATAAAATTGTGACCACCGACAAAGTGCCTCCAGGGTTAAGAGCCACAGTGGGGGGCAGAGGGCTGGCCCCCAGGAGCACAGAGGAGGAGAGAGGAGAGGGCCGTGACTGGGGCCACAAGTCTAGCCGCATGAGAGTCTAGGTATGCCACACCACCAAGTCCTAAAGTCACGGTGGGACCAGGAGGGTGACTGCCCACCTGTGAGGATGGCCAGCTCCAGGCACTCCAAACTGAAGCTGAGCTCTGGGGACCCTCCAGGAGCTTCTTGTACTGGGCTTCCGGGGTCCATGTGGCAGCACACATGGACTTTGGGCTGCTTCCCATCCAGCAGCCTGTCCAGGACACAAAGCCACTTGTACCCAACTCCCACTCAATGACCATGAAGGCTGCTCAACTCACCTAGTTTTCTAAAAAAAAAAAAAAGTGGGGGGAGGGGGCTGGGGAGTTTGGCCTAGCGATAGAGTGCTGTGCTTGCCTAGTATGCACAAAAACCCGAGTTCAATTCCTTGGTGCCACATACATAGAAAAAGCTGGAAGTGGTGCTGTTGCTCAAGTGGTAAAGCAGTAACCTTAAGAAAAGCACAAGGACAGTGCTCAGGCCCTGAGTTCAAGCCCTAGGACTGGACCAAAAAAAAAAAAGTTTTCTTCTCCACCTGATCGTTTCTGCTAAGACAGAGCAAGTCTCTGGTTGGCCATGGAAAGCTGAGGCCATGACCACAGCACACATGCCTGTGATCCCAGCACTTGTAGAGGCAGGAGTAAAGGATTTCAAGTCTGAAGCTACATAGACCCCATCTCAAAAAAGAAAAGAAGGCCAGGCGCTGGTGGCTCACACCTGTAATCCTAGTTACTCAGGAGGCTGAGATCTGAGGATCACAGTTCAAAGCCATCCGGGGCACTAAAGTCCATGAGACTTTCATCTCCAATTAACTACCAGAAAACTGGAAGTGGAGCTGTGGCTCAAGTGGTAGAGTGCTAGCCTTGAGCTGAAGAGCTCAGGGACA
Organism: Megascapheus bottae; assembly: GCF_031878675.1. NCBI lineage: Eukaryota > Metazoa > Chordata > Mammalia > Rodentia > Geomyidae > Megascapheus > Megascapheus bottae. Next base: position 26,145,850 of record NC_143525.1, on the reverse strand, counting down.
GTGCTAGGCCTAGAGTTTAAGTCCCACAACTGACAAAAAAAGAAAGAAAGGAAGGAAGGAAGGAAGGAAGGAAAGAAAGAATCCAGGGAGAGGTGGCTCATGCCTGTAATCCTAACTACTCAGGAGGCTGAGATCTAAGAATTGAGACTCAAAGCCAACTAAGGCAGGAAAATCTGAAAGCCTTGTCTCTAATTAACCAGCAAAAAGCCAGAAGTGGAGTTGTAGCTGAAGTGGTAGAGCTCCAGCCTTGAGTGAAAAAGCTAAAGATAGCACTCAAGTCCTGGATTCAAGCCCTACTATCAGAAAATAAAAGAAAGGAAAGAGGGAAAAAGGAGAGACAAAAATGAAAGAAAAGCTGGGGCCACAGCTAGCTGGGCAGGAGCCCCTTGTGAGGACTCTGGGATCCAACCAGTGGTTGCAGACGTAGCTAGAGCCAGCTGTAATCCCTTCTGGGAAAGGAGTTAGCCTGGGCACCAAGTTAGCCTGGGCTCAGTATCTCTATCGTGGTCGTCATTGTCATCATCTTCATCATCATACCACCTAACATTCATGCAACACTCCCCATGGATGTGCCAGGCTCAGTGCTGAGTGTTCTCTGCCAGTAAGTAAATTTGATCCTTGTGGAGACCTAAAGAGGGATGAGCAGGTCCCCAGCGTTGTACAGCTCTTCCTTGGTCGAGCTGAACACAGGAGCCTCTCACCCAACAGCAGATGCAGGGGAGACACCCACAGGGCTGCCCAGGCTTTGCCTGCTGAGCTTGCAGCAGTCTGCAGTCAAAAGGCAGCACTGGGCCCTGACCCCCAGGAGAGTCCTGGGAGTTGCCGGGAGGGGAGAAGAACTCCCATCTGCTTGGCCAGATGCATGCCTACGGATGCAGGAGGAAGACTGAAAATAGAAGCAATGTGCTGTCCATTTGCATGTCGTTTCCCTCAGATTTGCATATTCAGTGTCAGATCCACTAACTATAGATTTATAAAACCAAATGCTTGAACAGATTCGTGGGCCCTTGTAGCTAGTACCGACACATTCAGTCCTTAAGGTTCTTGAAGCCATAGCACATGTGAGCGCACACACACACTCACACTCACACAGGTTCTCTCTAGAACTCCTGAATAAATATGTTCATGAGTTAAGAAAATTCCCTACTGTGTGTCACATTGCCTATCAAACAGAAAATTGGGAAGTTATAAGAGAAATTTAGCATTATGAAAAGATTCTTACTAGAGTTTTTCAACATGCACAGTGTGTGTGCGTGTGTGCGTGTGCGTGTGTGTGTGAGCACACTGATGTTAGGGCTTGAACTCACAGACCAGGTGATGTCCTGGCACTTGAGCCACAGCTTTACTTCTGGCTTTTTGGTGGTTAATTGGGAGACAAAAGTCTCATGGACTGACTTCAAACCACAACCCTCAGATCTCAGCCTCGTTGAGTAGCTAGAATTACAGGAATAAGCCACTGGCACCAAGCTCAGAAAGCAATAGTCTTTTTTAAAAACAATTTAATTCAACTATAAGGGTGATGTCAGAGGGGTTACAGTTACAAAAGTGAGGTAATGAGTACATTTCTTGTCAAATAGTTATTCCCTCCCTTGTTTTTTTCCTATTTTCCCTCCAGAAAGCAGTATTCTTTTTCCTTCCTTCCTTCTTCCTTCCTTTTCCTTTCCTCCCTTCCTCTCTCCCTCTCCCTCCTTTCTTTTTTGTTTCTTTCTTCCCTCCCTCCCCCATTTTTTTCTTTCTTTAATGACAGGGCTTGTACTCAAGGCCTGAGTGCTGTCACTGAGCTTTTCTGCTCAAGGCTAGTGCTCTATCACTTTGAGCCACAGCACCACTTTCTAGCTTTCTGGTGGTTAATTATGAGTCTTACAGACTTTTCTGTTTAGGCTGGCTTTGAACTGCAGTGCTCAGATCTCAGCCTCCTGAGTAGCTAGGATTACAGGTGTGAGCCACTGCCTGGCTAGCAGTCCCATTTTTCTTGAGGTTGCACTTTCTCTTCAGCTTCCCCTTGTGATTTTCCAAACCACCATAAGTCCTGGGAGGCAGCTGAAGTGTTTACAAATGAGACAATAAAAATAAATCGTTTATGTTCAGAAGTCGGCTCAGTTGTTCTTCGGAGGGCCAGCTCGGCTGACTAAATGCTGACATAAGGTTGCTCATGGCAGGACCCACCAGGCACCTGCCACCTTGGTGTACAGAAGTGTACTTCAAAACCAAAGACCCAGACCACATCACCCAAGGCCTCCATGGCCAGAAACATTGCCCCCTGGTGGTGGGTAAACGCCTGAGCTAAGTGGCCTGAGTGATATTTCAACAATGCTTATCAATTTTCTAATTGTCCACAAGCTGCCCCCTCCCTCCGGGATCTGCTGGCATCTGCTTTTCTAAATTCTTCCTACCTGGAACCCAGCATCTATTCCTATTGATTTCTCAAGGTGGGGGAGGGAGGGTGGAGGCTAGCAGCAGCCAGCATGGTTATACACTAGCAATCTCTGGATCCAGAGAACCACTTAAGATTAATTATGTCCTAGTTAACACAGGACACTCAGCACTTGATACATCACACACCAGGAGGAAATGGAAAAATTAACTTGGAGCAGTCTTTTCTAATAAGACATAAAACCCAGGAGCTATTAAGTAGAAGAAAACAAAAAGAAAAAGTTTTATCTGGTAAAATTATCTGAAAATTTTCTGTGGGTGGCAAAGGGGTGGGGAGGGCGGCAGACAGGGCTACTTCAGACGTCCAGAGTTCAGAACAGAGGCTGGTATCCTGGCCAAGAACCAAGGCCCTACAGGACCTGTTCCTTCCCTCACTCGCTAATCTCTGACCTTTTTCCCACAGAGGTCAAGATGAGCTCTTGGTTGGTGACCTCTCTCAGGCATAACGTAGTACCAAGAGATTCTCTCCAGAGTGGCAGCTACTACACACACTGACTCACGGATCCACCTGGACCCTTGACCCTTCTGGCCTGTAGTGACCACTCATATAAGGGAAGTGAGAAATGGAGATATTACCAGGCATTGGTGGTTCACACCTGTAATTCTAGCTACTGAGACCTGAGGATAGTGGTCTGAGGTCAGCTCAGGTAGAAAATCCCATGAGGCTCCGTCTTTAAAATAGCCACCAAAAGCCAGGCTAGCGAGGGGGTGGGGTTCAAGTGGTATAGTGCCAACCAAGCAAGTGAAAGGCTCTGAGTTCTAACTCCAGAACAACTAAGAGGAGGAGGAAGAGAAGCGAAGGAAGGCAGGAAGTGCCGTTGGGGCTAGAATTTGTGTGTGTGTTTATACAGAAGTCAAGAGGCACAACCTGTAGTCTGCAGCGGACCTGACTGAGAGTGCAGAGGTCTGTGGATGTGCAAGAGCCTTTGGAAACGTAACACAGCCAGCCCTCCCTCTGCCTCTCCCACTCATCGAGCCATGGAGAGGACACGGGAAAAAGAATTGTCCCTGCTCTGAACACATACAAAGACCTGTTTCTCATCCCGATTCCCTCTAAATACAGTAGAGCAGCTACATCAAGTGGCATTCGCCTTGTATCTGCCTGAAGATATCTGGGAATGCCTTCAAGCATGGGGAGGGGAGGGTGCAGGAAGTTCGGGGCCACTACTGTGCCATTCTACAGAAGGACCCTGAGCATCCAGGGTTTGGGTACCACAAGGGTCTAGGAAGCAGCGCCCCCTGCCAGGATTCCAGGGGCATGAACGTCCAGCCAATGCTTTAGGAGGAGGTGAATGAGGAGAGTCAGCGCGAGGTGCTTTGGGTATGAAATTCTGCTCACTCAGTGGGTGCCTGGTCTCAGCTGGAGATGCTGACTCGCCAGGGGCTGCTCAGTGGCCAGTTCATGGCAAGTGGGAGACTATAAGCAAAGACACTTCTCTCCTCCATATGCTCTTTTCCTTATCTGGTCACAGAACAAACATTGCTCCCCAACCCCACCACCCAAACTGCAGACAAGTAAAGAAATCCATTTGCTGGCTGTTGGTCCACAGCCACACCCCAAGGCCCAAAGCAGACACTCAGCAAAACACGAGGAGTAGAGAAGTCCTCTGCTCCTGGAGTCCAATATGAACAGTGAGCAAATGAGGCCATGCCTCATCTCTACCGCCTGCCCTCCCCACTCGCCTGGGGAAAGTGAGACTGAGCAAATAGCAAATGTGTCTCTTCTTCTCAGTTAACAAAAAGATACAGGGTCCTGCCTGGCCATGGCATCCTAATACCGCACAGCAGACTAGGCGCTGCTGAAGGCCTGCCGTCCATCCTGGCAGGGGACTAACCTGGCTGGGAGCCAGCTGCTACTTCCCTGGTGGCCCCAGCCCTGCCCAGCTAACCTGTGGCCTCATGCATCTTTCTCACCCCTGTCCCATTCCAAGTAGCCAGTCTCTACCGCCATCAGTGAAGGGCTTGACATGCCAGCTTCACCAGTGTCATGTGGGAAAGCATACAGGGCATAGAGGGATGGGGAGAAATGCGTACCCCCCCCAAGGTCAGCTCAGAAAGGCTTCCTGGTTCTCTCTGTAAAGGCAACCTGGCCATCAGTGATGACACCTAAATCCTTTTGCCAGTAGTGATGTGCCTCTAGGCAAGAGGTGAGCCCAGATTCCACCGGAGGCAGCAGGGGAGACCAATCCATCTATCTGTGCCTTCAGTGAACTTGTCCAACCTGAATAACCACAGCGCCTTGGATCCAGCAGGCGGCCTGGAGAGCTGACGGGGCTGTAGTGTCCTGTGCCTAGCAGGGTGGGAGGCAGTGACCCTGGGAGACCTGCAGGACTGTCTGAGCACCCTTGGGCTCAGGCTGGCAGGCAGAGCTGTGAGGGACAGGGACCCCTCTTACCTCTGCTCCCCATGACTCGGTGACCACTGCTCCCTTCCCAGTCCTGACCTTCCTGGGGCTGGGCTGTGGATGGAGCTGGGTGGGTGTGGAATGGAGACTTCACTGGACACCTCACAGGATTGATTGCCTCTGCCATCCCCGACTCCAGCGTGAGAACCTGGGGCCCAGCACAGGCTAATGGCCCACCTCAACCCCGCTGCCAGTCCCTTCCAGCCTCACCCAGAGGGAGTGTAGCTGTACAGTCTTCTAGAAGCAGACTTCCAGCTCCTCTGATGCTCACACTAGGCTGGGCCCTACCTTTCTGCAGGAAGCAGTTGCTCTATAGCCTCCAGGAAGGCAGAGTCCTCAGGGCGGCCCAGTAACTGAGCCTGAACCACCCCTGTATGTGGAGACTGTCGTGGCAGCACCTTTTTCCACAGAAGAACCTTGCACCCATCCTTCCCCAGAGTCCAGATTGTGGGTGGGCAGAGGGCTGCCCTGCCACCTGCCAGCTGCATGGTCAGCAGGCATGGTGGCAGGTCCCCTCACTGTGAGAGTATGGGTGCTACACTTTCCCTTCCCTGCCTTCTCCAACAGCCCCTCACTCTTTCAGAGGTCTTTCTCAGTCCTCCCTCCCTCCCTCCCTCCCTCCCTCCCTCCCTCCCTCCCTCCCTTCCTTCCTTCCTCCCTCCCTCCCTCCCTCCCTTCCTTCCTGTAGTGGTACTGGGAATTGAACCAGGAACTCACATTTGTTAGACAGGCACTCTACCACTTGAGCCATACCTCCAGCCTTTTTGAAGGTCAGGTCTCAGCTTTGTGCCTGGGCTAGCTTGGACTGGGGCTCTACTTGTGTTTCCCCATTGTTGCTGGAAGTGGGAGCCATGTGCCACTGTGCCCAGCCATGGTGCTTCCCCCGTAGCTGGAGTGACAAGAGTGTGCCATTGAGTGAGACTGAGTCTCGCCAACTTGTATACAGGCTGCCTTGAACTATAACCCCCCCCCCCAAAAAAAATGCTAAACTAGCTGTGGTCCAACTGGGCCTTTCAAATAACTAGCATTCTGGACCTGTGTCACCATGCCTGGCCAGTTTTAGTTTATTTATTTATTTTTATTTTATTTTTTTGCCAGTCCTGGGGCCTTGAACTCAGGGCCTGAGCACTGTCCTTGGGCTTTCTCAAAGCTAGAGCTCCACCACTTGAGTCACAGCTCCTCTTCTGGCTTTTCTTTTTCTATGTAAGTGGTACCGAGGAAACTAACCTGGGTCTTAGTGCATGCTAGGAAGCACTCCACCACTAGGCCAAACTCCCGGTCCTAGTTTCTTTTTCTTTTTTTCTTTTTCTGTGGGTCATGGGGCTTGAACTTGGCCTGGGTGCTGTCCCTGAGCTCTTCAACTCAAGGCTACTGCCCTACCCCTGAACCAAGCCCCACTTCCCATTTTCTAGAGGTTAATTGGAGATAAGAGTCTCAGGTCCTTTTGTGCCCCGGCTGGCTTTGAACCTTGATCCTCAGATCTTAGCCTCTTGAGTAGTAAGGATTACAGACATGAGCCACCGTGCCCGGCTGTTTTAGTTTCTTTTAAAGACAGAAGGAAACACATGCTGTGGGGAAAGGGACCCCAGAACACAGCTCCTCGGGGAACACCACCAATTGCCTGCAAGGCCTAGGCCCTGAGCATTGCTCAATTTGACTCCACAGGGATTTCTGGGTCCCCCCGCTTTTTTTTTTCCTATGCCAGGCTGCCTTGGAGCTCCGATGGGCAGTCAAGAACCAAACAGACCTCTCAGCTTGGTGAGCTGTGCCCTCCACAGAGGTTGGTATGAGGTGCATACAGGAGACTGGCCTGGGGAAGAGAAGAGAAGGAGCCAGAAGGACTGGCCATAGCTGCCGTGCCTCTCCCAGCACCCTCTCCGTCCACACCTGAATTTCAAATCTGGCGCTCACCCCAAGTGGTGTGCCCGTTTACTTCTCGGCGTTCCCGAGCTGGCAGGCAGCCTGGAGACATTCTAGTTGCATGCCCTCTCGTCACCTCATGTCCTCTCCTGAAGAGGGAAGGAAATGGAAGAAAGCTTGATCTGGCCCTTCTCCCTCAGTGCCTTGCCTGCCCTTGGCAAGGCATCCCTAGGTGATCTCCTTTCCCAGGGTACCCCCTTGGCAGGCCTACAGTGAAGAAGGGCACCCCTGGGCTCTCTTCTGCTAAGATACAGGTTGGACACAGCTCCTTGGCTGGTCTGGAGCTGTGCGGAGCTTCTATTTGACAACTGCCCACAGTCCTGGCCTCCATGCCATGGGCAGCTCCTGGCAGCTGCTATGTCCGGCTTGGCCTTTACTGTAACCTGATGAGTAGAGGCTGATAGGGTCCTGTGGCTGCCCAATGCCCCACAGGCAGCTCCTTGTGTGTACCCCCTTCCCCAGGCTGAAGCGGTAGAAATGGCACTTTCCAGGTTCGCAGTGCAGCTGCACAGACTGTCTTTGGTCCCCACCTGGGTAAATTCATGGCTGGGGAAAAGGCCCAGGCTGGGCACTGGTAGCTCATGCCTGTAATCCTAGCTACTCAGAAGGCTGAGATCTGAGGATCAAAGTTCAAAGCCAGCCTAGGCAGTAAGTTTGTGAGACTCTTATCCCCAGCTAACCACCAGAAAACTGGACATGGTACTGTGGCTCAAAGTGGTAGAGTGCTAGCCTGGAGCAAAAAAGCACAAGGATAGCACCTGGGCCCTGAGTTCAAGCCCCATGACCAACAAACAGAAAAATACCCCCTACATCCCAACACACAACACCACGCTGAGGACAGGGTCTTGGATGAACTAGGTTTTTTGGAAAGGTCAAAGGTTTGGCAAGTACAGTGTTTTGGAGCACACGCCCTGTATTAGTCTCTAGAACGTGTGTACACACGAAGGTCTCTTCTGCTGAACATCCCTTGCTGGGGGAATGTTTTGGAATGTGATCTGGTCACGCAAACACCACAGTGTAACTTACACACATGCACGCACGTGCGTGGGAACACACACCACTTGGATGATAGAGGTGGGATGGGATAGAGGTCAGACATTCCATGCTGGGTCTGATGGCGACACAACATGATTGTGTTACAGGAAATAATACTTTCACTTTTGCTCCAAGCCCAGTAAATACATATTCTCTTATTATGTGATCATGTAGTACACGCTGTACTATGGGAGCTGTGGGAACACAGGCCACTGTGCCCACTGCGTGCCCACTTCAGTATGCCGCAGGCACAAGATGCACCGCGCTGAGGTGGGTAAGACGGATACTACAGTAGACAAGGGGAAGCTCGTCTCTGCTGCTAGAGATGGGGCCATGGGTCATTACAATCCTATGGCAACGTATGTACACATGGTTCATGACAGACATGGGAGGGAAAGGGGAAGGATGGGGGGAGAGAGAGAGGTGAGGAGGAAGAGTGTGAGGAATTGGCGCATACAAAGGCTGGCAAGTCCTAAGTTGAGCAGGAGACCCAGGAGAGCTAGCAGGCTTCAGACCAAAGGTTCAAGGCCCTAAACAGGACAAATCCAGCGATCTGGTTTGAAGGTGATCCAGGCAGGGGAGTCCTCTCTCTGAGAAAGGCCTCTTCGTTGTAGTCAGGCCTTCAACCGACAGAAATGGCACCCCCGACCCCAGGGAGGGCCCTACCTTACTCAGTCTGCTGATTTATAAGTTGAATTCATCCAGAAATATCCTTGGAAGCACTGTGTGAGACAGGGCTGGATTTCCTGACAAGAATCAACTTACAGGGGCTGGGAGTTTGGCCTAGTGGGAGAGTGCTTGCCTAGCATGCCCTAAGACCCGAGGTCGATTCCTTGGTACCACATACATAGAAAAAAAAATGCTGGACATGGCGCTGTGGCTGAAGTGGCAGAACTCTAGCCTTGAGAAAGACCAAGGACAGTGCTCAGGCCCTGAGTTCAAGTCCCAGGACTGGTTAAAAAAAAAGTCAACTTACAGAGAGGTGAGATTTCTTTTAGCTCAGTGTTGGCAGTTTCAGCCACTGGTGCCACTGGCCTGTGGTGAGGTGACACATCATCAAGACATACAATAACACAAATCAATCCATCGACAACCAGGCAGCAGAAGAGGCAGCAGAAGAGAAGTGGCGGCCACAGTGACCCTCCTTAGTCCCTTTCATTCCCACTTCCCTGAAGATGCTGGCCCTACTTTCACTAGCACAACCCTGGGGCCAAACCTTTGGCACTTGGGCTTTCGGGAATTCATTCAGACCCAGACTGCCACAATGTATGACCAAATATCTGGGAACCTTATGGCTGTCATGTGGACACATCAAATCAGCCCTGTTCAGCTGACCCGGGCAGGAATGAGGGCTGGAACAGTTCCCCCATAGCACTGACTCCAAGTACAGAGCTGAACAAAGGCCTTGCCATCTCCTAGCACCGAGAGCCTTGGCCTGGTGGTAGAAGACGTGAGCCAGTGCCAAGGGCAGAAGGCCTCCTGGGCAAGGCTGCCTCTCATGGCTCCATTGGGCTGTCCTTGGGTTCCACCCCCGCTGCAGCATTACAAAGCCACTGTCACGGGTGCAGATGGCCTCACGAAGGCCAGGGGTAGAGCTGGGCAGCCAGGCTGTGGTAGCAGTGTATTGTGAACTAAACACACCCTTGGTGGGAACTGTAGGGTCTGGGGAAGAAGCTGGGGTGTGGGAAGGGCTGGCCTGACCTCTGCCAGCTCTTCTCTTCATCTCCCGTCTCTGACTTGGACATGGACACACAGCTGGCACACAGACTTGGTGATGGCTCCTGAATATTTCTCTGTCACTGTCAAACTGGGACTGGGTGACTGGTTGTCGATCCCAAAGACAAGACGGGGTGGGCAAGGGTGTAGGACTTCTGTGTGGGGTCCGGGAGGCCTAGTGCACGATGAGGGTGGGCTGGCTCCCTCCCTGAACCAAATAAGATAAGCAAAGAGATGGCCCAGAGCCTCGCTGCTTTTCTATCCTGCTCTCTGACTCACTGTCCCTGGCATGGCCACAGCACCCTGAAGCACAAAGGAGCTGCTACAGGGCAGCCCAGCCCAGGGCACCTGTGCTGGGGGTTTAGAGAGAAGAAAACCTGCATTTCCAGATGAAGAATAGGCATTGCTGTCCTTTAAGGCATACTAATAGCCCTCTAAAAACCCTTACACGAACATACACAAAACCCCTGAACAATCACAAACCTTTTTATTACAATATATAGAAAGCTGGGTGCTGGTGGCTCATGCTTGTAATTCTACACAGGAAGTGGAGATCCAAGGACCAAGGTTCAAAGCTAGCCTGGGTGGGAAAGTTTGTGAGACTCTTCCCTCCGATTAGTCGCCAAAATGCTTCCTTGTTTTAAAGCTGGTTTATTGCTCAAATGTGCAACTCAAGATAAAAAGTTCAGTCTTGTCCATTCATTCATTTCTGGGGGGGTGGTACTGGTGTTGCTGCCAAGGCAAGCCCTCTACCACCCTTGGTAAATGTTAAGTTTTATAAATAATTTTTGTTTAAAGGCGTCTCTGCCTCCACAGCTCATAGCTTCAAGTTTAGTCTTCCAAATCAAAGTTGAGATCAGGAAAAGAAATGAAAAGAAAAAAGGAAGGAAGGAAGGTTGGCTCTTGGGGTTGGAAGTGTGGCTCAGTAGGTAGAATGGCCAGCCAATGAGCAAAAATGTCAGGTACCAAGTTCCAGTCCTGGTCTCGGACCTAAAATAAAAAGCAAGTTGAGATCAGGGAGTTAACCTCCTCCTGTCTGTGTCTTCCATATTCGGCGGTGGGGAAAGGGGAGGAGGATTTAGGACAGGGGAGGCTAGAATTTGACAAAGGAGGCTAGAATTTGATTCTCTTGGATGCGCTTATTTGTTTTATCCCATTACCACAGCAACTCCCAGGATAAGGTGAATGCTGTCTAGTACAGTTACTGAAGAACACAGACATTCCCATCTGTTCCCCATGCTTGCAGAGTAGCGTGGGACACGTCCACACTGGGTGTTGTCTTCTTCCCTTCTTGATCTTAGTCCTTCAGGCCTAGGCATGCCAGTGGGTCTCCCCAGTACATCTCCATCTGAAAAATCTTAATTATTCCATCTGTAGCTGGCCTGAAGCTCAGTCCTCCTAAGCCCCACTGTTTCTCTGCCAATTACCCAAGGACTTGGTCCCATAGCACCCCCTCACCCCCCGCTTCATTTTTATTCTGGTCCTAGGGTTTCAAATCAAGGCCTTATGCTCTTGCCTGGCTTTTTGCTCAAGACTGGCACTACTGTTTAAACCACAGCTCTCCTTCTAACTTTTGGCCAGTTATTTGGAAATGTCTCAGGTTTGTCCATCTGTGCTGGCTTTGAATTGGGATGCTCAGATCTCAGCCTCCTGAGTAGCTAGGATTACAGGTATGAGCTACAGGTGCCTGGCTCCAAGGACTTTTGTTTCATAAAAATATCCAGCACATTTGCTCAGCTGTTTCTTGATCACTCGGTCCTTGCTCATTTATACAAACTTGTTCTTCTGTTGACATTTTTTTTTTTCATTTCATGTGTTGGGATTTAATCCCAATTCTTGAAATAACGTTCTGGTTTACTTCTAATTTTTGAGTCTCAGCTCATTTCTGTTTTCTTCCTTCTCACTTATTGCTTTTCCTAAACACAAAAACCAAGATCTTAGCTGGGAGTTTGGCCTAGTGGTAGAGTGCGTGCCTAGCATGCACGAAAACCTAGGTTCAATTCCAAGGTATCAAACACAAAGAAAAAAGCCAGAAGTGGTGCTTTGGCTAAAGTGGTAGAGCTCTAGGCCTTGAGAAAACCCAAGGACAGTATTCAGGCCCTGAGCCCAAGCCTAGTACGGGCAAAAAAACAAAAACAAAAACAAAAAACCCAAAAAACAAAAAAACAAAACAAGATCTCATCTTTTTCTTTCCTAATTGCTTTATGTTCATTAGCTCATTTTTAAAATGCAATGTTTAATGGTGGGTTGTTTGCCAGGCATGTCTTTCAGTTCAGGGACCTTACAAAGTTAGCTTCTTGTGACTTAACTCTGACCTTTCCTGACACTCATGTGAATGTAATTATTCCTGAGACAAGGTCTCAGCAGTCCAGGATGGCCTCCAACGCATGGCCCTCCACACTCAGCATCCCGTGGGTTGGGATTACAGGTGTGTGAGACCTGGCTCTGCATATGAAACTATTTCTAAACCTTCCCGATGAAACAGGCTCAAGAAGAGGTCTCTTAACTTACTGAGGTCCTTCTGTGGTTAACCCCGCTCACTCATGGCTTCAGATGCAGCCACCGACCGCCGCCCCTGCTGCCACTGCCCTCGCCTGTGCTGCCTGCCCTGCAGTCTGTCTTAGGAGGATGGCCGTCAGATGCCAGCCCTGGGCAACAGTGAGACCCTCTCCACTGGAGTAGAGGGGAGGCCTTTCTGCTCCCGCAGGCTGAGGCTGGGCAAGGAGCAGATCACCAGGCTCCACAGGTTTGGTTTTCCAAGACGCCGCCAGCTGAAATGGATCCCCTCCTTACAGAACGTGCCAGGTGTGTGGAGGGACATTTTCTCAGAAGCCGGCGTGCACCTCTTTCCTTTCTCTTCTCACAGGAGACTTGGTCCAAGAAGGAAAAGACACTGCTTTCTTAAACAGTCACATTTATTATTGTAACAATAAAAAAATCTTTTAAAGACTATCCGTATTGTATTACCAAGAGTGAGGTAATATGTTTACAAAACATGTACAGAATCGATATGCAAACAATGAGCTGAGGAAGGAAAGTGAGTGAGACTCTGGTCAGGGAGAAGCCCGGAAGCCTTAGTGCTGAGAGGAGCAGAGCACACAGGTGCGCAATGCCATCCCAGAGGGGCCGTGGGCCCCTCCACGGAGGACCAGCGGCCGGGGCCAGGGAGAACCCTGGAGGCCATAAATAGCAGTCAAGTGCTTTCAACTCTCAGACGCACTCAGCTCTTTGGGGCTAGAACAGTGCCACTTCTGAATCAAGTTAAAAAGGACAGATCTTCAGCCTGGGGCTGGGGGGTATGGCTGCAATTCACATAGTTCTAGAAACATCTCTGGGCACATGTGGAGTGGAGAATTTTCTTGGAAGTTGTCAGCAAAATCGCCATCTGAGACACAGAGAAAGAGAGGAGAGAAAGAGAGAAAAAGAGAAAGAGAGAGAGAGAGAGAGAGAGAGAGAGAGAGAGAGAGAGAGAGAGAGAGCAGGGGCCACCTTCAGGTGCTGAGAACTGGGAGTCAGAAGCCTGACTGGAAGCAGCAATGAGGTGCTAAGCACCATCTGTACTTTCTGGAAATAAGGCTTTGTGCCTATGGAGCTCAGCCCTCACAAGAAATGCAGTCAGACCAGGCAGGCAGGCAGAGGAGCCCAAAGCAGGTGACTCAGTTTATCCCCATGGGGCACACGGTGTCTCCATAGCTCCTAAGTCTGGGGCCCATGCTGGGGCACATGCACACACGTGCATGCATGCACGCACGCTTGCACGCACGCGCACACACACACACGCACACACACGGGGCTTGGCACACTGGGGCCCATGCTGGGGGCATGGGTGTGCGAGCACACACACGCACACATGCATGCACGCGCACGCACACATACACGCACTCAGACACAGACACACACACATACACACACAGCTTGCCACACATCTCTACAAGTCCCTGCCACACACAAAACACACAGTGCATGCTTTTACCAGAGAGAGCAGTCACAGGCAACTCGTAGATTTGCATATACTCCACTTTTCCCATAAAAAGCCAGAAAACTGAGGGTCTACCCAACACAGCCGGCTTCATGATGAGAAGTTATAGGGCAAGCTACGCCCAATTCTCATTGCCTCTGTGGAGACTTTTGCTACTGCAATCCAGTCCAGGTCTACTGCTCCCCTCCCAGCACCCCACTGCTACAGGCACCCCTCTTCCCCACACACATGTCCACAACATCCGCTGACCAAGACTGGGGCTGCTCCAAGGCCCATGCCCCAAGGCGCGACGCTCCAGGCTGCTGGCCCACAGACCTGCAAGTGTGACACTCTGGTTCCACAGGGCCCACACACCGAGCTGAGCTGAGCACAGCAAGCTGCGAGCACCCAGGCCAGAGCCTTGGGCGTGTGCACAGCTCTCCATAGGCAGGAAGAACCCTCAGGAGGAGAGGGACAAAGCTACCCAAGCCCACGACAGATATGCCTGCTCTGACACTATCAGAAGACTTGGAAAGGAGGAAGGAGAAAGTCACGTTTAATGATGGCGGCGTTTCCTGGAGTGGTGGATGTCCCGAGACTCCCTCCTGAGCCACCAGCGCCCTCTAGGAATGGGGTGAGTGCTCCTGGAGGACAACACAGCGCCTGCGCAGGACGGGGCAGCCACAGAGCCTGGCTCTGAAGGGCGCTGTAGGAAGTCACCCACTAGTGGACAAGGTACAGTTTGTTGAAAAATTTTTTGCATCAACATCTGAGACAGAATGAACCTTAACTGGTATATAAACTACTTTTCTTTCAAGAGAGCCCTTGTGCTCTGTGTTGATTTTGTGCGCGCTGCATACAAAATCTATGGCTATTGAGTTAGTCGGGGTTAGATGAAAACCGCCTGTGGAGACAGCTAGGTGGCGACTACTTTTACATCTGGAGCACTACTGCTATCTAGAGGGGAGGAGTGCACAGGTGGCCACACAGGCGCAGCTGGTGGTGGAGGAGGTGCAAGGAGGCGCAGCCGTACCCTCTGCACACCAGGCCCAGGCTTCGCAGCACTACCTGGAAATCATGGAGCTGGAGTGCGACTGGCTGGAAGAGGTGGTGGCGGCACTCAGCTGGGAGAACCCACTGTGGCTGGACTCCAGACTGGTCATTGAGCCTCTGCAGACAGCACAGGAAGGAGACGAGGTACTGAGATCCCAGCGTGGAGCACCTACCTGCCCAAACCCCTCACTGGGAAGAGCGGATGCCCTCCCCACCCCCACCCCCACCCCAGCGCCCCATGCAGCACAGTGAGTTAGAGCCAGCAGGCCAGGCTGAGCCGCCTCCCCCTCGTGCTGCTACCCCAGAGCAGGAGCCACACCTGAAGTCCTCGGAGCCGATGACCTCTGTGTAGTACATGACCTTGCACTTGTGGGAGGAGACCTGCAAAGAGGCCAGCACATCATCCACCCGGGGCAGGTTGGTGGCAGCACACGCTGGCGTGCTATGGAACCGCCATTGTAGGATATAGAACCCGGGCCACCTGGTCACGTGAGAGCCCTGGAACAAGAAAAGGCAGGCTGAAGACCTGACCAGTGGCCATGACTTCGGGACCATCTTGTGGGAGGAGGGATGGTTCACTGCTGGTGGGAAATGGACATCACCAAGCCATTTACTGAGGGCTGGCCCTGTGACAGGCACAGGGACACCCCTAGCATCTGTCAGCCTCAGCTGGGCACCAGTGGTTTACCCCTGCATTCCTAGCCACTCAGGAGGCTAAGATCTGAGAGGACTGCAGTCCACGGCCAGCCCAGGCAAAAAAATCTGACTTTTATCTCTAATTAACTATCGAAGTTAGAAGTGGAACTGTGACTCGAGTAGGAGAGCACTAGCCTTGCTCAAGAAAGCTCATGGACAGTGCCCTAGCACTAAGTTCAATCAAGCCTCAGGACTGGCACACTAAAAAAGAACCTTCACCCTCATGATGTACTCTCTCAGGGAGAAAATCCACAAGGCAGCGGGTATCCCACAAGAGGGGTCCTTCAGCTGGCAGGCCCGATACTGCATTCTCTACTACACTTCCGGTCACCTCTCCCGGAAGCCCTGGCTAAAGGGATGTCAATCGAGTGAACAACTTTCCTGTTAAATCTGGATTAGAAACTGATACAGCTTAAAATAATCTCTAATCTTAAAGTGGGTGGAAACATTTCCTTTCTGTCTGTCTCCTGGACTACCAAAGCAACCAGGCTTGTCCTGGAGAGCCACAGAGCAAAACTGTGTCTGCTCGCAGGTCCAGGGCAGCCACCAGCATGGCATGGTGCCCCAGCGCACTTCTCCCTCGCCAGCAGCTCCCTCAGGGGAAGCTCCTCTGAGGCCTACAGCCATCAGTCATGTCTGAAAGCCAGCTCTGCACGTGCTTGCAGCCACTCTCCTTCCAGTGATACAGAGCTTTGCTGCTGGGAAAATTCATACTCTTCAGGTGAGTTCTGGGCTCAGTCTTGAACCTATGACCCAGTGCATCCTTGAACTCCTCTCCTCCTCCGACTTTCTGATTGTAAGAAGCACTACATGAGCAGGCTGGTCGTGCCCAGCATGGGCCACAATGCCCAGCATCCCAGGCATGCAATTACCTGCACACTTTCGCCTTCTTTGCAGATCAGAGGTGACTCTACCATGCTGTAGTCTCGGCCCAGTTGCCAGACTTTGTCTATGAGTTGCACGTTGTTCCCGCCTGGAGAAGTGATGCTGTGGGTCCCCAGGGAATCCTTTTTGGGAGGCTGTGGTGCCCTCTTGGAGTGATAGATATTAAAGACAATGTCCCCTTTGCACACGTCAAAATCCCAAGTGATCACGGATGAGGCATCCACAATCTGAATGAGAATCTGGAAGAAGAGACCTTATCAGCCCACCAACCCACACTTTAAAGCCCAGGCCAGTGCTAACCTGGTGTGTGTGTTGGGAGGGGTAGGGGAGCGTTGCCCTGGGAAGGCTGATCAGCCAGTGCTCACACTCCATTTGTCAACCAACAGTTCCTGCTCGGAGGTGAGGAGAGCTGAGTGAGCTGCCTGCTCTACCATGTTCACAGCATCCCAAACCAACATCTTTCTAGGCATTTCAAATCCATGAGACTGGGCATGGAGCGCAATGGGCTGCTTGGGCTCAGGGGGGGAAGCCAGGTAACCAGCAAACGGAGGGCCCCAAACAGGGGAGTAGGGTGGAAGAAGCCCATGAGGTGGGCAGCTGTCCTGGATGCTGAGCCCCTAGAAAGCTTCCTAAAAGGAAGATGGTCAGTCACAGACTCCAAAGACCAGTCGGGGAGACAGAGAAAAACTAGCTGAGGGAGGCCCTGTAGTCACCTCACACGCCAGGATCACAGGAGGCGGGAGTGGCACGGCAGCATGGCTGTCATGCTGAGGCTGGTGCCCCACTGTGGCCGAGCTCTCTCTGCTCTGAAGACACTGTGGGACCCTCGGCTGGCCCTCACTGAGGACAGCCTGGACAAGCCCTTTCCCTTGCTTCCTGAGGCAGAGATGGTCTGACCCACAAAGACCACTGGGCTCTAAGCTCCTGAAACAAAGACAAGGTGTGTCGACAGGCCTGCAGACTGTGTTTCCTTCTAGCCAGCATCTCCCCTGCTGCCCAAACTCACCCTGCACGCTCCCCTGCTCTGTGCAGAGGGCACTATCCCGCCAGCCGTGCTGAGCCACTGTGCCCTAGAGCTAAGTACAAGGCAGTCAGCATGCACACAGCCTGCCAGCTCCAGGACAGACATGTGGCGGATGCCAAGCAGGACATGCCTGTTTCTACATTACATGGCCCTCATCAAGAAAAATCAGCATGTCAGACTGTTTTCTGTGACCTTAAATAAACTACCTTCAGGGTTTGACTCCCGCTTTCCCAATAGACACACACAGATTCCTGCGCACACGCACGCACGCGCGCACACACACATACACGCTCTTCATATCCTCAGGTGTCTCCAGTGAAGCAGAAGTGAGGGGCTAGTGTCCTCCCAGACCTCTGACCACCCTGCCATGCTGTACTCCAGGGCTCGGTCCTCCACACTCCGCCACACTAAACACCCATGTCACTGCCCTAAAGACAAAGGACAGATACACAAGTGGCCCTGTTGAAGGCTGGGCTCCTCCAGATACCTCGTGGGGTGCTCCTTTGAACACGCTTGCAGACTGGTAGATGGTCTCTGTCCAGAGCTTCAGGTCCTCATTCTCCAGCTCCTCTGCAGTCCGGTACAGAGACTTGGGGACCAGTCCACCCTCTGGCACCTCACACTGGAAATGGAGACACAGCGAGAGCCATGTGGGCGATACCCTCACAGCCACTGAGCAAAGGCAAGCACTGGCAAGGCTGTCAAGTATTCTGTACTACTTAGCGAAATGTTTTTAAAACCACTTCAATGCATGTTTTACTTTGAATAAATTAGGACAAGTTGAAGCTGGCTTACCACAAGCTTTTCACTGATATGTATGAGGTACTGGACTGAATTACTAAGGATGGTTTGTGTAAGAATTGAAAGAATTATATTGTGCTGTAAAGGAAGAGCATTATGTTGGGAGACACATTTTATTCCCAACAGCTAGAGGCATTATTCCCCTGTGAAATCACAACCAGGTGGCAGAGCGCCTGACCAGCAGCGCAAGGCCCCAAGCCCTAACTCATAAAACTTTTTGTCATTTGTTTGGAACAGGCTAAGTAGAATAAGAATTTGTATGTACCGTAAATTCTCTAATGATCTTCATAGAATGACTTCAATCTCAAGTCTTAATAGCCCAGAAGTCCCTGTAGTCTCCACTCTGGAAATAACCACAAATCAAGCCCTACAGCAGTAGTAGAGTCCACGGAATGTGGTCTCAGAAAACCTTCTGATCCAGGTCAAACACCCTCTAGGAAAGCCGTGGCCCTCCAAGATAAGACACAGTTTGGATAGCTTGACTAAGCTAAACCTCCTGACACTAAGGCACAGGAACCCAGCCCCCAGTCCAGCTCCTCAGTGATTTGTCATCCCAGGACAAATCTTTTTGAGAGTGGGTTTAATATTTTAATAATTTTGTTTTTATGACAGTCTTGGGGCTTAAACTCAGGACCAGGGCACTGTCCCAGAACTCTTCTTGTTCAAGGGTAACGATCTGTTTGAGCCTTTGGTTCACTTCTGAATTGTTTTGGTGGTTAACTGGAGAAAAGAGCCTCAACAGGGGCTGGGAGTTTGGCCTAGTAGTAGCATGCACAAAGACTTGTGCATTTGATTCTTTGGTACCGCATAAATAGAAAAAGCCAGAAGTGGTATGGTGGCTCAAGTGGTAGAGTGCAAGCCTTGAGAAAGCCCAAGGACAGTGCTCAGGCCCTGAGTTCAAGCCCCAGTACTGGCAAGAAAAAAAAAAAAGGAGTCTCACAGACTTCACTACAGGTGCTCCCAGGAAGCTAAGGTTATAGGTATGAGCCACCAGTGCCCGACAGTATTTACTTAAAATATACACAACTCCGGGCCGGGAGGTGGTGCTGAGGCTCAAGTGGTAGAGTTCTAGCCTTGAGAAAAATCCAAGGACAATGCTCAGGCCCTGAGCTTAAGCCCAGGACTGGGGGAAAAAAAATAAATAAAATTATATATATATATATATATATATATATATATATATAAACACACACACACAACTGTTTACTATAAATGACTCCTGATTAAATATGAGATAATTAGCTCTAATGACAAAACCTGACCCACAGTTTACCTCGGGGGCACTTGATAGGAGATGGCACTATACTTTACTTGTCCTTTGTACTATGAGGGTCTGCAATTTTCTTAAAGCTGAACTGTACAGCAAGACCTAAGCTCCTGTTTCCAGAAAGACCTTTGACAGTCTAATTCATTCATTTAGCAAATAGTCTGGCCGAGTGTGTGCTGGGCATGGCTCAAGTGCCAGAGCACCTGCCTCTCCAGTGCCATGCGCAGGATGCTCTTTCCTTTCCTTTCCTGCTACGTCACAGGCCACTGTTCCCAATGAAGCAAATCACAGACCTCTTCCATCTTCTTACTGTTAAACATTCCTAATTAAAACAACAAAAATCACATACTAACACTGGGTGTGGTGGCTCACACCTATAATCCTAGCTACTTAAGAGGTAGAGATCTAAAGGGTAGTGATTTGGGGCTAGCCTCTCCTTCTGAAAAACAAGGGAGGGACAGCAAAACCCCATTTCAACAAATGTGTGGTGGTTTTCACAAGCCCGTAGGTAGAAAAGTAAAGGTCTTAGGCTTGCCCTGGATAAAAACACCAGGGGAACCTCCCTGAAAAGGAACTAAGGGGGTAGCCCAAGTGGTAAAGTACTTAACTAGCAAAGGGCTTCAAAGACCCTGAGTTCACAGCCCATCAATCCTCTACAAGAGCGGGATTCACACAGGCTATGTGGATAAAGCAAATCCCATCTATTTTTGTTTCTAAAGCAAGTTCTCATGTGCAGAATCCAGTCATCTCAATTAATGAAAAAATACCAAACAACCCAAACTACACGTTTTGAAATTGTGCACACCAACACCCACCTTTCCCACCGCACAAACTCAGGCAACTCCCTGCCCGACACGTACCATGCACTCCCCACTCAGGAAATCTGGAATGATCTCTTTGTCGATGTAATCCAGCAGGCCTCCAGGACCCTGGTAGTCATTGCCCGCATAGATGAGGAACTTCCTTCGGGTGTTGTCATCAATGAACGGACTAACCTGTGACAATCAGAAAGGAGTGTGTGGTTTGGCTCTCTAAGGTGACAGATAAGGATGTGGCTCCGTGCAGGCCTCGCTAGGACACTCCCAACTACATTCCTGACTGCACCCCATGGCAGCGACACCCAAACCCACCAGAGTCCAGAGAACCGGGAAGACCCTGGGGGCACGGAGGATGAGGAGGCGGCCCAGCGTCTCCGGGTAGTTAGCCTCCACCACCTCGATGATCCGCAGCAGGGCTTTGACCCCTGGTCGCCACAGGTGGCGCATGTTCAGCCCTTCCAGGTCCACCAAGCAGGTCCACGAGCTGTGGGCAGAGCAGAGAATGGCCTCACTCACCTGACAGCAGGTGGCACTTAGCCAGCAGCGTCCCATACCTCATGTCTCTCTCCTGGTACACAAGTCAGTTACAATCCTTTCTGAGGAAATACTGGTTTTTCAAAGGATAGTGATAAGCTCTTATTTTGACCCTTTATGAAAACACATAGCTCAGCCTGAACTAGACACTGGAGATTGAACTAGACACTGGAGACAAGCCCTCACAGATCACTCAGTGACCAGCAAGGCACAACGTGCTGTCCCCAAGCAAGATTTGGTATATACACCAGGTTTGAAGTGCAGACAGCCACAGCAAATCTTCCTGGGCAGAGCGCTATGTGAGGAGCTGAGGACCCTGCAGTGAGTGAGACCCTCCCACTGCTGTCTGGTACCCTAACACCAATCACTACCATTCTCATAACAGTTTATTCTAGCCAGAAGCCTGGCACAGGACAAAGACAGCAACCTGCAAACACCTGTAGCCCTGGGCTCCCGGCAGCCACCCAAGACTGCCGCCTAAGGGGATGAGAACACTGATGCCCAGTAGCTCCCTTGTGGGCTCACCTCATCACCCACTCATCTAGTCACCTTCCAGAACACCTTGGAATAGCAAAATACCAAGATTTGGTTCCAAGTATCAACTACAAAGATTGAACTGAGATTCAGCTTCTGTAAGCTGAAAGGAAGAACACAACCTCCCACCCACCTGATAGGTCGTCCAAAGACTTTCGTATTTTCTTCACATCGCCTCAGACCTTCTTCGTTTATGGAGAGAACCTGTGCACAGAGGGCCGCACCAAGGGCCAGGATGAGTCAGCTCCACAGAGGACCGTGAACAGAGCCCATCACAGGCAGGGCTCCCCAGAGCGGCACCCGCTCTGTCTCCTGACATGCCCGCACGCCAACCCCTTACCAGTGCAGGAAGCTCCGCTATGCAGAGGGGCTATGAGGAGTCACTAGGTGAGCAGGGACTGTGGGGGGGATAGGGAGGGAGTGTGCACGCTGTCTGGACCCAATGCAGGAGGTGGTCTCACAGCAGCCCACCAGAATGTGTCAGGAGAGCGCCAGGTGCAGCCCTTTATATGTGTACATGTGTGTAAAGATGTGGAAACACACACAGCTGGGAGCCCCACACAGCAAGTACACAACACTATGTGTGTGAAGGTCGTGGACTCCAGATGCCTCTCTAGGGTGTGCCTGTCTGGAAAGTGAAGCTGCGACTAGAGGAGCGGCTTGGGACTAGGCACGTTGGGCTGCAGAAAAAGGATGGAGGGCAGAGCTGCAGCAGGACCATGGGAGGCAATGGAGTATGCTCAGAATTTCCTACACACAGAGCTACATTTCCTCTCTAAGTGAAAAAGTGAAGCATGCTTATCCCAGCAGGCTACAGAGCAAGTGAGAGAGCACGCAGCCCAGCACTTACGTATCGCAGCAGGGCCTCTTCTCCGAGAGCTCGCACCAAGCCTTTGGTGTCCATCTGCCCCAGCCTGAGCACATAGAGAGGCCGCCCGTCTGCAGGGAGGAAAGGAAGTGATCAGGACACGGCCCTGGTCCCAGCAACAAGGCAGAGGACACACCTTCATGTCCTCGTACAGTGGCCCAGGGTACACTTTAGAGGTAGTAGGGCCCTGCCAACTAGGGGAGGCCCTGGCTGCATCCCAGCACCTTCACAAGCAAAGGTGTTTGAGAGCAAGTGGGCAGGTTGCCAGCGTGTTCCAAAAAGCCATTCATAAAAGACTCAACGCAACCACTGAGCAGCTGAGCAGGAGCCCCACCACACCAGCAACACGAGTGGGTTCGGCCTTGATGGTGGGGGAGCCTAGTGAATGGTGCCTTAGGACTCTGTTATGGATGGACGACTCCGAGGACCTCAGAAGCCACAGCACACCCTGCTGTCAGCACACCTATTGCTCTGTGTCAGACAGCAGCGGAGATGGGCAGGCCAGGTTCCAAAAACTAAACCGGGTCTGGTGTGTGGCTGATGGCAGACAATTAGAATCAGCCAGCACAGTACTGGCACGGGATCTGGCACCTGGTGAGCGCTACCTGAGGCGTTGACCTACAGCTACTTGCACAAAGCAAAATGGTGTGAGTTGAAATTCTATAGAAATGTAAATTCATACCAACTTCCTTCTGATATTTAATAAAGCACATTTGTCAATATCTTACTACAGGCCAGGAGTTTGGCCTAGCAGTAGAATGCTTGTCGAGGATGCACGAAGCCCCGAGTTCAATTCCTTGGTACCACATACATAGAAAAAGCCAGAAGTGGTGCTGTGGCTTAAGTAGTAGAACTCTAGTCTTGAGAAAGCCCAAGGACAGTGCCCAGGCCCTGAGTTCAAGCCCAAGACTGGCAAAAACAAAACAAAACAAAACAAAAAAACAAAAAAAAACTATATATATAGATCTATCTATCTATCTATCTATCTATCTATCTATCTATCTATCTATCTATCTTACTAGCAATCTTTCTACCCTTTTACCAGCTAGGTCACAAAGTGGAATAAAGAGAAAAATGGTGTTTCCCGTAAAAATTAAAAGCTATTAAGCATATAATCCCATAGTCTGGAGGCTGAGGCAGGAAAAACAAGGTCTGAAGCCAGCCTGAGCTACATAGACCCTGCCTCAAACAAACAAAAAACAAAAAAGTCATAGTGTAAACCTTCAATACACATCTTTGTCTTCTCTTTTCTTCCTTCTCTCCCTTCCTTCCTTGTTAGTATGAGCTTCATGTGTGTTCAGCTTGCTTACTCAACTGGCCCTCTACTACTTGAGCCATGCCTCCACCCCTGCTTCCTGCTGATTATGTTGGAGATGAAGCTTCATGAACTTCTCTGCTTTGAGCCTTGATCCTCCAGATTTCAGTCCTGAGTGGCTAGGATTACAGGCATGAACCAGTGATACCTGGCCAATACACATCATTTTTAAGAACTAAAGCTGCAAATGATCTGGAGAGGTACAAGTGGTTAATTGAAGAGAACAAGATAGCTAGGCATGGTGGCTCACGTCTGTAATCCTAGCTACTCAGGAGGATGAGATCTGAGGAACAAGGTTCAAAGCCAGCCCAGGCACAAAGGAGCTGAGACTCATCTCCAATTAACCTCTAGAAAATGAGAAGTGGGGCATGGCTGAAGGGTAGGGTGATGGCCTTGAGCTGAAGAGCTCAGGAACAGTGCCCAGGCCCAGTTCAAGCCCCTATAACCCACCAAAAAAAAAAAAAAGTGAACAAGATGGATGGGCTCAGCTAGGCATGGAAGAACTTTTTCAGAGGAGTAGGAGCAGATCCATGGTGAACCTGTCCTCTCTCCATGGGCTGGAGCCAGCCCTAGATCAGCACAGGGCCAGCCCTTCACAAGACAGATTCTTCTGGAAGGCCTAGGTGGAGCTTCATGTCGAGGTGGGAGAAGGGGGGGTATGTCAGGATCTGCCCTTTGTTTACTTAAGTTCTACACCGTTTCCAGGTAGAAAACCTGGCTGGACATTTTATAGCTACAAGAATCTAAGTCACTGAAGTTCTTTTACTGAAAAGCCTCAGAACCAAATATTCAGGGTTGCTTTGGGGGAGGTGTGCCTTGAGGCTTGAACTCTGGGCCTGGGTGCTGTCCATGAGCTTTTTTGCTCAAGTCTAGTATACTACCAATTGAACCACAGCTCCAATTTCCCAAATATACAGTTTTTAAAAAGCCATAGCAGACTTTACCTAAGGAAAGAAGTAAACCAGGGTGACCTGAGTTAAAAATGGTCCAGGACCATCCTCGGCTGTCCAGGCTAGCACGGAGCCTGTGGAGGGCCTCTCTCCCCAGCTATCCACTGGTCAAAGCGAGAGGGACCTGCCTAACTAGACAGGGGCCTGGGATGCTTAGGGACACGAGGCACAGAGGTATCGGGAACACCCTACCTTTGTCATGGTGATGCCAGCCTCCTGCATAGTAGTCCTGAAGGACCTGGGGTGGGGTCCACGTGTCCAGGATGTAGTCTACCTGATGCTGCTTCCGCCATGTTAGGGACTGGCACATTATCTCTCTGGCTTTGTCGATATTAAAATCCCGAGCACGTAGGAACCGAAGAATATGCTCATCCTTAGGGATCTAGGAAGAAAAGAAGTTTCTAAGCAGTGCTAAAGTTACTAAGGGAAAACAGTGAGGTTGCTAAGGGAATAAGAGTCAAAAACTCCCACCTCCTGCCAACAGTAACACTGATTAAAATGAGCTTTCCTCGGGACTAGAGTGCAGCTCAGTGGTAGAATGCTTGCCTGCCTAGCATGCACAAGGCCATGCATTCATCTCAGGGGAAACAAAACACTTGTGTGTATACACATACATGTTCACACATATATGTATATATTCACAAATAATATGTATATATTTATATCTGTGTTTATCTATATGTGAATATATTCCCAAAAAGTCATGGTGACACTGCACAATTCCAGCACCCAGGTATGGATCCTCTTTCTAGTTCTCAGGACTCAATCTCAGCTGAGTGAAGCCAAGGCACAAATGATTCCGTACCTATCAAATGCTTTGAATCTAACCCTTACCTAGGAGTGAGCTGCCAGGATGTCCCCTTCTCCATGCACACCCCATACCACAGCCTGGCTTGGGAGCGTGGAGTGTGGCTGCCCACAGGGGCCTCTCTGATCCCACCCTTGTCCACCAAGAGACCCTCTTCTCGGAACAAGAACAAAGCCCATCATGTGCTCAAGTCTGCAGTGGCCACACATTCACCTAATGTCAGGCGAGACCATTAGCCTCTGCACCTGGCAACACAAGGCCAAACTGCTACTCGGCAGGCCTCATCTTGCTCCAGAAAGCACAGATAATGGGGGCATGGCTCAGAATGTGGAGTAAGTGTTCAAATCTGCCCTGCCACTACCCCCACTGTAGCCTTAGATGCTGCCTTAGCTTCCTCAAATCAGAACCCACTTTCAGGGCTGGTAAGGGAGAACCATGTGGACGTGCAGTCAGCGCACACAGGGTCCAGCCCCTCTGCTGTGTCTTTCTGATGGCCCAGAAAGACTGATGGCTGTTCACATAGCACTCAGGTGTTCAGCTTCCAGGAAGCAAGACTGGGCCAGCTAAAGCCAGCTTGCAAGACATAATGTCTGGTTGTCCTGTACTAGAGAATGCACACAACTCGCTGGACACCTATAAAGGTCAGTCAGTCCTTATGGGCTAAGATTTCACCCACACCTCAGAATCAAAGCTTATCCATTCCTCCTTTCTGTGATCCTGAGCTCTTCCAAACTTCTGAATAGGAAAATATGGGAATCTTTGTGTACAAAGTTACTTTTTATCCTTGTTGTTTGCTTGTTTTTGTCAGTTGGAGACTTAAACTCTGGGCTTCAGTGCTGTCTATGAGCTCTTCAGCTCAAGACTAGTGCTCTACTACTTGAGCCACACGGCCACTTCTGCTTTTCTGGAGGCTTTAGTGCTGGGGCTGGCATTGAGTCTTGATCCTCAGATCTCAGCCTCCTGAATAACTAGGATTACAGGAGTGGGCCACCACACCCCAACTTACAAAGTTACTTGTAACTCTACATTTACTTGTCTCTAAATTGCACCATTCTCTTAAAGCCTTCCTTATACAGGAAGGACCCCCTGCCAGCCATGCAGATAGATCATTGACAGACTGGCTGTCAGTGTGATTATGCAGACTCCATGGAATATCAGCACCGTCCTGCCACACACAAGGCCATATTCACCTTGCCCTTGTGGGTCTCCTGGAGCCACTGGCGGAGTCTGATGAGGCAGCTTTCCTGGAGTGGGGTCAGATCACCCAGGTATCGCTTGATGTAGTCCGCATCCAGTTTATCTGCAATAGAAGTTGCATGGCAAGATTTACAACAAAGACCACTGGTCCTGAGGCTCGGAAGGTCCTCTTGATAAAGCTAGCATGTGCCCTTAGGTGCTGGGTTTGAGCAGCTCCCCTGGCAGACTTCAGTGATGGCCTTAGATAAGATCACTGATATCCACAGGCAAGCTTTCTGACTCAATTACCTTCCCCTGATTACCATCTAGTCTCCTCTGCTGGCAAAACCTCAGTGCAGTTTATGACTACAGCAGATAACCTAATGAGGTCCTCTTTATACAAAAGTAACATCAACCAAATGATGAGTTGGTATAAAAATGTAAGTAAGGGGCCGGGGGTTTGGCCTAGTGGTAGACTGCTTGTCTAGCATGCACAAAAATCCAGGTTCAATTCCTCAGTACCACAAACATAGAAAAAGCCAGAAGTGGTGCTGTGGCTCAAGTGGCAGAGTGCTAGCTTTGAGGAAAAAGCCCAAGGACAGTACTCAGGCCCTGAGTTCAAGCCCCAGGACTAGCCAAAAAAATAAATAAATAAATAAGTAAATGCAGCTGGGTGCGGTGGCTCACACCTGTATTCCTAGCTACTCAGGAGACTGTGATCTGAGGATCAAGGTTCAAAGCCAGCCCAGGCACAAAAGGACCTGAGACTCTTATCTCCGATTAATTTCTTGAAAATAGGAAATGGAGCTTTGCTCAAGGGGTAGAGTGGTAGCCTTAAGCTGAAGGGACAGAGCCCAGGCTGAGTTCAAGCCCCATGACCCACACAAAAAAAAGTAAGTACATGCATGCATGCAACAAGAAAAATTCACAAGGTGAATTTCAGCAAACCCTAAACGTGGATAATTGCGTAAGGTGAACAAATAGCTAGCAGCAGAGCACTGTGTATGGAAAGATAAATACTGACATCATTATAGAATTCATGTTTTCATATCTTCCATGTTTTATAAGGGACATCATTCTGTAACTAAAAATCTAACTACTTAGCAGGCCGAGATCTGGAGGATCAAGATTCAAAGATACTCAGAGCACAATCATATCACCAATCAACTAGTAAAAACCAGGCTGTAAGGACAGTTCTAGTGGCAGAGCACCAGTCAAGCAAAAGTGAGGCTGGGGTTCAAACTCCAGTAGCAGAAGAAAACAACAACTGCGCTCCTTATGTGGAACATGTAGTGACTGTGCAATGACAGAAGCTGACCCTTCAACTGCCTCTTCACTCTATTTCTCTGTGCCTCAGTTCACCAAATAAAATAGAGGGTCATCAGCACATCCCACCTAAAGGGAGCTGTCATGAAGGGTCACCACTGACACAGTGGTCAGGACAGTGCTGGGCGTGGTGAATACAGCATGTCTAATGACGATGGAGGTCCAGACGGCTGGATTACTGCCTCAGATTCACTAAAGGCCCCATCAGTGACTACAAAGGTCAATCTCTGGTCTCAATGAAAGACTAACTAGAGTTATATATTGGAGGAGAGAGAAGGGAAGACGATAGATCATGGTTCAAGGCAGAGGCAGACCAGGCAAAAAGTTGATGAAACCAGAACTTCATGATTCCCTTGGTCATGCTGGAAGAAGGAAACATCTCTCACACCCACCGTCAGGGGTCCCCACCACGGGCTCAGGCGCCCCGGTTGGGTTACTGAGGGCCTCGCCACCCAAGCCCTCCTTGAGGGTAGCATCTGGGATGATGGCAGCCGTGGTCACTGCTAGACTCTTGCTCAATGACAATGTTTCTTTGGAGGGCCCAAGGGAAGGTGGTGGTGTCCAGCGGGGGACGTGTGTGATGCCTTCATCTTCTAGCTGGCGAAGGTAGTATTCGATGATTTCTTTCCCCTTTAAGATGAAACCAATCACAAGCTGAGACACAGTCAACATGCAAATCATTCATCCCTCACCAACTCCTAAGGCCCTGTCAAAAACTGAATTCTGTGCCACAGGGTGTCCTAACTCTTCAGGACACTGAGGCAGCAGGACTCACTGACCACCTGGTGCACAGTGAGACCTGTCTCTACAAAACTAAAAACAGTTATTTTAGCCAAGCACTAGTGGCTCATACCAGTAATCCTAGCTACTCAGGAGGCTGAGATCTGGGGATCATGATTCGAAGCCAGCCCAAGCAGGAAAAGTCCGTGAGACTCATCTCTAATTAAGCACCAAAAATAGCTGGAAGTGGGGCTCAAGTGGTAGAGTGCCAGTTTTGAATGAAAAAGTTCAGGAACAACATCCAGGTCCTAGTTCAAGACCCTAACACTGGCACCAAAAAAAAAAAAATTATTTACTTCATTTTCTCCAAAATTTAGGGAATAATGAATATGGAATTCTTTTTCTTTTCTTTTCCGGTTATGGGGCTTGAGCTCTGGGGCCTTGGCACTGTCTCTCAGCTCTTCAGCTCTAGGCTAGCACTCTACCACTTGAGCCACAGTACTACTTCTAGTTTTCTGGAAGTCTAGGCTGGCTTTGAACCATAATTCTCAGATCTCAGCCTCCTGAGTAGCCAGGATTACAGTTGTAAGCCACTGTACCCCAGAAGAAGATGGAATTCTTATATGGCTTTTTTTTTTGTATCAGTACTGAGGCTTAAGGGCATTGTACTCTTACTTGACTTTTTCACTTAATGCTAGAGCTCTACCACCTGAGCCATACCTCTACTTCTAGATTTTGCCGGTTGATTTTTTTTTTTTTTTTTTTGCCAGTTCTGGGGATTGAAGCCTTGACCTGGGTGCTGTTCCTGAGCTTCTTTTTGCTCAAGACTAGCACTCTACCACTTGAGCCATAGCACCACTTCTGGCTTTTTCTGAGAATTAATTGGAGATAAAGAGTTTCACAGACTTTCTTACCTAGGCTGGCTTTGAACTGAAATCCTCAGATCTCAGCCTTCTGAGTAGCTAGGATTACAGGCGAGAGCCACCAGTGCCTGGCATATAATTTTAAAACAATGAAAAATCAAAGACTCCCTCTGAAGGCTTGCATCACCCTACATGAACCCTTTATCATCCCCATCCCTAAGAGCCATTGAGCCTGACAGTCCAAGGGCTGATGACCCTGTTTCCACCTTTTAAGAATCTCAGCACAACTATACCTCACATCAGCAAACCTGGAGGGGAAACTGGGGTGCTGTGAGCTGGCTGCTGTCACCGCACTGCAACCTCCACTGCTCCCAGCAATTCCCTTCCCCTTTGCCACCAGCACCATGTAACCCCTTCCAGCTGAAGCAGTGGCTTGAACAAGCAAGGGAATCCCTCACTTCCAAAACACACCCAGCTCAGAACTCCTCAAAGTCCACGTCCTCTCTGCCACAAGAACCCAGAGACTCACTTTTTTAATGTTGCTGGTATATTGTTTCATTGCGATTTTTTCCACTGTACTTTCAAAACCAAAGAAGGATTTAATATCTAAACTTGCAGACTGTTCAAAACAAGTCCAGTCTTCATTCTCGGGGTGAACCTGCAGAGACAAAAAGGGCTCCACTAACACACTCAACGCCGAGACATTCATCACACACCACTCCTCCTCCAACTAGGAACTCAGGGAAACTTTACTTAAAATACTGCTGTCGGGCCAGGAGTTTGGCCTAGTGGTAGAGTGCTTACCTAGCATGCACGAAGACCTGGGTTCAATTCCTCGGTACCACATACATAGAAAAAAGCCAGAAATGGTGCTGAGTATCAAGTGGTAGGGCTCTAGCCTTGAGAAAGTCCAAGGACAGTGCTCAGGCCCTGAGCTCAAGCCCACGACTGGCAAAAAAAAAAAACCAAAAAACAAAAAAAAAAAAAAACACTGCTATCATCAGGAAAGCAACAGGCAGAATTAGAGTGGGGTTCAAAATAGTGACAAGTCCCAAATCACAACTGCAAGGTAGTCTGAAAGTAACTGTAAGTGCAGCCTTGGGGAAGCTGCCTCCTGTCTATGGCAGCAGGTGTCACAGGCGTGGGCACAGTGAAGGGACAGAGACAATGTGACTAGAGGAAAAGGAAGGGGGAACAGAAGCCACTGAAGTGGAGAGCTAGCAGGGACGGTAGTCTACTGAGCTGCTAAGAGGAGCTGTGCCAATCAGAGAAGGCAATACAAACAGGAAGGTAGATGCTCTCAGTTCTAAGCTTTTTGCTTTTTGTATTTTTGTGTTGCTAGGGACTGAACTCAGGGCCTCCTCCATCACTGGTCTCAGCTCTAATCTTATTTATTTCTCAGTCGTGAGGCTTTGAACTCTAGGCCTAGGCACTGTCCCTGAGGCTCTTCAGCTCAAAGCCACCACTCTACCACTTTGAGCCACAGTGCCAGTTCTGGTTTTCTGGTGGTTAATTAAAGATAAAGAGACTTAACTGACTTTCCTGCCAAGGCTAGCTTTGAACTGTGATCCTCAGATCTCAGCCTCCTGAGTAGTTAGGATTGTAGGTGTGAGCCACTGGCTCCTGGCTCTCAGTCCAATCTTAAAGAAACATGGAATATTAGTCTGTCAAATACATTTCTAAAGTACTAAAGTGGGAAGAGAGAAGTCATATTTAAAACCAAATTGAGCTGAGCGCAGTGGCTCATGCCTATAATCCTAGCTACTCAGAAGGCTGAGATCTGAGGATCAAGGTTCAAAGCCAGACCAGGCACAAAAGGACCTGAAGGACCTGAGACTCTTAACTCCAATTAACCTCTAGAAGGGGAAGTGGGGCTTGGCTCAAGGGTAGAGTGGTAGCCTTGAACAAAATAGCTCAGGGACAGTGCCTAGGCTGAGTTCAAGCTACATGACCCACAAAAAAAAAAAAAAAATTGAAGCATGTTTGGCTGACATAATTGTTAAGAGCAATCACACTGTGCCACAGCCACATCTTCCATCCCCCGATCAGACACACAAAAGAAGAGCTGCCCAATTCACACAACAGTGGCATGGTGCCACAAGGCTCTGGTGGCCCAGGGTGGAGGTGGTCACTCACCGTGTAGCAGCAGTGCTCATTAATGATGACCCGATTAGAAAATGTTTCATTGTGGGCCTCAATGTGCAAAGTACGTTCCCGAGAATTCAGGGAGTTTTTCTGAACGAAATAGACATAATCCACTCCTGCAATCTGTAACAAAGAAGTACAAAGAAAAGGCTTTGTCAGCACCTTCTGGGGGGAAGAAGCTGTAAGCAGGCCACTCATCCTCACTCACCTTCTTCAGCAACCTGGGGGCATCTATATCCAGCTTGCAACGCCTCTCAATGACGTGAACGGCCCCATCTTCACTTTTGAATTCACTCACAGTGTCGCTGTCCACGAACATGGGGATCAAAGGACATGTAGGGAACCTCCTCTCATAGGCCTATGGTCAAAAGAACAGAATAGGAAGGGAGAGTGGGCCTCCCTCTTCTCTCTGGAGAAAGAAGTAGCTCTCCATGCATGTCCACCCACCACAGCTTCCACTAGAAAGGAAAAACTATCCCATGTTCATGGAACAAAGACTCAACTGAAGAGGGGTGCTGGTGGCTCATGCCTATAACCCTAGCTACTGAGAATCTGAGATCTGAAGATCCCCAGCCCCTGGCAGGAAAGTCTGTGAGACTCTTTATTTCCCATTAATCACCAAAAAGCCAAATGGGGCACTCTGGCTACTAACCTTGAGCAAAAAAGCTCAGGGTCAAAGCCCAGGCCCCTAACTCTAAACCCCACAGCCAATATCCCCCCAGAAAAGAAAACCCCACAAGTTTAGAGGACGTCAGCTCTGCTCATCTGTATGCACAGGCCTAGCACAATTTCTACCAACCTCTCAGTAAGATGGTTGGTTCTGCAGCTACAGGCAAGAAAAGAACAGAGTTGATAAAGCTGGCTCTCTCCTACTTGAACCACACCTCCAAGCTTTGGTTTTTGCTAGTTAACCAGAAATGGAATGTCAGTGTTTTCTTTGAGCCATGATCTTCTGATATCAGCACATTGAGTAAGTAGGATTACAGGCATGAGAGCCAACCAGTACCTGGCTAGAAACAATCTTGTTTTATTAAAAACATTAAGACCCACTGGAAAAGCCTAGATGCAAGGACAGTATATCAAGCCGCAAATTTGACATGCAGACCTCTGAAGCATTTCTTCACACAGACAATTGACAAGAACACTTATATCCAAAGGACACCAGAAACAGCCCAGAAGGACTCCAGCCACCAGTTAAAACACCAGAAAGGAAGAAGATGCACAACTGTATAACCCATAGTAATAGTAAGCAAAGTGGCCAGGGAGAAAACTGTGTCTGTGAGAGGCACAGGAGGAATGTCAGGGTGAGGTAGTGCCTCTACTCAGCCAGAAGCATGATCAGGAAGCCATGCAGATGGGGACTGGCAATGGAATCCATTCCAGATCAAAAGTGGCTGTCTCCAATCATTAGTCTGCAGTCTCTAGTTATAAGGGTGCCTGTACAATGCAAAGATCTAGCGGGCACAACCTTAACTGAATGATTGGACTTGGGGCCAGTAAGGACACAGTCTGGCAATATGACTGCACTGGGGAGGTAGGCAGGGCTAGGAAGGGCTCTCCAGTCATCTCCCACACACAACCAACCTCGAAACTAATTATGAGGAATGCAGAAGAGATATTCAGATTACAAAATGGTTTACACAATACCCCGCCTGAACTCAACAGGAAAAATTGTCAGGGTCAGAAAAGACCCTAGAATAGAGGCTTCTAAGGAGACAGGCTGTCAGTGCAAGGAGGCCTTAGCTCCTGGGCAGGAATGGCCACAGCTAACAAGAACCTGGGTAGGGACCTGGTGTTCCTTATTAAGTGAGATGATTCTATCACAATGGAATTCCTTGGCTGGGTCACCACAGTGTGGGGAACAGCTGGTCAGAGGCAAGCCACACTTCAGAATTCAGGGACGGTGTCATGACTTGCTTTCAAATGTTTCTACTAAAACAAGAGCCAAGCTCTGGTGGCTCAAGTCGCTTATCCTAGCTACTCATGAGGCTGAGATCTGAGGATCATGGTTTGAAGCCAGCCTGGGCAGGAAAATCCAAGAGACTCTTTATTTCCAATTAACCACCAGAAAACTAGAAATAGAGCTGTAGTTCAAAGTGGTAGTTTCAGCCTGAGCAAAAAAGCACAGAGACAGACAATGCCCCGGCCTTGAGTTCAAGCCCCATGTTTGGCAAAATATGTATGTATGTGTGTGTATGTGTGTCATATGTACATGTGAGAAAAACAGGTACATGTGCTTGTAATTTCTTTTTTAGTGGAAATTTTCTTTTTTTTTTTCTTTTTCTTTTTTTTCCACTCCTGGGGCTTAAACTCAGGACCTGAGCACTGTCTTTGGGCTTTCTCAAGGCTAGAGCTCTAACACTTGAGCTACAGCACCACTTCCAGCTTTTTTTATGTATGTGGTACCAAGGAATCAAACCTGACTGTTCGTATATGCTAGGCAAGCATTTTACCACTAGGCCAAACTCCCAGCCCTTTAGTGGAAATTTCTAAGGTAAAAAGTTGGAGAAAGCATTAACAACAACAACAAAAAAACAGTAGCTTTAGGGTTGGGAGTTTGGCCTTGTGATAGAGGGCTTGTCTAACATGCATGAAGACCGGGGTTCAATTTCCTCAGTACCACATACACAGAAAAAAGCAGAAGTGGTGCTGAGGCTCAAATGGTAGAGCTCTAGCCTTGAGAAAATCCAAGGACAGTGCTCATGCTCTGAGCTCAAGCCCAGGACTGGTAAAAAAGAAAAATTAGAGGAGAGATGTGTTCTTATTGCACAAAGCTATAGGATACATATAATGGCACCAATCAGGAAACCAGGTCTAGAGTGGAGGCTTGGTATGTTTAGTGTGTGCAAGGACCTGGGTTCGTTTCCCATCACCATTACCACCACCACCACTGACTCTTGCCAGGTTCAAGCCACTGCCAGAAGAGCAGCAGTAAATCCTCCCCAGCCCCCCACTCCCACAAAAAAGAAAGAGAGAGAGAAGGAAGAGAGAGGAGGCCAACCTTCAGTCTCTTGCATGTGACAGATTAAACAAAATTTCCACACCTTGAG
Organism: Megascapheus bottae; assembly: GCF_031878675.1. NCBI lineage: Eukaryota > Metazoa > Chordata > Mammalia > Rodentia > Geomyidae > Megascapheus > Megascapheus bottae. The sequence goes on along the minus strand of NC_143525.1, from coordinate 26,111,551 downwards.
CCTAAAATCTCATATATAGCTTTGTTTTCCCTAAAGCTTATACCAGAAGCAAGGGTTTCCCTCAGATCCAGGCCAGCAATGCAAGTTTCACAAGGCTATGACCCTGACTCTCACCCAAGAGCCACATCAGCAGACTTGCATTTGGCTCTGAACGAGAAGAGCAAGCAGGCCAGGTCTTAACTCTCGCCAGGTTTCAGCCACTGCCAGAAGAGCAACAGCAGCGAGTCCCAATGTCTTCCTTTCCCCCAAGGCCTATGCAATGTGATCCAGTCACACCTAGCGCTGACCAGTGCCAGTATCAGGAGGCTAAACAAAATGAACTCTTCCGGAAGAAATTTCTTCTAAGAGGACTGCTTTTAAAGGATCTTACTTTTATAAGAGAACTACTGTAGTCATTTGCTCACTCCTTATGTTTAACACAGCAATTGTCCCAGCAATAAAAACAACACTGGGCCTAATCAGCTTGCTCTCCTTTGTAATCAGCTTGTTCCCCTTTGCTCCCCCTCCTCTGGAAAGCAGCCTTCTTCCCTGGGAGCTCTTTCCTGGCTCTTCCTCCCACCTTCCCACCCACTCTTCCCATTCAAAGAGTTTCCGAGCCTGCAATTTGGAAGCCTGGCAACAGTACTTTGAGCTCTTAACCAACCTTTGAATGCAATTTTGACATATTACAAGTTCCTATCTTGCTAAAGAAAACCATATTTTGGTGAAAGCAACTGAACTTGATAATTACGGAGCTGAATACTGCAAAATGCAGAAAACCCCATTTGGAAAGCCTTCCCTTTAAACTGAGCTATATTCAAACACATGGTCAGCCAAGGGAGAGACACGACCCTCAGACTGACTCATGAACAAAGTTGGTTTGCAGTGGCAAGAAGTTGTGACTACATAATGCCTTAGCCTCTCTAGGATCACACACTCAGCATATTAAGAAAATCCCTTGGAGCCAGGTGCAGTGGCTCCTAGCTACTCAGGAGGCTGCGATCTGAGGATGGAGATTCAAAGCCAACCTGGGCACTGTTAGGTCCACTTGGAAGAAATGACTTCTTCCCTTGGCTCTCTTCCTCTGCACCCTGAAAATCCCAGCCCAGCACCTGTAACCCTGGCAACTGGCATGCCTGGGGGCAGTGGGAGGTCCCCCAGTCTGAGGCATTTCCCCATCCTCTGAGATCACATCCACTAATGCTGTGTCTACATCCCTCCCCCTACATAATCTCTCACTTCCCGCCCTAAGCTCTCTTGCTCTCCCGCTCTCCCAACTCCATCTTGGGTGGTAGGAGTCTGCTCTTCCCTCAGGCAATAAACCCTCCTCTCCTGAACTGAGTGGAGTTTGGTGCCTGACTTGGATAGGGCAGAGGGTCAGGAGTCCCTGGATCCCCTCCATTTCCTGAAGGTAAATTTACCAGAGAAAGGAAACTCCACTCCCCAACCTCTGCCTTTCCCATTGCATTCGCTACAATGTTTCCTGTCTGCACCTGGTGACTCCTGCTTGCAGGTCTCTTTTCTGTCTCCTTTAACCCACCCCTGCCTAGGGCTCTCTCCCTGTGTCTAGTTTAAGAGCCCGGTACCCCGAATCTGTTCTGGTGAGATTGGATTCCACTCTACATCCTTATTGACTCCACCCCCTGCCGTTCTGACTCTGCCCCATGTTCAGTGATTCCAACCCCTGAAGTCCTCACTGACTCCACCCTTCCCTGGAGTCCTCACCCACTGGGCCCCCCCATGTCCTCACTAACACTTCCCCTACCTCCTCACTGACCACTCCCCATCCCCACAGACTTCAGTTCCTCTTAATGTTTCTTATTACAATGGGGTCTCATCAGTCTCACCCAAGCCAAGACACCCCCTTGGGATATCTTTTACGCTCTTTAGATGTTCTTCTACTCAGGGACTCCATAAAGCCAAAACGGCTCATCTTTTATTGCAATCGTGTCTAGCCAAAGTATAGGCTAGACAATTAGTCTCAATGGCCCCCAAATGGGATTTTGGATTATAATATTCTCATGAATTTAGACAGTTTCTGCTGCCGATGCAGAAACAGAGCCAGAGGTTCTATATGTTCAGGCTTTCTTTGCCCTTCTCTCTACCAATCCTACTCAACTTTCCCTAGCCTCCTGGCACAGGGGCATCCTGTCCCTGCCAAATCACCTAAGAGCCTGGAGCCTCTTCCTAAAGTGCCTGATCCCCTGCTCAACAATGAAGACTCTGCTTCTCCTCCCCAAGCTGAACCTTTCCTTCCTTCTCCTCCCCCTTCATCTCCTTTTTCCTTACCTCCTGAAACTCACACTTAAATACTGCACTGGTGGCTCACAGCCTCCAGCAGCCTCCTTATTTCTTCTGGAGAGGTGGCAGGGGCGGATGGAGTTTTTCATGCACCCCTTTTCAATGATCCATCTTTCCCAGATCGAGAAACAACTGGGATCTTACTTCTAAGACCCTAATAATTATACCAAAGAGTTTAAATACCTTGTTCAGACTTATGACCTCACCTGGTGTGACTTATATACAGTCCTGTCCTCTACCCTACCTCTGAAGAAAAAGAAAGGGTTTGGGTTGCAGCCCAGGCACATGCTGATGAAACCCACCACCTAGACAATACTTTCCCCGCAGGGGCAAAGGCTGTGCCCAGGGAAGAGCCCAAATGGGATTATGAAAATGTTCCTGGAAGGGTTAGCAGAAATAAGATGGTAACCTGCCTGGTAGCTGGCCTCCAGAAGGCAGCCCACCATGCAATCAACGATGATAAACTAAAGGAGGTTACCCACAGACCCACTGAAAACCTGGCCGAATGTCTTGATTGCCTCACAGTGGCACTCCAGTGTTATACTAGGCTGGACCCAGAGTCAAAAGAAGGTATAATGGTCCTTAACACCCATTTTATTTCCCAATCAGCTCCCGATATTTAAAAAAAAGTTGAATAAGGCTGAGGATGGCCCTCAAACCCCTCAAGGAGATCTGATGAGCATGGCCTTTAAGTTTTTTTTTTTTAATTGAAGAATTTATTAACATTGATTTTTACATCGTATTTCAAATGACGTGTTTAACAAACAAGTATTCAAGAAGGGAATCTATATACAATCACAGGCACTTAGTTTTTAGAACATAATCAAAATTAGGCTAAGGGTTTGTATATCATAGACACATATTAATCAATGTACTAAAACATGTCTATAGAGTCATAAGTTTTTATGTCTATGTAGTTGTGTTTATATTTCCCGTACCATGTCCATGTCATTGGGCCTTTAGGGTTTTTAACAACCAGGAGGAACAGAAAAAAAAAAAAGCTGATAAGGCTGCCCGTAATAGGAAAAATTGCCAGCTCCTGGCTGTTGCCCTTCGGGCTCCTCAAAGAAGAGAAGCCCAACACACACCACCCAGACCATGCTTTAAGTGTGGCAAGGAAGGCCACTGGGCAAGGGCTTGCCCTACTCTACAACCATCATCTGGACCTTGCCAAAGTGTGGACAGCCAGGACACTGGGGAGTCTATCCCTCCTCGTCTCTACAAGGTGGGCCAGTCTCTCCCACACCCCCCACACATGGGGAGGAGCCCAACTTATCCAAGATACTCAGGTTGGCAACACAAGTATGATGGTGCCCAGGGCCACTGGACCCCATAAGCATCACAATGGAGGAGTCCAGGGTATGTCTCCAGGTTGCAGGCAAGCTACTTGTATCCTTTCTTTTGGATATGGGAGCCAGTTATTCGTTGTTACCTGAGTATTCCAGCCTGTCTTTTCCCTCCCAGATCTTAGTGGTGGGTGTAGATGGCCTGCTTACTTGCTCTGTAACTACCCATGTAGAAATAACTTTCCTTTTTTACATTCCTTTCTAATCTTACTCCGCTATCCCATATCTAAGGCTCCCTCAGCCCCTTAAAGCCCTTTTCCTCTCCCCCAATTTTTCCTGAGGATGGAGTCTTTCTCAAGACCCTTAGTCTGTCTGGTTTACACCCTAAGTGGACAGGCCCTCATCAGGTCCTGCTGACCGCTCCCACTGCAATTTAGCTCAATAGACAGCCACAGTGGTTTCTTCTATCAAGAGTGAAAAAGGCTCCTGCTCTTGCCCCTTCTATGACTCCAAGGCGTCTTTGAATCCCTGAAAAAGATGGCACCCCTGCTTCTTAAGACTTCTTTTGAATTTCATTCAAGGGCACATATGCATGTTCACTACCATGGAACTGTTACTGCTCCTTCTGGACAGACAGCATTCCCACCTTCTACCCTCAATGCCGATGCCCCTTGTCAGCAAGAAGTAGCCAGAAAAAGTCGGCACCCCTTTATAACTATCAGAAGGCGGAATGTTAGGTTTGCCTGGAAGAAATGACTTCTTCCCTTGGCTCTCTCCCCCTGCACCCTGAAAATCCCCGCCCAGCACCTGTAACCCTGGCAACTGGCATGCCTGGGGGCAGTGGGAGGTCCCCCAGTCTGAGGCATTTCCCCATCCTCTGAGATCACATCCACTTCCGATGTGGGTATACCCCTCCCCCTAGATAATCTCTCACTTCCCTCCATAAGCTCTCTTGCTCGCCCGACTCCATCTTGGGTGTCAGGAGTCTACTCTTCCCTCATATAATAAACCCAATTCTCCTGAATTGCGTGGAGTTGCCTTTCGGCAGATCTTACAGACACTGAAGTCTGTGAGACTCTTATTTCCTATTAACCACTAGAAAATCGAAAGTAGTGCTATGGCTCCAGGAGTAGGGCGGTAGCCTTGAGCTGAAGGGTTCAAGGACAGTCCCCAGGCCCAGAGTTCAAGCCCCAATACCAACAAAAAAGAAAAGAAAAAAGAAAACCCCATGTAGTTCTAGGATTTACCATCAAAACAAGGGCAGATCAAGGCCACACTTAGGCCCTGTGACCTGTGGCAGAGGAAGATGCAGGAACGTGACCTAGTCAGAGATGGGCCCTGAAACTCAGACGTGTGCACCGGAATAGACAAGGTGACCGGATGTGACAATGACCTGCCTTGGGCTACGGAATCATGCCTAGCCAGCTGGCTAAAACAGGCTCCTTTGAGGAAGGGGTCTGCAGAGAGGGAGAAGCCGGGGAAGAACTATAGAATCCATCAAAGAGGACCAAGCTGCTCAGCATTTGAGCTCTTGTGGCAAGCACAAGAAGGGGCTAAATGATTAGTATGTTTGCATGGCTACACTGCAGCTCCTACTTTAGATATAATGTACTAAGGTTACAAGACAGAGCTCCCTTTTTTCTTCCGGAATCAATTAATTCCTCTTCTAAAGTCTTAACAAGCTCTTTTAGACATCTGCACGTGACAAGCACTGATCAGCTACAGAGATCTGAGAATAAGTGAGAAGCCAGCCTTGGCCTCTGAGATCCTTATCTACAATTCACCAGAAAAACAAAACAAAGCACCCTGGATAGAAGTGCGGCTCAAGTGGTAGAGTGCCAGCCTTGAATGGACAAAACCAAACAGGAGTATGAGGCTGCTCTATGTTCACACCCAAATACACATACCACCACGACGACCCAGAGCATTTTATCTTGAAGTATTTGTAATGTATTCCTCTTCAAAACATTCTAGGCAAGACCACAAGGACTCTTACAAACACTGACAGACTGACAGATTTCTGAGCTTAGTTTTGAGACCATAACTAAGTGGACTTCACTAACTGAAATGAGAAAAATGAGGCCATCCCTTATTCAAATGTCAGCTAATTTTTTTTTAACATCTCAAAACTGACATCTCAGAGGACAAGCTGAGACCCCAGGCTTTAAGTCGGTTTATGCTCCAGAAGACTATAAACAGAATATAAGTCATCTGGAATATTCCAGACATGCCTCTCCAGCCAGGTCTGTCCATAGGCACTGGTTCAGAGGCTCTATGCTTAGAGGTACCAAAAAAAAAAAAAAAGATTTATAAAACAGGCACCAGATTTAACTTATGTGTTAACCAGCCTAAAATGATAATTATCTTCTCATGAGCTGAAAAATACAAGATGTAAGTTTATAATTCACCAACTTTTTTAAGGAACTAGGTATAAATGTCAGCATACAGGTCTTCCATCTGTGAGGAAAAGGCAAATGGAAGATAAAGACAGAAAATGATCTTATTTCAGAGAACAAAATATTCCACTTATGTAGGGAACACAGGAAATACTTGCAGTTATCTAATCCACACATTAGCTAAGTATACTAGAGTTGGTTAACAGAGCTGAGAATATGACCCTGGAGGCAAGTGTAACTCCAGTTGGGAGGAGAGTTTTCATACAATCACTGGAGAAGGGCAGGGGTGGCAAGAAGCAGACTTCACCAGGCTTTGTGCTAATGGTGGGAACAGCTCCCCGCCCCCCATTATCTCCATTAAACTCCTGTCAGGAACTCCAAGGTGCCCCAGGGAGCCACTTAACATTCTCAGGACAGCAGATGACCTTCTGGGGCAGGGTTGTACAATTCTGTATCAAAGACCACACCAGCACCTTGGCCTCCTCCTGACTGTTTTAAATTCCTGTTCCCTCCCCCAGGCCCACTCTTCCCCACCCAAGCATCATCATGCCACTCTCTAAACACTATAATTTTGAATCAAAGACAATCATTGCAGAGCAGATGGCAGAGCAAATAAGAGCCTGAGCTCTCCTGTTTCCGGACCTTGACCCAAACCCCAGCTGCAGCACCCACTAGCTACAGCTCCAGCTTCTGAGAACAGGATGATGAGGCTGGGAATGTTACTGCCAGCAGGGAACCCAAGCAGACCTGACAGATCGGAGGAGAGAGGTTAAAGGAACAAGAAAGAAGTCCATTAAAACAGACTCATTGTTAGAACCTGAGGACTGTGAGGAGATGAGTGGCTGGGGGGACAGGAGTAAGTAACCTCACAAGTCAGGGACTGGCCCTTGGCAGGCAGCTTCAACTTCACTTTTCTCTTTTGTGAAGTGGGATAGACTTTGTCTATCCCCAAAGGAAGTCTGAGAATAAATGAAATACTGGCACATGGTGTTTGCTAAATGCCGCTCCACTTCCTTTACAGCTTTTGGGTGGTCTTCACATGTTTTTGCTTTTGTTGTCATTGTGTTTCTTTTTGTCCTGTTTCAGGAGCAGGAACCCTGTCAGGTCAGGCAAAGGCCCCTCCGATCCACAGAAATGACTTGGCCAGCAGCAGTACTAGAGAGCTCACACCACAAGTGAGCTTTGTCAGTCTTCCAGGAAACAGCAGACCCTCAGAAGTAGTCTGCTGACCTGCTTTAGTCCTTTGCTGCCCCCAGGATAGATGGCCTTTTTTTGCCCTGTTGGTTCACTAAGATTCTCAAACTAGATCCCTTCCAAATTTTAAAGTTGTGAGCCAGATGTGCTATCTCTTGATTGTAATCCCAGCTGCTGGGAAAGCTGAGGCAGGAGGACCTCAAGCCAGCCCAGGCTCAGGCTTTTTTTTTTTTAACTCTGAAGTTAAAAATATGATGTAGTTGGCCGGGGCGCAGTGGCTCACATCTGTAATCCTAGCTACTCTGGAGGCTGAGGATCAAGGTTCAAAGCCAGCCCCAGCACAAAAGGACCTGGGACTCTTATCTCCAGTTAACTTCTAGAAAACAGGAAGTGGGGCTTGACTCCAGGATAGGGGAGCAGCCTAGAGTTGAAGAGCTCAGGACAGTGCCCAAGCCCAGGAGTGGGTTGGTAGCCCTGACCTGAAGAGCTCAGAGATAGCACCCAGGTCAAGTTCAAGCCCCATGACCCACCCCCCCCCCAAAAATAAGATGTAGTTGTAGTTGAGGGTATCATTATAAAGCATTCTAAAATGTTCATGATCGACCGGGAGTTGGCCTAGTGGTAGAGTGCTTGCCTAGCATGCACAAAGAGCTGGGTTCGATTCCTGGGTATCACATACCTAGAAAAAGCGGGAAGTGGTGCTGTGGCTCAAGTGGTAGAGTTCTAGCCTTGAGAAAACCCAAGGACAGCACTCAGGCCCTGAGTTCAAGCCACAGGCCTGACAAAAAATAAAAATAAAAAAATAAAAAGTTCAGCCAGGCACAGTGGCTCATATCTGTAATCCTAGCTACTCAGGAGGCTGAGATCTGAGGCTCAAAGTTCAAAGCCAGCCCAGGCACAAAAGGACCTGGGACTCTTATCTCCAATTAACCTCTATAAAACTGGAAGTGGGGCTTGGCTCAAGGGTAGAGTGGTAAGCCAGAAGAGCTCAGGGATAGCACCGAGGCTGAGTTCAAACCCCATAACCCCCCCCACCCACACACACACACAAAATAAATAAATAAATAAAATGTTCATCATCACTAGTGTCCACAGACTTTCTTAGCACTTTCCAATAACAACACATCTGTGTCACTTTGCAGGAAGTCACCAAGAATGAGAGCTGTGGGAGGACTATGCACTGGCTGCAGAGGGCAGCCTCATGTGTCTGAAACACTGAGATAAAACCCTTGGTGTGGACAGTAGGAGGTTTGCTCCCTGCTTCTCCCAGCCACTCGTGGCTTCCCACACCAGCTGGAATTCACACAAAATCCAGCTTAGGACCTGGCTGGTCTAGATTTGTGTAAGTAAAGCAAAACCCTGGGATCTAGAGAAGAATTTACAAACATGTGTAATGTTCCATCCCCTTCAAAGACATTTCCTTGAATGTAAGTGTGGCTGGTTATTTCCACGAGCAGGGAGTGCTGACTGGCTATTTTTATTATGTTACTTAAACAGTTGTACAAAGTAGGGGAGGCCCAGCACAGTAGCCTGAGCCTGCAGCCTAGACCGGGCCGGGAGTTTGGCTAAGGGTAGAGTGCTTACTAGTAGGCATGAAGACCAGGGTTCTATTCCTCGGAACCATACAACCTAGAAAAAGCCGAAAGTGGTGCTGTGGCTTAAGTGGTAGAGGGCTGGCCTTGAAAAGCCCAAGGACAGTGCTCAGGCCTTGAGTTCAATTCCCAGGGCTTCCCCACACACACACCAAAAAAAAAAAAAAAAAAGATTAGCCCAGAGTAGCACAGTAAGACCTGGGCTTGGGAGCCAGGGAGGAAAGGAGTCATGAAATGATAAAACCCAAAGTAACAAACACATCCCGTGGGACAGACAACGGCCAAGAGGCTGGAACACAGAGGTCCCCTACAAGCAGTGGCCCAGCCTCCGCCTCCACTGCCTTGCTCTATTTAAATTCTCATCTGCACAGCTCCAGCTCAGCTCTGTCAAGTGGCTTGGGTTATCCTTAGCTCAAAAGCATCATGTGCATGTTAATTCCACCCCTGCTCTTACTTCTATTTGCATTCTACCATCAAAATGGCAGTATCTGGTCCCTTAAAAATAAATATAAAGGCAAACAAACCACTGCTGTCTGTTAATGCTTAACATTCACATAGGACACCTATACAGATTCCAAAGTTTTCATGTAGCTTTTCCATTGTCAAAATAAATTACAGGTGGCTCACACCTGTAAGCCTAGCTATTCAGGTGGCTGAGATTTAAGGATCACAGTTCAAAGCTAGCCCAGGCAGGAAAGACCGGGACACTCTTATCTCCAATTAACTATTCAGAAAAAGCAGGAAGTAGGGCTGTGGAACAAGTGGTAGAACATGAGCCTTGAGCCAAAGCAGCTCAGGGGCCATACCCAGGCCTTAAGGTCAAGCTCAGGACTAGCAAAAATATAAATAAATAAAATTACATTAACTGACCTGTTAGAAAATGAAGATACTAGCCAGAAAAAAAAAATAGAGCTCTTTTATACTAAGATATGTCTCAGCTGGGCAAGGTGGCTCATGCTGTAATCCTAGCCACTCAGGAGGCTGACATCTGAGGACTGTGGTTCAAAGCCAGACGAGATACTAAAGTCCATCTCCAGTTAACCACTTCAAAACTAAAAGTGGCACGGTGGCTCAAGGGGTTGGGTGATAGCTTTGAGCTGAAGAGCTTAAGGATAGTGCCCAGGCCCAGAGTTCAAGCCCCATGACTGACCAAAAAAAAAAGTTTTCTCTTTCAATAAATCTTAAATGTCTAGGTCCACAGGCCACAATTACTTAAGCCCAAGGCTGAAAAGAATGTCTGCAGTGCTCTGAAGGTTACCCTTCTCAGCTTCCAGGACTTTCACTGTGTACCTAATGTACTTGCATGATACTTAAGGGAATCCAAAGGCTATTCCTAATCCATAAAATGTACGATTTAATAAAGAACAAACTGAGCATAATATATCTCTGACAATAAAATAGCAGTTTTTTCTATTTCTTCAAATCAAACGGACTCGGCAGAGTTATTTTATTTTCCGTGGTGTAAAGATAGCTCATGGACTTCAGAAGAACATTTGGTGTTCCAGGGAATTGCAGCTGTCGACTTTCAAAGATGCCATGTGTGTGCCCACATGAAAGAATGCAATGAGCTGGGGGAATGCTATCTGGTCTCCTGCAGCAGAACAAAGCTTGATGGAGCCAGCAGGCTGACAGGAGGAGTTGCACTAATCCATCAGGAAAAGCTCTCACATGACTATCAAATGACAAAAGTTATCAAATAACTCTTCTACAAGTGGTACACCACAGACCTTGAAGAGTTTATGATTTAAAACATTCTCAGAAGAACAAACAGAAGACAATCAGGAGTTATATCCTGAACACTAAACTGGCAGATAGGGCCATGTGTACGATTCTCTCCACCACTGCCATTCCCAAACTTCAGGAGTTCTCCCTTCAGGTGAATGGAGTGAGTACTGGTGACACATGTAATCTTGACTACATGGAAGGCAAACTTTGGGAGGGTTCTGGTTCTAGACAAAAAAGTTTGCAAGAATCCATCTCAAAAGAAAAAGCTGGGTGTGGTGGTATAAACCTGTTATCTCACCTACAATAGGAAAACAGGAGGTTCACAGTTCTAAACCACCCTGGGGGAGAGAGTAAGATGCTACTGAAAAAAGTGGCTCATGCCTATAATCCTACAGCCACTCAGGAGGCTGAGATCTGAGGATCCTAGTTCAAAGCCAGCCTGGGCACAAAAAGTTTATAAGACTCCTATCTTTAACCATCAGAAATCTGGAAGTCCCGCTGTGGCTCAAGTGGTACAGCACTAGCCTTCAACTGAAGAGCTCAGAGGCAGCACCCAGGCCCAGAGTTCAAACCCTACAACTGGAAAAAAAAAAAAAAAAAGACATCTGAGGCCCTAGGTTTACAGGGATATGTCCAGGCAGTGCCACTGGGGAAGAAAAGAGCTGGGAGGCTATTTCTACAACAACACCAACTACTAAGTAAACGCCTATCATAGCCAGAAAATGTAAAACTTAAAACTTGAGGTGCCAAGCAGCAAAACTAGAGCGAGATTCTACCTGAACTCAGAAAGGTAGAAAGAGGGATGGAGAAAGAAAGGCCAGAAATGTCAGAAGAAAGAGATAAACACTAGAAAAAAAGAGAACCAAGCACGCAATCAACCTTGGCAATAACCTGAATCTTATAAAACAGGGCGGTATATAAATCCATGAAATGCCCAGGCAGCAGATTTATTTACCTATTTCCTTTCCTTTTCCTTCTGTCCTGTTTTGTTTTTTGTTTTTTGCTATTTCATCTGAGATGAACTCTGACTACAATTATCCAGGATGGTCCAGAATACCAGTCTCAAATGATCCTCCACTCCAGTAGCTGGTGAGATTCACAGAAGCACGCCCCATTCCTGCTGTAACATTTTCCTTAGCTGGCCACAATGGTGTATACTATGTAATTCCAGCCATCAGAAAGCTGAGGTAAAAGAATCACAAGTTTCAGGATAGCCTAATCTAATATATATATATATTTTTTTTTAATTATTGTTTTTTTGGGTGGGTCATGGGGCTTGAACTCAGCCTGGGCACTGTCCCTGAGCTTTTCAGCTCAAGGATACTGCCCTACTCTTGAGCCAAGTTCCACTTCCTGTTTTCTAGAGGTTAATTGGAGATAAGAGTTTCAGGTCTTTTTGTGCCTGGGCTGGCTTTGAACTTTGATCCTTGAACTCAGTCTCCTGAGTAGCTAGGATTACAGGAGTGAGCCACTGCACCCCGCTTACAATATTTTTTTAATAGACAAAGAAACAAAAAAGAGTAGCAGAACTAACATGACACTGTTCCTTTCAGAAGAATTACAATGCAGTATGTTTAAAACAATATTACTGGGCTGGGAGTTTGGCCTAGTGGTAGAGTGCTTGCCTAGCATGCACCAAGACCTGAGTTCGATTCCTCAGTACCACATACATAGAAAAAAGCAGGAAATGGTGCTGTGGCTCAAGTGATAGAGCTCTAGCTTTGAGAAAGTCCAAGGACAGTGCTCAGGGTCTGAGCTCAAGCCCAGGACTGGCAAAAAACAAAACAAAAAAAGAAAAAACTAGGGCTGGGAGTTTGGCTTAGTGGTAGAAGTGCTTGCCTAGCATGCACGAAGACCCGGGTTCAATTCCTCAGTACCACATACATAGAAAAAAGCCAGAAGTGGTGCTGAGGCTCAAGTGGGAGGGTTCTATCCTTGAGAAAATCCAAGGACAGTTCTCAGGCCATGAACTCAAGCCCAGGACTGGCAAAAAAAAAAAAAGAAAAGAAAAAACTAAAGCAATGTCACTTGAAAATACACAAAAGCTGTTTTACTCTACTGGTTAAAAGTGAAGAAAGAGAGGTCCTTAGTAAGGGTTGCCATCTTACCCTCTTTAGTAGACGGATTCTCAGAGGAGCCCCCTCTCCCACCCCGAAGCCCATCCAAGGCTCTGAAGATGGAGAAAGGCAAAGATGAATGGAACAGCCACTCACCCTCCAGCCACACTTCTGCCAAGATTTCTGCACATACCACACAGAAACCTGTCAATAACTCATTCCACTCAGCACAAAGAGGGCTGGCTCAAGTCAGTGGGTTAAAAAGAAACTATAAATAGAATGGCCCAGTTTACACTGGGACAGATACTCTGCACCTTATTTGTAGCCCCAAATTATCTTAAATCATTATGGGAACAAAAGGGAGACAGCTGGTCTTAACCATTAGTATTATCTCCATAGCAAGTGTCAGCAAAACAGGAGAGAGGGGGGTGAAGTCACTGAGAGGGAGGCCTTCTCCTCAGCCTCCTGCCATCAGAACAATTAAACCAGCCAAAGGGAGAGGTGCCCTCAGGACCAGTGACCCGGTTTCTCTGACAAATCAATGGCAGCAAAGAACCAGAAGGAAAGGGAGAAAAGCAAAGATTTAAGAAACAAAGTAACCAAATACAATTTCACTTGAAGCAGAATCCAATTTCAATTTTCTTTCTTTTTTTTGGGGGGGGGGGTCATAGGGCTTGAACTCAGTCTGAGCACTGTCCCTGAGATCTTCAGATCAAGGCTACCACCCTACCCCTAGGCCTGGCATTGTCCCTGAGCTCTTCAGCTCAAGGCTACCCTCTACCCTTGAGCCAAGCCTCACTTCCCCTCACTTCTAGGGGTTAATTGGAGATAAGAGTCTCAGGTTTGGGGCCAGGAGTTTGGCCTAGTGGTAGAGTGCCTGCCTAACATGCACAAAGACCCAGGTTCGATTCCTTGGTACTGCGAATATAGAAAAAGCCAGAAGTGGTGCAGTGGCTCAGGGTAGAATTCTAGCCTTGAGGAAAGCCCAAGGACAGTGCTCAGGCCCTGAGCTCAAGCCCAGTACTGGCAAAAAATTTTTTAAAAAGAGAGTTTCAGGTTCTTTTGTGCCTGGGCTGGCTTTGAACCTTGATCCTCATATCTCAGCCTCCTCAATAGCAGAATCCAATTTCTAAAATGACACTATCTTTTGACATAAGTGAGAAAACCTGAACATTTCATGTGGTATTACATAATGTCAAGTAATTATTGTTTTAATGCAGTGATGTGATTTTAAAAAAGAAAAACACTTAGAGATGCATGAAATACTTATCAATGAATTAAAAGATCTGCAATCTGCTTTAAATGCGAGAGGTGGAGAGAATGGAAAATTATTGCAAGACAACAGTACCAAAAGTGAGTGAGTGGTGGTGGCCGGGAGTTTGGCCTAGTGGTAAAGTGCTTGCCTAGCATGCACCAAGACCTGGGTTCAATTCCTTGGTACCACATACATAGGAAAAAGCTGGAATTGGTGCTGAGGCTCAAGTGGTAGAGCTCTAGCTTTGAGAAGGTCCAAGGACAGTGCTCAGGCCCTGAGCTCAAGTCCAGGACTGGCAAAAAAAAAAAAAAAAAAAAGTGAGTGGTAGGTACATGGCCATGGCATTCCTGTACACGCTCCACTTGGGTAAGCCTGAAATTTTCCATGATACCAAGTTTGGATTTCTATGGATAAAAAAAAAAAAAAAAAAAAAAAAACAGAAACAGGTGAGAGAGGTGAGAGCTAAATCAAGTGCTGAGACAATTCCCTGCGGTACACTGTGTCTCCCATGGTGGCCATGGAGAAAGGGAACAGGCCAGGCCATCTCTGAGCAGTGTGTGCAGAAAGCAAATCATAACTGCCCATTTTTAGCAGTAAGTAAACCCTGACTAGTTGCTCCCCAGCTTCTATGAGCTGCAGGGGGCACACCCTTTGGCAACTCAAAACCTTCATAGATGAGAGGAACACAGGCCTCCCCAAAACAATCCACCAGGACCCTCAGGGTTTAACCTATAGATACACGGCTGCTTTTCCTCTACTGCCAGACTTGAACAAAACTAGGCTTCTTAGTCAGGCTATACCCCTGTGAAGAGGACTGATTCGTATGATTAATGGGCATGGTGGTATACTTTACACCACCAGCTAATCCAAAGGAGAATAGGGAGGATGCAGAGGCAGAGGGCAGCCTGGACTACACAGCAGCGACTATATCTGAAAATGAAAAAGGAGGCTCCAGAAGGAACAGAACCTTGGTGAATGAAAAAGGCGTATTTCACCAAACTGCCAGAACTAGGAAAGCAAAGTCAAAAGGCCTAGGGATGAAGTCCAGGGGGAAAGGAGTGCTGAGATGAAAGGTGGAATGAAAACATTTCTGAGGAACTGAGCTGGTGCTTGAAGCCTGCTATGCATAGAATTTGAGTTAGCTGGGAGGGCTGAGGGGGACAAGATGGAGAAGCATCAGAAGACTAAGAGCCCCCCCCAAAATAAAACAAAAGCAAAAAACTATTCCTCTGCCCCACCACTGGCCACCTGTCTGGACATAGCCCACCCCTCAGGACACTCTGTATGCACTCACCACACTCATTTGTACAAAAGCATCATTTCACAGCACCTGAGGGGTCAAGTAGGGCTCCCCCCACCCCGTTCACCACCTGCAGAGCACTCTTGTCATCACCTACCAGCCACTCAGCTAGTTGGTGGCAGGCAGGATTTGCACCTAGTCCGTTTCTCTTCCCGTTACTGCTAGCCTTAGAAGAAAGACAAGACACAAGGGAAGGAAAGAGGACCCAGCCAGAAAAGCCAGAGACAAGAGAAGCAGAGACCATCACACTGAGTGAAATGGCCAAACCATACGGTCCGTGATAAATGATCACTCACGTGGAATCTAGGTCTGAAGTGGTCAAAGTAATAATGGGCCTTAACTGTAAGAGAGGAACTAGCAAGAGGGAGAGGAAAAAGAGAGGCCCTGGGGCATAGGATCAAAGTCTACTACCTACTTAGGTCTGAGATGCACCAGATGTTTCTCAAAGGTTGGGGAGAGCAGAGGGGACTAAGGGAACACAATACCGAGGGTGAACTAGCTCAACAGTATGCATCTATGGAAATTTCACAAGCGACTCCCCTATTAATGACTCCTTAAAAGGGACAATGATAAATTTGGTTTATTGGCTCATTAACCAACAATTGTCCACTGGCAAATCAGTTATTCAGTTTTCAATCTAGGGAAGTATCAAGTTTTTTTGTTTTGCTATGTTTTTATAGGTCCTGGGGCTTGAACTCTAGGACTAGACGCTGTCCCAGAGCTTCTTTTGCTGAAGGTGAGCGTTCGACCACTTGAGACACAGCACCAATTCCAGTTTTTTGAGTAGTCTATTGAAGATAAGAGTCTCACAGACAGGAAGAGAGACAGAGAGACAGAGAGACAGAGAGACAGAGAGAGAGAGAGAGAGAGAGAGAGAGAGAGAGAGAGAGAGAGAGAGAGAGAGAGAGAGCGCGCGCGCGCGCATGAGCGCGTCTCACAGACAGCCGGGCACAGGTGGCTCCATGCCTGTAATCCTAGCTCCTCAGAAGGCTGAGATCTGAGGATCCCTGTTCAAAGCCAGCCCAGCACGAAGCTCCATGAGACCCACCTCCAATTAACCACCAGAAAGCCAGTGGTGCTGTGCCTCAAGTGGTAGAACATTAGGCTTGAGTTGAAGAGCTGAGAGTTCAGGCCGAGAGTTCAAGCCCCACACCAGACCAAAAAAGAGTCTCACAGAGTTTCCTGCCCAGGGTAACTTTGAACTGCCTCCTGAATAGCTAGGATTACAGGCATGAGCCACCCAGTGCCCAGCAAGCTAGAAGTTTTAAGTGGAAAAGCATGCTGTGTCAGTTCTGTTAGTGTTTACCAACAGAGTTTTACATGACTTCTGAGGACAAAAAAAAAAAAATTAGCCTACTTCCTTCCACGTGGGCTTGTTCACTGGGAGGAACTGGTGACTGAAGGATTGCTTTCCTCTATTAAAAAAAAAAACAAAACACATATTCCTTGCCTAAAACTCCAATTCAAGATCTGCATTTCTACCAAGCCCATTCACATACTCCAAGTTCCTATGAGCAAACAGAAGTCCACTGGCCACACATCTGCACACCTGTTTGCACCCTAGAAGGACCAAGAGATTAACAGACAAGCCCCTCCTCTGAAGGACATGAGACAAAAGCAAGCACATTAAGGCCCCCAGTAGAATTAAGAACATAGTAGAATTAAGGTGTAGCTCAGGGACAGATCACAGGGCACAAGAAAACCTGGGTTTGTCCCCCAGGACCCGAGGCCTGTCTTGGGAGCCATAGGATAAGAACATGCATGAGAAGACAGATGGGAAGAGACAAGCATGTGAGGCAAGGAAGTTGGAAAAGCTGTGGTGTTGGGTACAACAGAACAGACTGCAGCCCTCACAATGGGAAGTCCGTCTGATTGATGGAGCAAGGTGAAAGGAGGCAGAACACAAGTAGAACGGGCCTTACAGGACTGACCAGATGGGAGAGCAGGGGAGTAGGCTGAGGGATGAAGGGAGGAAAAGGAACAAATAGCCCTTTGGAAAAGAGGACTCCCAGCTGGATGGTGGTGGCTGGAAGAGAAAGGAACAGGACTGGGGGACGAGAAGGGAGTGTGTGCACAGAATGGAGACGAGGAAAGCTGTGGGGAACGAGGAAAGCAGCTCTATCCAAAGAGCAGGGTGCTGCAACCAGAGGTGAGACGACCTCACATGTTCCAGGCAGAAATAAGACTCAGCAAGGTCTTAAGTGCTGAGATGTACAAAAGTAATGCATCTTTCTGTCATGTGTCTCAACTGTCTAGAGTGACAACTGTCCTTAGCGGAGAAAAGTTCAAGAGCCCAAGCCATGACCTCGGTGAGCTCTAAGTACTCCTCTCATTAGCATGGGGGAGGGCTGCCTCAGAAAATATCTAAGATTTAGACTATTTGGGGTTGTTTTTGTTTTGTTTTTGTTTTCAGTGCCAGTCTTGGGGCTTGAACTCAGGGCCTAAGTGCTATATCTGACCCTTTTTTGCTCAAGTCTAGCATTCTACCACTTGAGCCAAAGTTCCACTTCTGGCTTTTTTTTTGGGGGGGGGGCGGGGTTAGTTTACTGGAAATAAAGAGTTTCACAGACTTTACTACTCAGCCTCCTAAGTAGCTATAAGTATAAACATGAGCCACCAATGCCCAGATATTTTAGGTTCTTTTGAGACAAGGTCTCCCTATGTAGCCCAGAGTCTTGAACTCATGATCCTCTGGTCTCTGCCTTTCAAATGCTGGGATTATAGGTGTGCTTTAGAGCTTACATTTTATCCTAGAAGTTTCAAGATAAAACACTCCACACCTCAAGCCTGACCTGAGATTCTGATCTCTGGTGTCCACAGTGGTGCCAGGAAGAGTGTCAACCCTTGAACTAGAGTCAGCTGAGAGTCCTCTGCTGACCCACATCTCTACCCTACTTAACAAAGTCTCCCCACAGCATACATGTCTGGCCAACACCATATCTGAAGAGCTTTCTTACGTGAGTGAGTGTGTGTGTGTGTGTGTGTGTGACCACACAAGAATCAGCAAGAACTGAGAATCAGCAAGAATCTGGCCACAAATCGTGTGGTCTGAACCCCAGTGAAGCAGTTCACCAGAGCCCTTGGCTTCCAAGGGCGATAAGCCTCTGCTGAAAACCTCCACTTCAGTGCTTAAGATTTGGCTTCAAAATGACCTAATGAAATCTTTTTTTTTTTTTTTTTTTTTTTTGCCAGTCCTGGGCTTGAGCTCAGGGCCTGAGCACTGTCCTTGGACTTTTTCAAGGTTAGAGCTCTACCACTTGAGCCTCAGCACCACTTCTAGCTTTTTTCTATGTATGTGGTACCGAGGAATTGAACCCAGGTCTTCGTGCATGCTAGGCAAGCACTTTAATCACTAGGCCAAACTCCCGGCCCCACCTAATGAAATCTTTAAGATGATTTTACGTTACTAACCCTCAAACGGTAAATTTTCATTAACTCACCTAATGCAATTAACATGTTTCATCCTCCATTTTCCTATTTACATTAGGTACTTTTCACCTCCATCCTTTTCTGGTTACCTTAGATTACAATTAAACTCTTGGTTAAAACAAACCAACGAGAGCATTAGACAAGTTTCTTTTATTGAGTCTTGGTGTCTGTGAGATTGAGGCACACCTATCACCTCCCGGCCACCTGCCAAATCCTCCTCGGCCCCGGGTGAGCCCCAGGGTGACTACCTAGCATGCACTTACTTTTGAAGGTTGGCAGGGGCATTCCAGCTAAAGCTACAGCTCTGCCCCTGCCTTAACTGCGTACCTTCCTCCTGTTGAATGGTTCTCCTTCATGTAACAGGGTAAGACAAAGTCAGTCCTGAGGATGTATACCACGCAGCCAGAAAAAAAGGGTCAGGTGACTACAAAATCTTAACAGCATAATAAACATTCTAGTTTTGTATTTCAAATTTAGAAAAAGAAGTACAAGTATGCTAGCTACTCAGGAGGCTGAAATCTGAGGATCTTGGTTCAAAGCCAGCCCAGGCACTAAAAAAAAACAAAAACAAAAACAAATCGGAACTCTTATCTCCAATTAATCACTAGAAAATGGGAAGTAGGGCTGTAGTTCAAGTGGTAGGGCAGTAGCCTTGAGCTGAAGAGCTCAGGGACAGCGCCCAGGTCCAGACTTCAAATCCCATGACTAATTTAAAAAATATATTTTTTTCTAGCAATTCAAGAGGAAGTTAACCATCTAAAACAGCAGTTTACAAATGGCTTAATTTTATAAGGGAGGGAAAGCCTCTAAATTTGAATTTTCAATTTTGCACAAAATTTGCAAACTAAACTTCACAATTTTAAAAACAGTAAAATAAGGGAAATGAAGATGTTTGACAAAGCCATTTTATGAAATTTATGTGTCCAGAGAAGAGACCAACCTGTGAGCCCAATTATCAGGCTAACTCCAAGCTTTCTAAACTCTACTTAAGGTTTCAGAAAACAAACTATCCCTGTCCTTTCTCTCTTCTCTACTTCACCTGACACTGTCTTTCAAACTTCCCTCCAGAAAATTTGGCTTTGACCTCCACTAGTCCTGAAAGGTGAAGAAGGATCAAATATACACATACATACATACATACATACATACATACATATACACACACACACACACACACACACACACACATATACACACCCCACACCAGCAGACATTCTGCATTCTGACGGGCCCAACAGCCCCATACAGAAGTCCCAGGGAAGGAAATCAGTCAAGTTTTTCTCAAGAATACAAAGCAAGAAATATGACAAGAATTGGTCACTGAAAGAACACAAGATATGCCATAAATGTGAACCAGAGCCAGAGGGGTTGTGGCTAGCAGAGAAAGCATGTGAGCTGGAACCACAAGGGAGGAGAAAGCCCTTGGCGGCTCTGGCAGCTGAAGGCAGCAGGGTCCCCTAGGGTGAAGTTCCAGGGACAACTGTTCCTGAGTGTCCCTGAGCTGCCAAGAGCCTCCCTCTGTGCCAGGCTCCAGCCTGTCCCAGCCAGAACTCCCAAACCCGGTGATTCCCACCACACCACTAACAAAACTCCCTTTCACTCCTGCAGCAGCATAGGAAGCAGCAGTATGCAGTGGAAGAGCGCCCTTCACACTGAGGACTGGACAGCCTGGCTAAAGCAAGACCATGGGACAGAAAGGACAGGGAGGAGGCACAGAAGCATTCTGGGGGTTGGATGAAAGGGTTCTGTGTAGGCAGAGGTGTGGGTGGCAGTTAACTAATCAAGCCATACATACCATTTCACTGCGAATTAACACCTCATTTTTTTTTTAATGGTAAAGAAAGACTTCCCCTATAGTGGATTTGAGCTTTTATTTTGCTTAAGACCAAGTGGATCTAATAGCACAAACATAATACTAAGTAGAAACACCCAAATAAAAAAACACATGGATTCTGTTGCTACAAAGAACAGAAAAAGGAAACCATCACCTATGACAAAACAGCAGTCAGGTATGGTGGCATATTCTAGCCAGAGTTCAAGGCCAGACTGGACAACACAGAGCAACCCTATCTCAACATAATATAAAACAAACAAAAAAATGGCTGTTAAGATTAGCTCAAAGGTACAGTGATTTCCTGGCATGGGCAAGGCCCGGTGTTCAATGCCCCATATAGACAAAAAACAAGATGGGAGGGAATGAAAGAAACCTCCAAGTCAGTGATTCCCTCTGAGAGGTGGAGAACAGGAACACATGGGAGCAGAGCCACTCCATCCTGTGTATGTGTATGTGTATGTGTATGTGTATGTGTATGTGTACACTGACTGTGTATGCCCAGTTTCCTGAGCATGAGACCATCAACATATTTGCTTCCATTAGATATTTTCCATCACAACTTAAAGTAACAGAAAAGAAAATAAGGAGTATCCAGAACTAATAATCTAAAAGTGACTGGGTAAGTTTGATCTTTTATGTCTAGAAGGATTGTTATTGTCAATCAAATTCTTGGCTAGATAACAAAAGCAGACCAGTATCCCACATGCAAAATTCCAACAGGACTCACATGTGACAGGAAGGTGTACTCATTCAAGAGTCACTAAACAATACAGCCTTCCATTCTCCCCACTGTGCTGGGCTGGACTGGGCTCTGACCCCCTAAAGTGGTCCCGGGGCCCACCACACTCACTCTTCTTAAGGAGCAGCAGAGGAAAAAAACAGTGATCTGCCTTCCTTCACTACTCCAACAAACAAAAAAACACAGCAAAATCCACAGGAAGTATTTAGTCAGAACCTCACTTCTGTGTTTTCAAAGGAAGAGTGGATACATTTCTTTAAAAAAAAAAGTGCATGTTTTGATTTTCAGAGGCTTCTGTTTTAGAAACATCTTACAGACACTAACTAGATATAGTTCATAAAGACAAGATAAATGAGTGAACATTAAACTTATAGATTATTAAATTTTAATAATTAAAGAAACAGGCCAATGAGTAAGCTGAAATGTAAAATACTTACAGCCATAATTAATTCGAAGGGGTGTTTATACACCCGCACTGGTGACTGGTACTTCTGCACCATGATTGTGTCTCCTCTCACACCTGCAACACATGCACTCATGTCAAGGAAAAACGTGAAGTCGGTGTTAACATTTCATGCCCCATTCTAAGGTCAAAAGGGGACAGCAGGTCAGAGTTCCATGCATACATAAAAACCAAAATGACAGGGAGGTATGAGACCATTAGACCAAAAAAAGAAAAAAGCCACAGCTGCTGGCTAGCAATGCAATGCTAGGACCCAACGATTTAATCATTTTTCTCTTAAACAACTTCTAGTAAGAGCCAAATAAAAAATGGTAACATGTTTCAACCGGAGTCCGGGGAAGCCACCAAAATAAAAATGGGAAAAAATACTACTGTATCTCAAGCCAGCTTGAAAAGGAACTTCTGTCCTTTCCTGTTTTCTAACTGTGTACACTACCAGTTCAGAGACCTGTTTGCAAACAGCAGCGAGGCCAACCAAGCACCTCGCTAGCAGGGCTCCCTGAAAATCTCCAGCCTCCGACCTGGCCGGAGGGGATCCGCGGGCTGCTCGCTCTCTAGTGCCGGCCTGTGCGGACTTTTCTCAACACGCGTTCGGGTCTGGACTCCTCTGTAACTCTTTCCACACCTACGGTAAGGCCAGGAGGAGAGAAAAGACATCTGGTGGGTGCGCCTGTCTGTCCTGCCTAGGGTTAAGAACGTCACTGTATCGGCAAGAGTCCTGCCAAGCACAAAGCTGCGTGGAAGTCTGTCTGTACACGAAAAGTGTGGAGCTCTATTTCATCTCGGCGGCCTTTGTACGGTGTGGGGGGCGCTCGACCCGGCCCGACCCGGGACGCGACCTCCGGCTGGGGTCCGGCACAGCCCGGGAGGCTGCCGCGGCACTCCCCCGTCCGGGGCGGTCTCCCTCCCTAACTCCACGCCGTGGGGCGAGGCTCGGGGCAAGGGGGCCTCCAAACGCGCCGGTTCCAAACTCAGGAGCCGAACTCGGGAGTTCTCCGGACTCAAAGCCACAGCCGGACCGAAGGCTCCTCCGGGTGCGCGGGGACCGCGTTCTATTTACTTCTGCAAAGCTTTCCGTGCGGGTGCACAATGGGGGAACCGAGTCATCGCCTTCAAATCGTGCTGGGGAAAAGATTAATCTTCAAGACTCTCCCCGGTTTAGGGGGCTGCGGTGGGGAGAGGACGCCCAGAATGGCGTGCGGTGGCTCGGACCCTGGCGTGGACTGGGGGTCCGCGGGGGAACCACCCCGGCGCAAAGCCAACCGCCGGCTTCGGCCGGGAGGGCCGGGTGGACGCCCAGCGCCCGCAGCGGGTGGCCAGCGCCCCAGGAGGCCGGGCAGCCTCGGCGGTTCCGCCGTCCGGCCGGGGGCTCGAACTAGCCGAAGGGCCTGGCCCGACCGAGGGCACCGGTGGCCGAGCCCGGATCCGCCGGCTGACGAGGCGGGGTCGGCGGCCCACCCCGACGCTGCCCCCGGAGTGGGGGCGCGGGGCCCGCGCCGGGTCCCGGCCGAGAGACTCCCGAGCGCGCCGCGGATCGCCGGCTGACGAGGCGGGGTCCGGGCCGCGCTCCGAGCCCGCCGCGGCTACGCGCTCTTACCTCTAGTCAGAAAGGCCGGGTCAGGGACGCGGGGCGGCGGAGGACGCTCATGCCGGCGCCTCCGCGGGGACGTCGCCGTTCCACAGCTCCGCCGAGCGGCGGCCGCCGGTTCCGGGGAGGGGGCTGGGACGGGAGGGGAGCGGGGCGCGGCGAGGGCTCGAGTGGTTGTTACGGGTGACGGGGAGGGCGGGGCCGAGAGCCGGAAGGAGCGCGCGTGCGTAGACGCGGCCGGGAGGCGGGGGCGGGGCTGGCGACGGTTGCTAGGGAGGGGGAGGGGTGACAACTGGGCCAGGTCGGAATTGCGCAGGCGCCAGATTAAAAGCGGCGGGCGTGGGAGGAGCTAGGGAAGACGTCCAATTTGACGCACCCCGGGCTGGCTCCGGGGCCGGTGGCTCCTCCCTGTTTTGCGTCAGGGGGCGTGGCATGGTGAAGGGGGTGGGTGCGGCTAGGGGGCGTGGTGCTGGGGGCGTGGCTAGGGAAGGGGCGTGGTGTGGCCAGGGGGCGTGGTGAGTAGGGGTCCTGGAATAGTTGTGGGGGAAAAGGGGCCGCGAGCCAGGGATGAGAGCGTCCTTCCCGCCTTGGCACCCTGGGATGGAGCCGCGCCGGCCGGCCCCGCGACCTGCCTCTTAGCTTCCACCTCCCCCACCCCGGGCTTCTTCGCTTTTTGTTTCCCGTTCAGGAGCTAGGCACCCCCGCGGTGCCCTGACCACATTCCCGGGGAGTAGCGCGGAGGTGGCCGAGGCCGGGTGGGGAGGGGTTGGGCGGAGCCCCGGCGTCCTCGCGAGCGCGTGGTGGGGGAGGCTGGGCCTGAGAGACGCACGTGGGCCTTCCTGGGGCGGTGAAGTGGGCCTGGAATGTCATCGGGATCCAGTTTAAAACGAGTGTGGAAGACCCGAGACCTGTCAGACGTCTTTGAACGGGTGAGGGCTCGGTGGGGCCGCCCGGCGCTTCCACCCACGCGGCGACACACACACACTTTCTCCGCCGGTGTCACGGTGTTCCACTCACGCTAGTCACTCTGGGTGGCTGCGCATTTGAGCTGACACTGGTACATTGGAACTGTTTTGGAATTTCCTTCAGGGCTTGTTTACCAGTCACACAAGTAAGTTATTCATGACATGATCATACCTTCCTTTTTCACCCAAGCCATCCCTTTCCGGCTTGCTCACCCCCATTATTTGCTAGGCTGAGTCTTAAGTCGCAAAAATCACATCCACCTTTAAAAAATGAAAACACACAGATCGGAAGTGACGAGTCATCTGTCAGAGCAAAGAGTGGCACCTGTGGAAATGGTCTTGCAAAGAAAAAAATCGTCCTTATCGGACAATCTTCTAACCACAACCACTTTATGAAACAACCTGCAAAGCTTATTTTATCAAGTAAGTTTGAGAGGCAATATGAGCTAGCGAAAAGTTTATAGCTTGAAAAGATCGGATTAGGGCTGGGAGTTTGGCCTAATGGTAGAGTGCTTGCCTAGCACGCACTAAGACCGGGATTCGATTCCTCGGTGCCACATACATAGAAAAAAGCTGAAAGTGGGGTCGGGGGAGGGAAATGGCGAATATAATGTAACCTTTCTATTAATTACAATAAAAGAAATTTTAAAGAAAAAAATCTGGAAGTCGTGCTGAGGCTCAAGTGGTAGAGCTCTAGCCTTGAGAAAGTCCTGGGACAGTGCTCAGGACCTGAGCTCAAGCCCAAGACTGACCCCCCCCCCAAAAAAAGATTAGATTAAGCCCGGCAGTGTGGCTTAGACCTGTAATCCTAGCTTCTCAGGAGGCTGAGATCTAAGCATAGCAGTTTTAAGCCAGCCCAGGCACAAAAGACCTTAAGACTCTCTCTAATCAGTAGAAAACCAGAAGTGCAACTATGACTCAATGGTAGAGCGGTAACCTTGAGCTGAAAAGCTCATAGACAGTGCCAATGCCCAGAGTTCAAGTCCCACAACAACAACACAACAAAAAAATTTTAACACATGGATTATTGACGGAGCGATGACTCACACCATCCTAGCTTCTCCAGAGAATGAGATCTGAGAATTGCAGCTCAAAGCCAACCAGGGCAGAAAAGTCAGTGAGATTCTTCAATAAACTACCAAAAAAGCTGGGAGTGGCTTAAGTGGTAGAGCACTAGCTTTGAACAAAAAGAGGCCCAGGGACAGCACTCAGACCCTGAGTTCAAGCCCCAGAATCTGCAAAAACAAAAATGGAAGAATTTGTAGTCCTTTTTTTCTGTGTATACTATCCTTTAGTTAAGCATCTTAAAGAAAAAAAGACAAATCATAAGCCAATTACCAAGTATATATTTACTTCCATCTTGATTTAAATAAAATAGTAAAAATAACAAAGGAAAATTTAAACGTATAACGTAGAGAATTATTAATTTTAGATGGGATGATGGAATTATGTCTAATAGTTGTCTTTTATGCTAGTATCAGTACCTCTCCTGTAAGGACCTCAGAGAACAGACTACAGACTCAAAAATCAAATCTTAAGTAATTAATAGCAAAAAGGAAGTCTATAACTAATCATAACCTGCAGAGACTACTCCTAGGCTTTGGGAACCCAGAAGCAGTCCTGAGTAACAAGAAGCAGTTTTTTTTTGTCTTTTTGTTTGTTTATTTTGTTTTTTTGTAGGTCAAGGGGCTTGAATTCTGGGCCTGGGCACTATTCCTGAGCCCTTCAGCTCCAGGCTACCACCCTACCTCTTGAGCCACAGCACCACTTCCAGTTTTCCAGTGGTTAATTGGAGATAGAGTCTCCCAGACTTTTAGTGCCCAGGCTGGCTCTGAATCTTGATCCTCAGACCTCAGCCTCCTGAGTAGCTAGGATTACAGGCGTGAGCCACCAAGCCCGGCCAAACGAGTGTTTTTTTATACACCAAAATAGGATGCGGTGGGAGGGGGGATCATGCATTAAAGGGAACCTTTCCAACTCTCCTATATTATGCAAGCTAAACAAGATACAGAAGCAGAATACAGAAGTAAAATATCTGGTTGTCAGCAAGAATGTAGGTGCCAAACCCACTTCTCAAAATTGGCTGTCCACAAACTCTATCCAGTACTTGGTGTTTCTTAGGGGCTGTCACTAGTCTGTCCAGTGGTTTCTTGCCCTGGCATTCCAGCATCATCCTGACTCCTGCCATGACTCTCCAGCACTATTATGGCTCTGCTCATGCTGAGTACCTCATTTCATTCCCTTTTAATCTCACACTTGATCCATACCTCCAGTCTAGTCTCTTGCTGATTTTTTTTTTTTTTTTGCCAGTCCTGGGCTTGAGCTCAGGGCATGTGCACTGTCCTTGGATTTTCTCAAGGCTAGAGCTCTACCACTTGAGCCTCAGCACCACTTCCGGCTTTTTTCTATGTATGTGGTACCGAGGAATCGAACCCGGGTCTTCATGCATGCTAGGCAAGCACTTTAACCACTAGGCCAAACTCCCGGCCTCTTGCTGACTTTTCAGTCCAGCATGAACCATGATGTTCAGATCTCAGCCTCCTGAGTAGCTAGGATTACAGGGGTAGATTAGGATAAATAATTTGAAGGAAATAACACTTGTTCAGGTGTGAGGAATCCGTATGGATGTTTCTGGGTTTATTGGGTCTTGGCCTGTGGGTATAACTTGTGTTTTGTAGTTGTTGGCTTTTTGTTTTCAAGGGGCTGGATGTCCAACACAGGGTCTTGTGCATGCTAAGATCATCTAACACTTAGCTACATATACCCCTAGCCTGTTTGCTCTCAAGTCAACACTATTGGACAGGTGTCCAAAATCCAATAAATTCAGTGAATTCATGTCCCTGGGTGAAATGAGGAACTCCAGGGAGTCCTCATGCTTTTACCATCTGTGCACAGAAGTCTGGTCACTTGTCAGCATCTATGAGGCACAAAGATAACTACGGGGAAGAGGGGAGATTGCTGGGATCAGGTTTGGCTGCCAGTGATCAAAAGCCGAAGTGAAAGTGTCATGAACTAGAAGTTGAGATCCCTGTGTGAAGCAGGTCGCAGGCAGGCTGATAAGACACAGTGATCACCCTTAATTGCTCAAGCCAAGTTACAATGAAGATGATTGGGGGAGAGGGGAGGGAGGAGGTTCAAGGGACTGGAGCCAGGTATGTGTTTTAAGGTTTGGGAGTCTTAGCTCCAGGGCTTAAGGCAAGTGTCACTGCTGACATCTCAGAGAATCTAGTAGTTTGTGGTGTAATCGGTTAAGCATGGTGGATGGAACAAAGTCTCCAGTCTTAATAAATAAATAGTTGCTGGATAAGTGGGCTATTTGCCCAGGAGAGCAGATTTGTCATCCTGAGGAGCAGGTTATTTACCAAGATAAGAAATCTTTTGTTAAGAGTGAAGTCTTCATGAGTTTCCCCAAAGCAAATGGTCAAGCTAGATCCTGGTTTACAGTTTAATCTTCCTGAAGGAAAATTTCCTGGATCAAACAGGAAATTGTGTTGACACAGGAGGGCTGAGTTCACAGGACTGGTGGTTCAGCTATGAGATGTCTCCTTCCTCACTGCTAGGGAGAAGGGCTCCCTCTGGCTTCCTGCTCTGCTGGTATCACGCGATCTCTTCTATCTCCAGCGAGGGAACAGAGAAAAGATCAAACGTCCCGCCTTGAAGGACAACTGGAAACAGTGCAGTACCGGTTGCTGTAACCCTAGCTACTCAAGAGGCTGAGATCCCAGGATCATAGTTTGAAGCCAGCCAAAACAGAAAAGTCTGTGTCACTCTTAATACCAATTAAGGAGCAGAAAACTGGAAGAACTGTGGCTCAAGTGGTAGATTGCTAGTGTTGATCAAAAAAGCTCAAGGGCAATGCTCAGATCTGAGTTCAAGCCCCACACTGGCCAAAAAAAAAAAAAAGTGGGATTAAACCCTTGATAAGTAATATAGTGTTTGCTGCCATCAGCAGCCATCCTCTGCTTCTTTCTTACTAACAGAACCCATCTTTTTTCAAGCCAGGCATGCGGCCACTTGAAAGAATATGGTTCCCATTTTCCTTGTAATTAGGCAAGTTTCTGTGACTCAAGTTCTAACCCGTAGAATGTAAAGGAAGGGTGGAAGTGTGTGTGTGTGTGTGTGTGTGTGTGTGTGTGTGTGTGTGTGTGTGTGTGTGTGTGTGATGTGTGGTGACACTGTTATTGGTTTCTAGTCTAGTCTGTATCTTTTCCATTGCTCTTGGCACAATGTTAGCAGTGTTCTCAATCAAAGCCTAGGAAATGGGTAGCACAAAAGGATTGGGAGGGAGAGACGGGAGAGTCACTGCAGGCTAAAGGAGGAAAGAAACTGTCAACAAACATAGTAGCTTCCTGCTAGGAACCAGCAGCTCATATCTGTAATCCTAGTGACTCTAGAGGCTGAGATCTAGAGGACTGCAGTTCAATGCTAGCCAAGGGAGAAAAGCTTGAGACTCCAGCTCCAAAATAATCAGCATAGAGCAGGATTAGAGGTGTGGCCCAAGTGGTAAGAGGGCCAGCCAAGCAAGCAGGCCCAACCTTTTCACCACCCTCACCCCTGTCCCCACACCCGGCTAAAGAAGCAAGAGATAAGACTGAACAATTCCTCCACAGTTGATCAAAGTCAAGGTCCATCAGTTATCTAGGTTGTACTGCCAGGGTGGGAGCATTAAGTTCTCACGTGGGTGTCCTGTACACACCAAGACTCCCCTTCTGGAAGAGACCCCATTCCTACATGGTAGCAAAGGAGTTAACAACTTTACAGAGCAAGATAGTCTGACACTGTCTGGCAAAGTTTGCAGCCTGGAAAAATACTGAAAATGTAGGTTACCCTACAGGCACAATTTCCTAATTGAGCTCTGGCGGTAAGCCAGTGGCCTTAAGCTAATACATTGCATCATTCACAAGCTGTGAAAACTTTGGGCCAAGAAGCCAGTTCTGCACAAGGTATTACACAGCCTCAGATACTCCTAAAATATTTCCTTTCAGTCGTGGCTCACCGTAACTCCATTGTTCTCTTCTGTCTTGTTTGGGGGGTACTCCCCAGATGATGGGTAGAATCATCCTACCAAAACACAAACTAGCTCGCTCTCTACATCAAAACAATGTTGACTACACAGTGAGCTTCAAAGCTCACCATTCAAGGTGACAGTCCTGGAAAGTCCTTTCCATCATTCACCTGATTATTTATTCTTTCCTTTGTTAATTCGACAAACTGATTCAAACAGTTTTATGATACATAAAAGCAAAAGTATTAGCTGGGAGCCTGTGGCTCATGCCTGTAATCCTAGCTACTCGGGAGGATGAGATCTGAGGATCCTGAGCCTGGGCAGACAACTCAGATTCTTACCTCCAATGAACCAGCACATAGCTGGAAGTGGAGCTGTGGCTCAAGTGGTAGAGAGCCAACTTGAGTGAAAAAGGTAAGGGATAGAGTCCAGGCCCTGAATTCAAGCCTCAGAACTGACTCTCTCTCTCTCTCTCTCTCTCTCTCTCTCTCTCTCTCTCTCTCTCTCTCTCTCTCTCTCTCTCTCACACACACACACACACACACACACACACACACACACACACACACACACACACACACACACATCATTCAGTTCTATAGCAGCCATTGTGGTTCCTCCCAGAATCCTCCCCTGATACCTTTCCATGTCCATTGAAAGGAGCATGTGTGCATCTTAGACTGTGAACTGCAAGTTATTTGTGTGCTGAGTGGGGTCACTTGTTTTCTCCTACTTCTCAGAGCACCTGGCATTTTCTAGAACCCATTAAGTATCAGTTGAATGGAACTGAATCAGGCTTCCATTCTGCGTGCATTAAATGTTTCCCCCTCATGTGACCTGGGTAGGAGCACCTTGGTCACCACACTGTCACCCTCACCCTGCCTGCAGCACCCTCCCCTGGGCATGTGTCACCAAGCCAGGACATAGCACTGGGGAAGTGGCCAGGCCTCAGCTTTGGGAAGAGGAAATTTCAGACCACAAAGCAGGTGCCCAGACTTTCTCACTCCCAGCTCAGAGAAATGGAAATCACCAGCCCAGTTACACTTCTTGTTTTGTTTTGTTTTTGGCAGAATGTAGTCCTGCCTCCACCTGCTTTGATCCACCCCAGCTCCCGATCTGAGACACAACCACTCAGGTCCCCAAATCTACTATAGTTTCAGGTTAGTTTTTGATCTGGGGCCCATCTTGCACCCAGCCATCCTACAGCTCTGCCCCAAGCAAATTCTGGCTTTTTTTTTTTTTAATGGTGTACTGAGGCTTAGTTAGACTCAGAGACTGTACACTGTCCCTGAGCTTTTTTACTCAAGGCTAGTGCTCTACCAGTTGAGCCACAGCTCCACTCTGGGTTTTTGGTAGTTAATTGAATTGTCACAGACTTTCCTGTGTGTGCTGGCTTTGAACCAAGATTCTCAGATCTGGGCCTCCTGTGTTGTTTGGATTACAGATATGAGCTACCAGCACTAGCCCCAAGCAAGTTTTGACACACCAGCTTACCTCACACCTTGCTGGAAATTTCCTGTTCTTTCTCACCCAGGCCTTCTGCACCCAACCCAGCCTTCTCTATACCCAAAGTTACTTTTTTGGTTTCTCTCCTCCGGATAAAAACAGTAATTTAATTGAATGTTTATGGGATTCGATGTCAGAAAACACATCTCACAGGGTGGGTACTCTTGGATAAGAAAACATTTATGAAAACACATTGTAAATACTTCCCTCAGTCCAGCATCGCCAGCTCTGCCTCACAATGTTCTGTGCACACAGCTTATTATTCTCATCCCACCCACTTCTAGGTGGCGACTAGTGCCATCTTTATATTTAGACAGAACCCTCTTCCTGTCTTAAATGTCCCCCACACATAGAAAAATAATGTGAACACTATTCAGAAGACCAAAAGGAAAGAAAATATGATTAAAAGACCAAACTTACATCCAGACACAGGTGGCTCATATCTGTCATCCTAACTCCTCAGGAGGCTGAGATCTGAGGATCTCAGCTGAAAGCCAGCCTTGAGACTCTTATCTCCAATTACACACACACACACACACACACACACACACACACACACTCAGAGACAAAGGTGTGGCTCAAGTGACAGAATACTAATCATGAGTGAAAAAGTTAAAGGATATAGCTCCCAGGGCCTTGAGTTCAAGTCCAAGTACTGAAACTACCCCTCAAAAGAAAAACACCAAAACTAGCCAAGCACTGGTGGCTCATTCCTATCCTCCTGGTCACTTGGAAAACTGAGATCAGGAGGCTTACAGTTCAGGTCAGCCCAAGCAGAAACATCTATAAAACTCTCAGCGAAAAGAGCCGGGCATAAAGGTGCTCCCCTATCATCCCAGCTACTGTAAGTAAAAAATAGTAGAATCAAAGTCCAAGCACTATAAACATGGGCATGAAGCAATACCCCATCACAATGAAAAAAAAAGAAAAAAACATTGGGGTAGGGTGGGTATGGCTCTATGGTAGGATATCTGCCTAACAAGCACAGGCTCTGGGTTAAAAATAAAAGGGGGCAGGGGATGGGGCCACACTTTTCTGTGTTCCTATGGAAACTATTTGCATATTTGTTTTCTATGGATTTTTATTCACTTTTCCAACATGTTATAAAGAGTGCCCTTCGCTGCCAAGCAAGCATTTGTAGCTTGTACAATGGCAGCAAGGGCCAGAAGCTTAGTGTTGGGAGCTGTTTTGAAAATAAAGTATCTTGAAATAATGAGAAAAAAAAGGGGGGGGGCAGGGGCCACAAGTGTGACTTAGTGATAGAGTACTTGCCTAGCATGCATGAAGACCCAAGCTCGATTCCTGGGTACTCCATATATAGAAAAAGCCAGAAGTGGTGCTGTGGCTCAAGTGGTAGAGTTCTAGCCTTGAGAAAGTCCAAGGACAGTGTGCAGGCCCTGAGCTCAAGCCCTAGGACTAGTACCAAAATAAATAAATAAATAAATAAATAAATAAAAGGTGAACCATCATTTATATGGGCTTTAATAGAGACAGGCTGAAAAAATTCAAGGATCTTTTTTAGTAAACCACCTTCTATGTGGGACTAGAAGCATTTGGCAATACAGTTACCTCGCTTGGCTGGGCCTGCCATTCTCCAATCTCTCCAAGGTCAGAAAACTCACACAGCTTTAAAATGCTACATAGTAAATGTGTAACCAGCCTTCCAAGGGCCTCGGTGCCAGCTCCACCGCCCAAGGTGGCTCACACATGACCCCCAACTTCCTGAAGAACTTAGCAGGGGGCTCTGTCTACTCCAGCAAGGTATAACAATGCTGAAACATGACCTCCCTTGGCACCCCCAGATCCAACGACCTAGTTCCAATTTCACACTGCCAGGAAGGGAGCTCAGGCTGGAATGCCAGTCTCCGGTGGCCATCCTCACACAGAGCCATGAACTGGGTGGCTTGAAACAACAGAAATAGATTCTTGCAAGGAGGCAGCAGAATCCGCTTCTTCCTGTGAGCCTGGGGAAGAAGGGAGCAAGGCCCACTTCCCATGGCCTCAGTCAGCCCCTGGTGTGGGACCACACCACTCCAGTCTTAGCTTCTGCCTTCTCTCCTGTGTGTCTCCAGGCATCAAATTTCTCTTCCTATGCTGGGCTCTGGCAGCTCACGTCTATAATCCTACCTACTCTGGAGTCTGAGATCTAAGGATCCCAGTTTGAAGCTAGCTTGGGCAAGAAAGTACATGAGACATCTCCAAGAAATTACCAAGCCAGGCACAGTGGTCATACCTGTAATCCTAGCTACTCAGGAGGCTAAGAGCTGAGGATCGTGATTCAAAGCCAGCCCAGGTACTACTAAAGACTGTGAGATTCTTATCTCCAATCAACCACTAGAAAACTGGAAGTGGTGCTATGGCTCAAGGGGTAGGATGGTAGTCTTGAGCTGAAGAGCTCAGGGACAGCGCCCAAGCCCAGAGTTACAGCCTCACAACTGACAAAAAAAAAAAAAAAAAAAGAGGTCCAGGCGTTTGGCCTAGTGGTAGAGTGCTCACCTAGCATGCACAAAGCCCTAGGTTCAATTCCCCGGTACCACATAACACAGAAGAAAAAGGCAGAAATGGTGCTGTGGCTCAAGTGGCAGAGCACTAGCCTTGAGAAAGCCCAAGGACAGTGCCTAGGATCTGAGTTCAAGCCTGAGGATTGGGAAAAAAAAAAAAAAGACAATAAATAAATAAATAACCAAAAAAGCTGGAAGTGGAGCTGTTGCTCACATGGTAGAGTGCTAGCTCAGGGACAGTGCCCAGTTCAAACCCCAGGACTGGAGCAACAACAAACAAACAAACAAGCAAACAAAAAACCCCTAAGATTTCGAACCAACCCTAACTCCACAATAGACTCATCTGTAAATCCTTAATTTCTAGCTACAAAGAAGTTATTTTCAGCTAATGGCACCTTCCCA
Source organism: Megascapheus bottae (assembly GCF_031878675.1). Lineage (NCBI taxonomy): Eukaryota > Metazoa > Chordata > Mammalia > Rodentia > Geomyidae > Megascapheus > Megascapheus bottae. The sequence continues at coordinate 26,078,034 of NC_143525.1, read as the reverse complement.
CATCCCACATAAGGAGGAGGTGGACACATTTTTCTGGGTTACATGAAACCCTCCTCAACTCCCTAGAACAGGGCTTGAGGTGTCTTCCAGGGTGAAGTTGGGGGCTCCTGGCACACTTCTGCCTGGCCCACCCACCCCTGACTTGTAGAAGTACAGCCAGGCTGGTCAAGCTGTAGCCCCATGCTGTCCTTGGAGGCAGAGGCCAAGCTCTGTTCTAAAGCTCAGTGTGCAGGGGCCCTCTTTTTTTTTTTTTTTGTCAGTCATGAAGCTGGAACTCTGGGCCTGGACACACAAAGGATGCTGCTAGGAACCTGTGTGGGGCGAGGGAATACTTATGACCCACTGGGCTGTGTGAGCTCATGACACACTGGGGACACTGAGGCACAGGTTTTAATCCCCACAGACAATGCAGAACATGGGGACCAGTTCCCGTCCCCCTATGACCTCTAACTACAGGACCCTATTTAGTGTCAGGGTCACCCTTCACTCACGCAGCACATGTGGGGAAAGGCTAGGGGTGGAGGTTGGTATTGACTCTGTGGGTTTTTTTTTTCTTTCCCTTCTTTTCTGTTCCTTCCTCAACCTTAAGCTCTACAGGCCCAGGTGTTGGGGTGCAAAGCCCAGCCCCCACCACTACAGAAGGCATGTGGAATGACCAGGTGGCTGCCAGCTGAAGCCCGCCCCCAGGGAGTACCTGGCAGGTGCAGTCCCTGTGCGTCTGCACACGCTCTGCCAAGCAAGGTGAACCAGGGCGTAAACGATTTCCATGTGGCTCAGGAGTAGCCACTGATTCTTGATTCTTGATTCTTAAACTCCTTACATAGCAAGCAGCAACAATCTATATGACTCCTTATTGAGAGATATAGGCAGTAAGGGCTGGGAGTTAGACCTAGTGGTAGAGCGCTTGCCTTGCATTCATGAAGACCCAGGTTCGATTCCTTCATACCACATACATAGAAAAAAGCCAGAAGTGGTGCTATGGCTCAAGTGATAGAGTTCTAGCCTTGAGAAAACCCAAGGACAGTGCTCAGGCCCTAAGTTCAAGGCCCAGGACAGGCAAAAAAATAAAAAGAAAGAAAAAGAGTTAGGTTGTAGTTTGCATGCCTCCAGCCCTCTTTTAGTTTTCTCTTCTTCCCCCTTTCTCTTTCCTTTTTGAGTGAGTGTGGAGTATGTGTGTGTGTGCTGGTATTGGGACTTGAACTCAGGCCCTGGGCACAATCCCTTAGCTTTTTTGCTCAAGGCTTTCACTCTACCACTTGAGCTATACCTCCACTTGCTGGTTAGCTGGAGATAAGAGCCTCATGGACGTCCTTCACCATCCTCAGATCTCAGCCTCCTGAGTAGCTAGGATTATAGGCATAAACCACCCATGCCTAGATCTTTTCCTTTTGTCTTCCCCTTCTTTGATATCATTTTTTAATCTCTCTATTTAATTTTTAAATTGTTATTATAAAGATGATGTACAGAAGGTTTACAGTTTCCTAAGTCAGGTAAAGAATAGATTTCCTTCGGACTATGTCGCACCTTCCCTTGCTGTCTCTCAGTTTTTCCCTCTTTTCTCTTTTCTTTAAATCCATGTATTCTCACATCCTGGTAATAAAGGCCACTACTTGATTCAAATCCTCATAAAAAGCTGTTTTGATAGAACACATCAAATCTATCATCTTAATTTCTGACCTTAAAGAGCTGAACAAATGCTGGGAGCCACAGTCACATGCCTGTAATCCTAGCTACTCAAAAGGCTGAGATCTAAGGATCCTAGTTCAAAGCCAGCCTAAACAGGAAAGTTCACGAGGTTCTTATCTTCAATTAACCACCAAAAAGACTCTGAATTGGAACTGTGGCTCAGGTGGCAGAGTACCAGCCATGAATAAAAAAGCTAAGGGACAGCACCCTGAGTTCAAACCTCAGTACTGATACAAAAATAATACAATAATAATAGTATATGCTACAGCAGAAACTCACGCTGCTCTTTTATATGGAAACTGCATCTCCTTTCCAAGACCAAGACTTTTGGGGTCTGCCCTCCCTCCTGCCTTTTCAGGAGGCTCCAGCTGGGCAGCAGAGCCCAAAGGACTACTCCTGTCCAGGACTGGTTCAGGAGAGCATGGGCACGCAGCGCCAGTCACGGGCTCAATGGTGTGGCTCTGTGGCATTGCAGTGGTACCAGCAAGGGTAAGGTTTCAAGTTCAAACCCCAATACTGCCAAAATAATCCCAAACACTTAGGCAATACAAAAAGGCAGCCCATTGCTATGTCTGGGAGCCATCATGCCCAGGCTGATCCCCAAGCTGTCCTGGCTGTGCTGTGCCCAGGAGCGAAAGCACGGAAGAGCAAAGGCAGTCCTGGGGGGGTGGGCAGTCACTGCTGCTCCACCATGTTGGGGACCGGCTTCTTCACCACACTTCCCGTGTGGGCTGAGCCGAGCTCATTGTGCCTCCCACAGTCAGGATTCTCAGTTTGCTGTAGCTTAGAAGCAGCGTGTGCACACTGCTCCTTTTAGAAACATGTTGGATGCAGAAACACAAGAAGGAGAAGATAGAAGTCAACCCAGTCTTGATGCCTAAGGACAAAAGCAATTGCCTGCTTTATATATATATATATAAAACAGCACCATGTTTGAATGCTCAAGGTGAATAGTTTCAGGAATCACACCTCCCCGTGATAGACTGAATGATCACAGTGTGTCATCAGTTCTGGAAATTTTCCCCTGCTGTATCAGATTTCCTAATGGAGGCCCTGTCCTGCCCAATGACCATGGCTTTTTATGGTATGCATGTAGCATTCAGGACTTGAATTCAAGACCTGGGGATACTGTCCATTAACTTATTTATGCAAGGCTGGCACTTTACCACTTGATCCACAGGTCTACTTTTCACTTTTTGGTAGGTAATTGGAGATAAAAAGTCTCATGGATTTTCCTGCCTGGGCTGGCTTTGAACCATAATGGTAAGATTTTAGTCTGCTGAGTAGCTAGTTACAGATATGAGCCACTGGCGCCTGGCTTAGGCCTTTTTTGTGTGTGTGTGTGGAGTGGGGGAGGAGATGGGATCATGGGGCTTGAACTCTGGCCTGGGTGCTATCCATGAGCTCTTCAGCTCAAGGCTACCACCCTACCCCTGAGCCACAGTCTCACTTCCCACTTTCCAGTGATTAATTGGAGATAAGGGTTTCATGGCTTTGTATTGCCTGGGATAGCTTTGAACCTCAATCCTCAGATCTCAGCCTCCAGAGTAGCTAGGATTACAGGCGTGAGCCACTCTGCCCAGCTAGGCATTTACTCATTTTTGTACTGGTTTTCCATCTTTAAACTAAGAATAATAATTCCTGCTAGAGTTGTTGCAAGAGTTAGAGACAGTGTACATGATACAGCCTCATCAAGCAGTAGCTGCTATTCAACTTCCATTCTTTCTTCTGGACCTTCCCACCATTTCCTGATGTCCTATTTCCCTACCCCTGCTACCTTTGCCTTGTGTCAGCTGAAGGTGCCTAATTACAGTCAACAGGATCGACTCCAGCTATTTCATGCCAGGGTAGATTATGAAGGGACGTAGTGGAGCACACAGGATTGTGAGAAGGCTGTAGGCACCAGCCTTGGGCATACTCTAGGGACAACCAAGTCAGCACATCACACAGAAAGCGTGGCTCACCTGGACAGCTGTCCAGTCAGGATGCAATGTCTTGTCCCTCTTCAAGATCCAGCTTCCAACTACAGGCAACACCAACAAAACCATGTGCCATTGCCTGCCCACTCCATATGTAAGTCTGTTCTGAGACCGTCTCCTGAAGAAACCTGTGACCCTCTAAATCACACATCACAGCCAGCTTCCTATTTATACACTGTAAAATGATTTCTTACATTAGGATCAATGTGGAGCTGGGTGCCAGTGGCTCATGCCCATGATCCTAGCTTCTCAAGAGCCTGAGATCTGAAAATCACATCCTGGGCAGAAAAGTCCATGAAATTCTAGTCTCCATTAACCAACAAAAAGCCGGACGTGGAGGTGTGTCTCAAGTGTCAGTGCCAGCTATGGGGCAGTGCGGGGGGGAGGGGGAAGAATATGGAGAAAAGATTCCAGAACTCTGGGGTCATGGCTGGTAATGTAGTTCAGTGGGAGAGAACTTGTCCAGCATGTGCAAAACCCTGTGTTCAATCCTCATCACAGTAAAAGAAACCAAAAGGCTCTAAGCAGGCCAAGAACTTGGGGCGGGGACAGACTATGCTTGTGTGCTGTGCAGGTGTGAAGTGTGAACTCTCATCCTCACCTGTCAGAGTTGACATCGTGAGGGGTCTGGGGTAGTTCAGATGGGGGCAGCAGAAATGGCAACCACACAGTCCATTCCTAGGGAACCCTATGCACCTCACATTTTAAAGAGTTGCTTGTCAAATCTAATCTGTAATCAGTGCCCTCCCACACAGTGAAACCAATGATCTGAAATCATTCCTAATGCAATGAAGGCAATTTTCAGTTAAGGCAAGGGAATATGGAAGGTCAATCCAAGGTCAGATTCCTGAAGTTGCTGCCGATGGCGTAAGGGCCTGGCTTTTCCTTGGCATGGGGTCAGAAAGCCCTCATTTTTCTCCCCTCTAATAATTACAGCCTTTGCAGGAGTGTGTAGAGCCTGGAGATGTCAGCACATTGTGGTTTGCGTAAACCAGAGACGATGTATGTCACATTAGTAAAACTTGCCAGAGCGTCAAAACCCTTCAGGACAAGCCACACTGTGGTTCTGCTCCTCCGTGGAGAAATCACCCATTACCTGTGGTGATGCCACAGGTCGGGTTTTGCATTCACTCAGCACCAATTTTGCATTAAATACACACTCACTTACCCTGTGGGTCAATTGAAAAACTGATTGCTTCTGTCTGTCCTGTCAGAGAGCTTGTGTCAGCGTCTCCCTCGTGATGCCCCTGAAGCTCACTTCCCTCTCCCCCTAAATCAGCAGCAACTTTTCTTTGCACATGTGACCCTAAGAATGGAACCCTTCTGGGCCAGAAGATTGGCTTAGTGGTACAGTGCTTTCGATTCCTTAGTACCACATACATAGGAAAAACGAAAGTTGGAAGTGGCACTGTGGCTCAAGTGGTCCAGTGCTGTCCTTGAGAAAAAAGCCCAAGGACAGTGCCCAGGCCCTGAGCTCAAGTCCAGGACTGGCATCCTGACTAGCAGAGATTTCCCTTTCTTTTTCTTTTCTTTTTCTTTTTTTTTTTTTTTTTTTGTGTGTGTTCATCCGAGCACTTGAACTCAGGGTTGGGTGCTGCCCCTGAGCCTTGTTTTTTGTGGTTTTTGTTCAAAGTCAGTGCTCTACCACTTGAGACACAGCTCCACTTCCAGATTTTTGGTGGTTAATTTGGGGATAAAAGTCTCACAGTCTGGGGCCAGGAATTTGGCCTAGTGGTTAAAGTGCTTGCCTAGCATGCACGAAGGCCCAGGTTTGATTCCTTGGTACCAAATACATAGAAAAAAGCCAGCAGTGGTGCTGAGGCTCAAGTGGAAGAGCTCTCACCTTGAGAAAGTCCAAGCGCCTTAAGAAAGTCCAAGGACAGTGCTCAAGCCCTGAGCTCAAGGCCCAGGTCTGGCAAAAAAAAAAAAAAAAAAAAAAGTCTTACAGTCTTTTCTGCCTGGGCTTGAACCACAGTCCTCACATCTCAGCCTCTTGAGTAGCTAGGATTACGGATGTGAACCACGGGTGCCTAGCTCTTTTCTTTCTTTTAGGAATGTATTTATTTTGTGCCAGTGCTGGGGCTTTGGTGCTATCCTTCAGCGTTTTTACTCAAGGTTAGTGCTCTACTACTTGAGCCACACCTCCATTTTTGGCCTTTTGGTAGTTCACTGGAGATAATAATCTCATAGACTTGCCTGCCCACTCTGGCTTCAAACCATGAACTTCAGATTTCAGTCTTCTGAATAGTTAGGATTACAAGCATGAGCCTCTGGTGCCTGGCAGGTTTGCTTTTCTGGATGTGAAAATGGCTTTGCTTTAAAAGTCAGCAGAGGGGCCGGGAGTTTGGCCTAGTGGTTAAAGTGCTTGCCTAGCATGCATGAAGACCCGGGTTCGATTCCTCAGTACCACATACATAGAAAAAAGCCGGAAGTGGTGCTGAGGCTCAAGTGGTAGAGCTCTAACCTTGAGAAAGTCCAAGGACAGTGCTCAGGCCCTGAGCTCAAGCCCAGGACTGGCCAAAAAAAAAAAAAAAAAGTCAGCAGAGCCAGGACTGACCGCCTTGTGTTGAGGTGGGGGTGATGGGAAGATGCTGGCTACTTCTCCCTCATCTTAAGCCCCCTATGATTACCCTGCCAGTCAGATCCCAGACTCCCTGCATCATGAGATGGGCACACTGTGCTGGCATCCATCACGTAGAGCAGCTATATATAATCAGCATCGCGTAGGCACAGGGCCTGCCTGTGTGCCCACGTGCATGTCAGCAGGATCACGGGAAGAAGGCATAATTATAACCTTGATGTGGAGAAGGTTCTTCCCTGCCTGAGCCCTAGGCTTTCGTCACATGAAGTGGTGTTTCCGGGGGGGGGGGGGGATGAGGGGAAAGGACAGCTGGAAAGCAGCTGGAAAGCTTCCGAATCTTTGTCTCCTTTGGACTCAGTGGTGCTAGGAGTGTATGATAGGACAGAAATGTGTCCATTATCACAGGCAGTGCTTGAGATCTGAAGCAGTCCTTTGCCAGACAGAGATTGGAAGCCTCATTAACTAATCCCTCCCCCTCCTGCATAATTAGAGCAGCATACCATTGGGTTGGCCCAAGACAGCCTCAGTTTACACCCAGTGACTGAAAGTCATCATTAGTCTTTTTAATTTTAAGATAACTGATGGATATTCCTGGAGGAGGAGGAGGAGAAGGAGGAGGAGGAGGAGGAGGAGGAGGGAGTCAGGCCCAGTAGCTATAGACCCCCTTGAGAGCCTGTTCACAGTGCATTAGGGCCCCAGTCCCTCATACCCATTCCTTCAGCTACTCAGTAAGCCGAGAACTGAGGATCCCAGTTCAAAGCCAGCCCAGGCTTATCTCCATTTAACAATTAACAAAAACCAAAAGTGGAGGTGTGGCTCAAATGGTAGTATGCCAGCCAGCCTTAAGTGAACAAAAGACTAAGCCAAAGCATGAGGCCCTCTGTTCAAACCCCAGTACACACACACACACACACGCACATGCGCACGCGCGCGCACACACACACACACACACGCGTGCATTAGGAAGACAGAATAGATTTAGAAGCAACCTTTCTGAGCATCTGCCACCTTCACCCTCCATGGCTCTGGGCACCCCATTCCTCAGCTGCTGGGTACAACATGGCCATATCGCACCAGATGGCTTGCCCAGCCATGCCCAGATCAGAAAAAAAAACCTACATTATACCTGCTAACCAGTTCACTTGAAGCTGACCCAGATGAAACGCTGGCTTGTGGCTGGCCACCCCACAAGCCTTTGTTTCAAATCTGGGGTTCTGAGGAACCTGAGTTCCAGCCCTGCAAAGGAGGCCTGGCCATCTATCTGTCTGGCCAGTCTTGATTTAAGGGGTCATATCATGCCTCCCAGGTCACTTTGAAAGGACAAAGCATTCCATCATTGTTTGCAGCTTCTCCCCTGAAGGATGAGAATGGAGGCTGAGAGGACAGGCAATCTCACAGAGTTCCTGGAGACCTCAAAACATCCTAATCCCACTCCCACTGTCACAAAAGACTTTCTCACCCCTCAGCCCTACTGATTGTTTCCATTGTTTCTTCCTGTAGGGTCCACAAAAGGCTGGGTTTTCTTGAATAATTTGCCAGTGACCGGTGAACTCCATGGGGAAATTCTCACTTCAGCCTTGATCGTAGAGTTACTCTATAATTCATCAGCTCTGCCTAAAAGCCGGGCAGCACATGGATTGCCATTAGGCTGTCAAAGCATCTCTTCCGCCTGTGCACAGAGCTTATTAGGGCTTTAAAAAATACCAGGCTCTGCATGCCCCCAGAGTACCTCCAGGAGCAGATAAGGTAAGGAGCCTTACTGCAGATGATAGGGAGAAACACAAACCGCCAGGGATCCACTTAACAGACTCCAGAGACAGCCAGTTGTGCAAATGAAGAGGATGCTTCTGATTTAATTTTGTAAATCTGGACTGTTGGGTGTGATGGTCCACGCCTTTGATCCCAGCACTTAGAAAGTGTAGGCACGAAGTTCAAAAGTTTTAGGCTATAGTGGTAGAGTATTTGCCTAGCATGCACAAAACCCTGGGTTCAATTCCCCAGTACCACATACACAGAAAAAGCTAAAAGTGGTGCTGTGGCTCAAGTGGCAGAGTGCTAGCTTTGAGCAAGAAAAAAATGAAAAAAGCTAACGCATAGAGCCAGGCCCTAAGTTCAAGCCACAGTACAAAATATGCACACACGAGTACAGACACACACACAAACACACATACACACGCGTGTGCATACACACACACACACTATTCTAGACCAAACGCTTTGAGTTTGTTTTTTGTTTTTTGGTTTTTTTGCTAGTCCTGGGCTTGAGCTCAGGGCCTGAGCACTGTCCTTTGACTTTCTCAGGGCTAGAGCTCTACCACTTGAGTCTCAGCACCTCTTCCAGCTTTTTTGTATGTATGTGGTACCAAGGAATTGAACCTGGGTCTTTGTGCATGCTAGGCAAGCACTCTACCACAAGGCCAAACTCCCAGCCCTGAGGTTTGTTTTTTTTTTTTTTTTTTTTTAAACAGGTGTACATCTGTGTTGGATGTCAGACTCACAAAGCACATTATGCAAAGCAGGATGGAATGTGAGGTCTCAGTGGTTCTCCACCTAGGAGCCCATGTTGCTGTCCCTCAGGGAAGGGCCACCTTGGCTCCTACCTCACGGGGTGCCACATTGAGCCTCTTCCCCCTGGAAGGGCTTTCTTTCCAGCCTCAGCCTCCTGAACCCCTGCATTCTTCATGCTCAGCTAGCCCCTCTGCAACTCACCAAAGTCCAAAGTTGAGACTACTTGTCAGTAGGACTTGTCTGGCTCCTGCTGCACAGCTTCCAGAACATTCTGCCTTCCTTGGAAATACCTCAGTCACACTGAATATTTTTCAACAATGAAAGCACTCCAAATATTTCCACTGGTTCATTTATTTATTTATTTATTTATTGTGGTGCTGGATCGAACCCAGACCTTTGGCTTCGTCGATAAGGGCTCTACTCCTGAGACTCATCCCTACCTTCGACAGAATTTTTGTGAGCTTTAAACATAGGAAAGCCAAATGCTTTTTCTTTTCTTTTGCAGGTCCTGGGGCTTGATCTCTGGGCCTGGGCTCTGTCCCCGAACCTCTTTGTGTTCAAGGTTAGCACTCTACCACTTGAGCCACAGCACCATGTCTAGATTTTTCTGATTAGTTTATTGGAGACAAGAATCTTACCGGGGGGTGGGGGGCAGTGTAGCCTAGTGGTGGAGTGCTTGCCTAGCATGCACAAAGCCCTGAGTTTTGATTCCTTGGTACCACATACACAGAAAAAGCTGGTGGTGGCACTGTGGCTCAGGTGGTAGAGCGCTAACCTTGGGCAAAAAGTGTCCAAAGACAGTGCCCAAGCCCTGAGTTCAAGCCTTAGGATTCGCAAAAAAAAAAAAAAAAGTGTCTCACAAATTTTCTTGCCCAGGCTGGCTTTGAACTGTTATCCTCACAGCCTCCCAAGTAGCTAGGATTACAGGCATGAGGCATCAGCGCCCAGCTTCAAATGCCTACACTTCTTTATTTTTCTCTTCCACAACGTGAGCTGACTTCAAAATCAGTGTGTCAAGGCGCATTTAAACACCAAGGCCCCTGCTTCACTCCGCCAAGGATGCAGGACTTGGAAAGTGTCTCCCACAGCCTCTCTCAGTGCCAATTCTGCTCCTTTCCATTTAGGAAGCAGTGACTTATTTCCTGTGTTTGGAAAGCCAGAGAACACACTGGTTTGCTTTCAACAACACCCAGGGTTACCAGGGAAGTAAGTGCCCCGTTTCACAGAGCCAGGTACCAGAGGGTACAGAGGGGTGGCAGCACTTAGAACGAAGGCCTAGAACCCCCACATGGCCAAACAAAGGATCTGATTCCCATCCAGGGCCTAAACAAGTAGCACCATTGATGAGAATGCCTTTGCCATACACGGTGGAAAAAGATAAACTTAGTAGGCTCCAGCCTTTACCTAAATACACGGCTGCGGCTCGCTGGCAAAGGAGAGATGTCAGTTCATTTCCAAGTGGTGGGTGCCAGGCCCAGGAGAAAGCAGGAAGGGCGCAGTTTTCTAGAATGGTGATTGAACTAAGTGACTGAAAACAAAACTAGAATATAGTTCTGCCCGCAAGAACAGAGCAGAGACCTGTGTCCCTGGCACTGAGAGTGATGGGGACAAGGTCATGGCTCTGAGGTCCCTGTGAAATCTGTGTCTTCAGGGATGGGACAGGCAGATAGCATGTCTGTGTCTTCAGGGAGGGAGGGAGGACCAGAACCTGGACTCACAGTGACTACTGAATCTTTGTTTTGTTTTGTGCTGGTCCTGGGGTTGGAAATCAGGGCCTACGTGCTGAGAGGACAAAGGATGTAAGATGCTGGCTGACCTACTATGAGTCGCATTCTCTCTGATTCCTCAGAAGAGAACTCAGTTAGCAGCGGTGATTTCATTTTTTGTGTGTGTGTGAGTCAAGGGGCTTGAACTCAGCCTAGGCACTATTCCTGAGCTCTTCAGCTCAAGGCTACAACCCTACCCTTGAGCCAAGCCCCACTTCCTGTTTTCTAGAAGTTAATTGGAGATAAGAGTCTTAGGTCCTTTTGTGCCCGGGCTGGCTTTGAACCTTGATCCTCAGATCTCAGCCTCGTGAGTAGCTATGATTACAGGTGTGACCCACTGTGCCCGGTTCCATTTTTGTTTTTAAGTCTGGCCTGTTGGAATCAGTGCTGGAGTTTAAACTAGTGGCCTTCTATCATTTTTTTGTTCACATCCCCTGAAGACAGCTCCTGGAGACTATCACTATATCAAGTCACATGGCAAAGGGGAACTAAGGTTAGAATGATGGTTCCTAGGGCTTAGGACATGGAACAGGTGGTGGAGCATAGCCTGGAAAGCGCAGGGCTCTGAGTTCAAACTCAGCACTGTTGAGACAGTGTGGGGGTGTGGGGGAGAGAGAAAGGGGGAGGTTAAGGTTGCTGACTTGGAGAGAGGGGGATTCCTTATGTGAGCTGGTGTAACCTGAGGTTCTGCCTAGGCCTTGGCTCTGGCGGAGACCTACCTTAGATCTACCTTAGTGTTATCTTGTAAGATAGCACACGTCTATTGCTTTGATTTGTGAGGACGGCCATTGGAAATAAATAGAGTGTCCTGGTCTTTTGCTCTGTATATAGATTTTGAATATCTTTTTTTTTTTTTTTTTTTTGCCAGTCCTGGGCTTGAGCTCCAGGCCTGAGCACTGTCCTTGGACTTTCTCAAAGCTAGAGCTTACCACTTGAGCCACAGCACTACGTCTGGCTTATTCTATGTATGTGGTACCAAGGAATTGAACCTGGGTCTTCATGCATGCTAGGCAAGAGCTCTTACCACTAAGCCGAACTCCTGGCTCCGAATATCATTTCTTTGAATAAGCTTTCATGGAGGGTCAGCATATCAAGAGAAAAGCACACATCGGGGGCTTGGGGTACAGTTTAGTGGTAGAGTCTTTACTTAGTATGCATGAAGCCCTGAGTTGGAGTCTAAGACCACTCCATCCAAAAAAACAGAGAGAAAGAGAAGTGAAAGAGAAAACAGGAACAGGAGCAAGAAGAGGTGGCACACATCACCCATGTACAGATACAATATGGCAGAGAACACACACCTGGGTGTGGGCCATGGCTGTCTCCAGGAACCCAGTTGTCCTGTTTTCAGTCAACTCTTTCCCAAGGGGAATCATATCGACTATATTATAGTATTTACTTTGTGCCAGTTCTGGGGCTTGAACTCAGGGATAGTATTCTACCACTTGAGCCACAGCTCCACTTCTGAGTTTTTGGTGGTTAATAGAAGATAAGAGTTTCATGGACTTCCCTTCCTGGGCTGGCTTTGAACCTAGACCCTCAGATCTCTGCCTTCTGAGTAGCTAGGATTACAAGCATGATCCACCTGGCTATACTGGATGATTATGAGGATTACATATGCATGAGGCATCTGGTTTCCTTTGTTCATGGTACTCCCAGGGAAATCCCCAGTGCAGGAGTGGCTGCAGTGGCTGCAGTGGTTGGCGGTGTCAGTACTGGGGTCCACACCCAGTCACGGGGAGACCACAACTACCGAGGGGTCCTTAAGACTGAGACCGTGGGAGCAGTCTTCTTCCTTCCACTCCCAGAGTACAGGTCACGTCCTGTCCCGGCAACCTGGAAGCCAAGAAGGCATTTCCTGCGTGGCTCCATGGGGCAGCCTGGTTAGTCCTGTGGAAAGTCACCATCAGGCTTGCTGCTCTCAGACAGGAACTCTTCTGCATTCCTTGGAAGACAAAGAATGTTCCTCTGTGGAAGCCAAGTAAACAAGCGCACGCCTGGATTCCGGGTAACAAGACAGAGTGGAGAGCCAGGCAGCAGGGCTGTGGCTGGCGCCAACTATTGTGTTAGCTGCACACAGAAGGTGGGATTAAGAAACTCAAGGGACCTGAAGAGTTCCAAGGAAAGCATGTGTGAGCATGTGTGAGCTCACACAGGAGGAGTTATACCAGTCCCTCCCCAAACAGGCACAGCAATGGGTTAGCTTTCCTCCCTTAGACATGTGTGTGTGTGCTTTGAACTCAGGACTTTGCATTTGCAAGGCAAGATACTCTACAGCACGTGAGCCACAAAACCAGCCATTTTTATCTTTTTTTTTTATTTTATTTTTTTTGCCCATCCTGGGCTTGAGCTCAGGGCCTGTCCTTGGCCTTCTGGCTATTTTTTTTTTTCTATGTATGTAGTACCGAGGAATCGAACCCAGGTTTGTGTATGCTAGGTAAGCACTCTACCACTAGGCCAAACTCCCGACCATTTTTACCTTTTTAAAAAATGGTCTTGGGCCAGGAGTTTAGCCTACTGGTAGAGTGCTTACCTAGCATGCATGAAGACGTGGGTTCAATTCCTCAGTATCACATATGTAGAAAAAGCCAAGAAAGGTGCTGTGGCTCAAGTAGTAGAGCTCTAGTCTTGAGAAAGCCCAAGGACAGTGCCAAGATCCTGAGCTCAAGCCTCCAAACTGGCAAAAAAACAAAACAAAACAACAGTCTTAAAGCTGGGAACCAGTGGCTCATGCCTGCAATTCTAGCTACTCAGGAAGCTGAGATCTGAGGACCAAGGTTTCAAGCCAGCCAAGGCAGAAAAATCTGTGAGACTCTTCTCTCCACTAAATTACCAAAAAGCTAGTTTGGAGTAGTGGCTCACATGGTAGAGCTCTCTGCCTTGCCAAAGCAGCTTAGGGACAGAGTCCAGGCCATGAATTTAATTCCCAGGACTGGTGCACACATGCATGCATGCACGTACACACATACACATACACACACACACACACACACACACACACACACACACACAGTACAAATGCTCATGTTCAGGACCAGCTGGTCTCAAATCCTCCTATTCATGTGTCCCTGGTAGCTGGGATGCCATGCATGCACCCATCCCACCTCTTTTGTTGCTATTATGCCTTTTCTGTTGTCTCTGCAGGTTCATCTGAGTGTTCCCTGAAACATGGAAGGGGAAGGCCTTTGTTTGGCACTAGGGACTGTACCCAGGGTTTGTATACACTGGGCAAATATCTTTTACTTAACCACCCCTACCCCAGCGGGTTGGCATGGCTTACTTCAGGCCTACTAGGTTCCAAATACTTAGGGGAATGGGCTCAGCTAGGGGCAGTGGCTGAGGCCCCAAGGTTGCCAGCAAGGCTGACTTTCTCCTTTACAAACACTGTGTGCACTAGGGCTCTGGGCCATGCTGGGTGACAGGGACACCCAGGGGCAAACAAGGCCCTCACTACAGCCTGGAATGGACTGTCTTGCTGAGCCAAGACCAAGAAAGAAAGAAAGAAAGAAAGAAAGAAAGAAAGAAAGAAAGAAAGAAAGAAAGAAAGAAAGAAAGAAAGAAAGAAAGAAAGAAAGAAAGAAAGAAGGAAAGAAAGAAGGAAAGAAAGAAAGAAGAAAAGAAAAAGAAATGCATACCAAAACAAAACAAAACCCTTCAGGAGGCCCTGATGGCCTCAGGCTTTGCCACAGTCAAAGTTGACAGGCAGTCAGAGATTTATCTGAGCTGTTGTGGTAGGCCCCAGAGTACCTTCCAGTGCTGAAGTTGAGCCAAACTAAACTGTAATCTGACCTTCGGAGAAACTGACAGAGAGATAAGGTGTAAGTCCCAACGCTGTGGTTTGACCTTTAGGGAACCAGCAAGGAGGACCTGTGGGGGCCTCTCTCCCATTCCTTAACTCCACCTTCTTCACCCTCTATAGCTACGCATACTCAGTGCCCACAGTCCAGAGGGCTGACAGGTCCCTAAGCACTTCTCCTTTTGGTACCCAGAGCTGCACAAGTTATGATCTCCTCCCATTCCTCAAAAAATCTGCAAACATTTATTTTGTCAAAAGTTTTTGTCAGAACATTTCTGGAAAAGAACCTGCAAGATGGTAGAAAGTGGTCAGATAGCAAAGCACTGCCATCAGCAAGTCAGGGCTGTAAGAACCTCTGCAAAGATTATAGGGAGCCAGGCAGAAAACTCCCTGTGGGACTCTTATCTCCAATTAACCTCTCAAAAACAGAAAGTGGCACTGTGGTAGAACACGAGGCTTACGCACAAAGAGGCCCAGGGATAATGCCCAGGTCCTAAGTTCAAGCCCCACAGCCAACTGACCAAATAAAATAAATAACCAAGGTACAGTGGGATAGCACTTGCTGTACAAGCTTGAGGCCCCGAGTTCAAATCCTAGTACTTAATAGGAAGTAAAAAGACTTGGAAAGAGCCAGGTATAGAGAAAGGAATGAACAGCTGGGACCCTTAGCCTGGGAGGCTCCATTCCTCTGAGGGCCTCTAGGAAGGGCTGTGCCTGGCTCTCACTGAGGCTGGACTCAAGTTGAGGCCTAGAGGAGGAGCTGCTTTAGCAGGCATCAGTCTGGCTGATTAGCGCAGACAAGCAGTGCTCTAAGACCAAGATGGGAGGAGTACGATATACAAGGGGGTGGGGCATCTCCAGGATCTTCTAAATCTGGTCATCAAAACTGTGTAGGAAAAAAACCCAAAAACTTGGGGCTGGAGGACTGGGAGTTTAGCCTAGTGGTAGAGTGCTCGCCTAGCATGCACGAAGACCCAGGTTCCATTCCTTGGTACCACATATATAGAAAAAAGCCAGAAATGGTACTGTGGCTCAAGTGGTAGAGCTCTAGCCTTGAGAAAGCCCAGGGACAGTGCTCAGGCCCTGAGTTCAAGCCCCAGGCCTGGCCCAAAAAAGCAAACATAAAACCCCCAAACAAACAAAAACAAAAACCCTGCAGGGTGTTTCTTAAGCTCTGCCCTTTCCAACTCAGAAGCAGGTGAAATGGACTCAGGGGAAGAACCTAAGCTACTCAGAGCTAGACGTCCACAGTGGGAGCCTTTCAGGCTCCTCTCTTCAAAATCTCGAAGATCATTTGGGTTTGACTGAGTTACAGTTGCCAGCTGAAGTATAAAACGAACCAATTAGATTTTAAGATTCAGATACACGTTTTAAATATAGGTACACCCCCTGCCACATTTAGGACTGAGAGCTACAAGAATTATCCATCATTTGCATTCTGAAATGCAAACGTAGCTTGTCTTGTACTTTTATTTGCTAAATCTGACACCCCTACATGGAATGTATATCTCAAAGCTGTCCCCAAATCACCTCTCAACCTTCCCCTCACAGTGCCTACTCCTAGGTCCACCACCTAGCCTGCCCCCCACCCCCGAGTCTCTCCCTTTCTGTCCTCCATTCTCTATCACTCCTGTCCAGGCCCTTCCTCACAGATCAGGCAGGCAGGGATTTCTTTTCTGGTGGAAAGGTTTTTGTTTTTGTTTGAACGCGGGGCCTAAGGAGTGTCCTTGAGCTTTTGTGCTCAAGGGTACGTGCTCTACCGTATACACCACTAGTAAAACGGTGGTTAGTTGGTAACAAGAGTCTCTTGGAACTTTCCTGCCTGGGCTGGCCTTGCTTCAAATCTCAATCTTCAGATCTCAGCCTCCTGAGAAGCTAGGATTTCAGGTGTGAGTACCCAGCTATTTATTCATTTTAATCTCCCTGTCTCATCTTTTGTCTAACCTCAGAAAGTCTTTTTCAGTTCTTTTCTGATGCTGGGAACTGAACCCAGGGCTGTGTTACATTCCCAGCCCCTCTAATGGGAAGATTTGGGGAATATTTCACTCGTGTGTGTGTGTGTGTGTGTGTGTGTGTGTGTGTGTGTGTGTGTGTGTATGCACTGGAGATAGATCCCAGGGCCTGTGCATGCTAAACAAGCAGTCTGACCACCAGCCTCACACACTACTCCACTGCCCCTGGCTTTTTTGCTCTTCCAAGTGGTCCACACCCTTTGATGAACATGGTGCACATCTGATTTCACAAATAAGAAAATAGAGGCTGGGATTCAGTTCCTTACTCAGGCCTGCAGCACAACCATAAGTTGAACCATTTGTCAGAATCTGGTAAAAACTCCACACAGAGCTGGTACAGAACTTCTCAGAGTGACACACACAGGCCTGTGCCACTCTGGGAGGAAGGCCCCACCTTCCCTGGAAGTGCTGCTACTCAGAGGCTCCATGACAACACTGTCCTTCTGTCCTTCCCGCCCAGGATATAATTAGGCACACCTAATCCATGACCTTGTTTGTGCCTAAAGTGTGGTGCTAGGGACAGGGTTGGACTTTCTGTGGGGAATGCTTGGTCCCTGATTGACAGGCCGCTAATGTCCTTTGCAGAAGGTAGGCCCAGGAGTGGTTTGGGGTGATTTTGACAGTCTCAGCTTTACTAACTTGGTTCAGGGTCTCTGAGAAAGGGTCTATATAGCTGTCCTGCAGGAAGCTAACAATTTGGTAAAATATTGTGCAAGGAAACACAAACTCAAACCTGAAGGTGAATGTGAGGAGGAAGAGCCTTCCTTACACTCACTCTGTTTCAGACACGTAAATCTGTGTGTGTGTGTGTGTGTGTGTGTGTGTGTGTTTGTGTGTGTGTGTGTGTGCATGCACCAGCACTGGGACTTGAACACAGGGGCTAGGTACTGTCCCTAAGCCTTTTCACTCAAGGCTAGCTCTCTACCACTTTGAGCTATAACTCTACTTCTGGTTTCCTAGAAATTAAGAGATAGGAGCTTATGGACTTTCCTGTCCCAGCTGGCTTTGGATCATGATCCTCAGCTCTCAGCCTCCCGAGTAACTAGGATGACAGGCATAAGCAATGATCTAGGTGTGTAAGTATTTTGGTTTTGGTTTTTTTTTTTTTGCCAATCCTGGAGCTTGAACTCAGGGCCTTGGACACTTTTTGCTCAAGGCTAGCGTTCTGCCACTTGAACCACAGCGCCACTTCCGGACTTTTCTGTGTATGTGGTACCAAGGAATCAAACCCAGGGCTTCATGCATGCTAGGCAAGCAGTCTACCAGTAGACCACACTCCTGGCCCTAGGTGTGTAAGTCTTTACAATGGTGAAGACATTTCCTCTAGGCTAAACAGAGCCACCCCTGAACTGTGTCATCCAGGAACAGAAGGGCCTACCTTCAGCTGTCATCTGACCCAATGACACATTGCACAGGCTGGGCCACTGAGCCCACAGGAGGGAAGTTTCTATCTCTACAATTTCTTCCAGGGCCTGTGATGCGCCATTCACGTTTGATAGTCATAGAGTGTCTTCTTCCTCTCTGATCTTTGTGAAGAGGCTTTTTGGGCCAGGAGGAGATGCTGGGGTTAATTATGTTTCCCCAACATGAGAGTTGAGTATTATCAAGCCAGCAGCAGATGCTTGCTCACCATCAACTATGCAAACAAATGGCCTAGAGACCCACGGCACAGAAAACATGCCCAGGTAAGCGCTGGGACTGCTGGAAAATTCTTCCTTGTTGTGCCAATATCACTGTGGACATCAACTGAATAGGTGGCCAGGAGGCCACAGGCCTGTTAGCAAGGCCACTCTTGCTGTAAGGAGGGCTGGGGGCTGGTGAGAAATGCAGGCCTAAGAGGAAGCTGTGTCAGCTGAGGCTCTGGGACTTCCTTCACTTATTCTACCAAGCACACAGCACAGATGACCAGAACATTGGTCTATTGCAGGCTGTTGCACAGCCGTCCTAACTGATACCCAGCCTAATTCATACTCCTTTCTAGCAAGAGATTGGCCAGATCTGAATGTTTTCAGGAAAACCAGTTACCCATTCATATTTAACCAGATTCTTTGAGTATTTCATTTTACCTAAGCATTTTCCCCCCTGGTCTTAGGGCTTGAACTCTTGTCTCTGAGTTTGTTTTGCTCAATGAGCCACCAGCACCTGGCTGATAATGTTTTTCTATTAAATACCTTCACTGAGAAATAAACTTCTGGGTTGTTATACTAGGTCCAGGCCCTTTGCACACAAGCCTGAGACAGAAATTTCCACACATACTCATAACCAAATTGTCTGGAAAGTTTCTTTTCGTGCATCTAAGATGAAAGCAGGTGGGTCAGTGACTTAATGTGCCACGCTGAATACAGGCAGGGGGGAAGGCCTCTGGGAAATGGAGAACCACCAGAGGTGCGAGCAAGCCCAGCCAAGGAAAACACAAAACCACCAAAGGAAAAGGAGAAGACCCAGGAGGAATATCCCTGGTGGTAGCAGTGTGAATATTTGTATTTAAGTCCTGAACACAGATATCAACAGAAGGGGGGGAGGGACTGGAGCCAAACCCACCAAAAGGAAATCAACAGCAGAGGACGAGGGGGTAGAGCTCTTCCAGACCTCTCCTCAGAGAGTGCTGCATGGGAGAAAGAAAGGAAAGACCAAACAAGATGAAGCCTTCATTTTATTTTGATTAATACTTCCTTAGTGTCTTCTGCATCAACTCTGGAAAGGACGCAGGGCTATGGGACAGAAGCAGGACCCCAGTTCTTATTAGAAAGGAAATGGAGCCACAAGGACAGTAAAGAAAGAGCAAGCCGGGTGCAGTGGCTCATGCCTGAAATCCTAGCTACTCAGGAGATCTGAAGATCGTGGTTCAAAGCCAATGGCACTGAAGTTCATGAGACTCATCTCCAATTAACCACTAGAAAATGGAAAGTGGGGTAGGGGGCTCAAGAAGTAGGAAGATAGCTGAAGAGCTCAGGAACAATGCCTAGGCCCAGAGTTCAAGTCCCAAAACCAACCAAAAAAAAAGAAAGAAAGAGTGAGCAGAAGCCAGACAACTCAGGAGGCTGAAATCTGAGGATCACAGTGCAGAGACAGCTCAGGAAGAAAGTCCGTGAGATTCTTTATTTCCAATAAACTATCAGAAAATGTAAGAAGTAGCACCGTGGCTCAAGTGGTAGAGTGCTAGCCTTGAGCACAAAGAAGCTCAAGGACAGCACCAGGCCCATAGTTCAAGCCCCAGCAACCAGAAGAAGAAGAAGACAAACAAAAAACAAAAAGAAAACAAAAGAGCCGAAAAACAATCCCAATAAACCAGATCAACTCTAATGAAGAGAGTTGAAGAGGGATGCTACGGTGACCTGAGAAGAGGCAGGAGACACAAGGCGTGAGAATAGCAGCAGTCGCAACTCAAGAGCTCAGTCTCTAAAATTCATGGCATGCTCTGGCAGGTCCACCTCTGCTTCTAGGAATTCAGGCACACCTCTCCTCTCACCTGGGGATGGGGGTGAGATTTCACCTCTAAGAGTTTTTGGAAAGTCCCTATCATCCACCGAGATGCCAAGATGGTGCCGATTAGACCTACTATTGGTATTTTATAGCAAAAACACCAGGAATGTGCTCAGCTCCTGTGGTGCTTTGCCCAGACTCGACTGGAGAAAGATGACCCAGTCCCCAGAGGAAATGGGCTGGAGCTGGGCACAGTGGCCATACCTGTCATCCCAGCTACGAGGGAGGTTGAGATTGTTGGGATGGCAGTGAAAGCAGCCTGGGGAGGAAGAGTAGTTTTTGACCTTTTTCAAGGAAGAGCTGGACGTGGTGGCCTACGTCTGTTATCCTAGCTACCAGGAAGCCTACCATAGGAGGATGGGTAGGAAGCTACTCTTATCCCCCAAATAACCAGCAAGAATCAGAGCTGGATGTGGAGCCCAGCCCAGTGGCAAGACTGCCTGCTTGGAAGCTTGAGGCCTCAGGTTCAAACCCTAAACCCCAGTACTGCAAAGTAAGAATGAAGAAGTCAGCTCAGGGAGGACGGCCTTGGGCGGAAGTGGAAGGGAAGAGGGTCCCAGCTGGAAGAGGCAGTCTTGATTTGATCCATTACGACAACGTATGTAAATGTTTGGCCCAGGGTGGCTGCAGGCGAACATTGCATAACCATTACATAACTCCACAGCTGACGGTTGGAGACAAGTGACCTTCCCATGACTTTAATCATATTAGAAAAAATACAACTAGTTTTCTGCTGTAGCTGCACAACTGATCCAGAAGCAAAAAAATACAGAGCCAGTAATTGTTTTATGTGAACCATGAAAAGCCTGAATAGGCTTTTACTTGTAAAGATTATACAAGAATGTATTTTTTTTATTGCACTGTTCCTGTTAGCAATTTAAACAGTGATTCAAATGACACAAACAAATGTACTCTTTGTTGAAAAGCCAAGTGGGCACAGTGTTTTTCCCACTGTGAAGAGAGCTGGTACAGAGTAGAGATGAGCAGGAGAGGAGTTTGGAGATGGCAGCTGGGGCTGGCTTGTCCCAGCTGTACCTGCCATGTCCACACTGCCTGGTCCCATGTCACTTACCTTGCAGATTGAGGTCCGACAGCAGCTAGGATGGTGCAGCCTTGATGCATGTGCATTTCTCTGTGCATGCACGTATTCACACACATGCACATGTGCCAGGTCTCAGCAGGGACATCTGAGCATGGAAACAAGAAAGGCTTTCACCGGAAGCTCTCAAGGTGAGTTAAGGAAAAGCTACCCCCTCACGCCCAGATACTTCTCAAACCATTAGGACCTACAAGGTATGGCCTGGCTCCTTTCAAAACCTTTCTAGTTAGCAGTGTACGGGGTAAGTGTCTATAATTACAGCTCCTTGGAAAGTAGAGACAGGAGTTTGCTCCAAGGTCTGGCGCCTCCTCAGCCTGTGTGTATGTCTTCATGACCTTTTTGCTAAAGGTTACCTCCTCTTTGAGCATTTTCTGGCCACCCCCCTCCCCTCAATTGCCAACAGCACTGGCCTGGCTTCCTCAGTCTGGCAGTGGCTTTCCTTCCACCTGTGGAAGTGCCCCTAGGGCCAGTGTGTCTTGCCCTGATCCAGCCTAACACAGCCAGCTCTAAGTGCTCCTTTGTTCAATCTGTTGAAAAAGGTATTTGGGCTCCCAGGATACACAGTATCTAAAATGACATATCCAGAGCCGTGACTTTCTCCCATTCACCAGCAGTCCACTATCGAAGCCTCACTGGCTCCACACACTCAGCCGAGTCTCAATCTGTACCTGCTGATTTCAAGTACAAGCAGTTTTCCTGCCACAGCCCACACACACTGTCTGAGACTGCAAATTTCATGTGCTGGTTGGTGATCATCACACTGGACTCTTTTCCAACACCAGAGAACTTTCCTAAAAAGTAGCCCATCGCTGGCATGAGGAGCAGCCTGGCCCCTGCTGGGGTACCCAGTGGGAGCTCAGGGAGGGCTTAGAAGCTCAGGGACAAGACAAGCCCCCCACCAGGAGCTTTCCACATGGGTACCAGCAGATTCCAGAGCAATAGCCTGCCTTGCAGCCTAGTGTCCCAGCTTTGGTTGTGTAGGAAGGTACAGAAGCCCAGTGTGAAGAATCACACCCTCTAGTGGGCAGAGAGAGAAGTTCAGGATCTTCCTGCCACCAGCAACTTTCACACAACTTCAGATCTTGGTGTTCCCCATTGACCCTGAATGTTTTACAAGGAGCCCCATCTTCCCAGACCAGGGCTAAGAGCAGACTCTTAGAAAGATGCTCCACTCAGTACTCTCACATAATTCAGAGGAACAAAATTCAAGAGGCCAGGCCAACTCAGGATACAAGATGTCCTGTTTTGTTTTGTGCACTAGTGATGCTGAAACTGAGGTCCTCCAGCTCTTTTGTTTTCAGATAAGGTCTCTAGCCTGGGCTGGCACCTAAGACCAACACCCTCCTTTTCCATGGTCTCCTGAATTGCTGGGATAACAGGCACACCACCATGTACATGTAAGGCTACTATAGTTGGTGGGGGGGGGGAGTTGTGTGTCGGGGGGGGGGGGGGGGGAGGATATGACCTTGGAACCTTATGCGTGATAGCTGGCACTCTGTCTAGCAAACTTTTTCGTCTGACCTCAAACCATGATCCTCTAGATCTCAGCCTTCTGGGTAGCAGGATTCCATGTGTGAGCCATCAGTGCCTGCCCAGCTTTATTATAGCTTTTTTTTTTTGCCAGTCCAGGGTCTTCAACTCGGAGCCTAAGCACTGTCCTTGGGCTTTCTCAAGGCTAGAGCTCTACCACTTGAGCCACAGCACCACTTCCAGCTTTTTCTATGTATGTGGTACTGAGGAATCGAACCCGGGTCTTTGTGCATGCTGGGCAAGCACTCTACCACTCGGCTAAACTCCCAGCTCTTACCGTAGCTATCTTAACTTACATGCGTTCTATGGGAGTAAACAAGTTACTCATCTAGGCTGGTAGGGGCAGAGTCCATGAAGAAGTAGGAGAGAAAAGCAGAACTGATGGCTGAGGACCATCTACAAAAATTTCTGAGGGCTCCCCAAGGGGGCCTTGGTTTCCATCCTTTCACACCTGAGGGTCCCCAGTACTGTGTCGATGTAACAGACAGAGCATGGTAGAGATGGTTAATGTTAGGAAGCCATCGGGGCAGCACTTCAGTAGATGCAAAGAGGGCGGGCCCTGGTCACCACTCCATATCCCAGACTCCTCCAGCTGTCTGAAGGGCTGGCCAGTCTCTACTGCTCTCAGAAAGTACAATGCCAGGCTACAAACCAGTTTTCTCTGCTAAGGGGCCTAGGACCTGGTGGCTGGATCAAAACTAACTTAGGAGCCAGGAGTTCCTGAGGTAGTCATTCAGAAACCCAGGGCCTGGAGTAAGGTTAAAAATGCCCCATCTAACAGGCAGGAAAAACACCAGCCTCTAGACTGAACCAGGACCTGGCCACCAAAGCTGTCCATTCCACAAGTTTCAACCCATTCATTTCTTTTCAATGTGTCACATCTTAATGTACATTTAGGTAATTTGCACACATCCTTATGGGGGTAGGGAGCCTTGGCTATGAAGAGCAAATGGCTATTACTTAAACATCACTGTGGCCACAGAAGACTATCCATAACACAGCAGATGGCTATATGAGAAGCCTGTGTCACAGCATGTGCCCAGTGATTTCTCAGCCTCACACAGAACTTCCTTGTAGAGATGAGAAAGTAAGGATGAGGGTTGGTGCTCCTGGAATGAACCGGATGTGATGTTGAGGTAAGACCTAGAGCCCTGGGTAGCAAGCAGGCCCCTTCCTGGAGAAGTCAGCACCTGCTGCAACACTAGGACTCCTCCAGAGAATCGCAGGGAAAAGCTGGGTGAACAGGTGAATGAACGTATCCAGGTTTCTGGAGACCCCAATCTCTTCCCACATTCATCTCTCAATAACTCACATTCCTGTAGTGCCATCCCCACCCACAGAGCTGTGCAGGGGGCTTTGCATGTCACCCTTCAGAGCAGATGGCAGCCAAACATACCCACTGTGGTCTCTAGACACAGAACTATAAAGATTGGGATGAAAGACAGGCATCAGTAGCTCACACCTGTAATCCTAGCAACTCAGGAGGCTAGGATTTGAGGTTTCAAGTCAAACCAGGCAAGAAAGTTCATGAGACTATCCCCAATAAACTACTAAAAACTCCAGAAGTGGAACTGTGCCTCATATGTTAGTAAGGAACTAACCTTGAGCAAAAGAAGCTCAGGGACAGCACCCAAGCCCCATGTTCAAGTCCCAAAACTGGTACAAAAGTGAAACGGTAACAGATCTTTAGGGTTAGATTCTGTTTATTTATATCTGCACTGAAGTCTTCAGCAGGTCAGCGTTTAAAAAAAACACATAGGTAAGAATTAAACCAAACAGACCTGGAAGGTCTAGGCCAAAGCACTACCATTTCTAGATACCGAGGGAGTACGACTTCATCCAGCTCACACAGACCTGCAAAAAAGGTACATTCCATCAGTTTTCATTCCATACTACCAAGTGCCAACATGGGAAACTGTCAGCACAAAGGTCCTCTGCAAACCAAAGTCCACCTTCTACCTGGACAGGCCAGGGATGCTGGGACCCTGTTTTGTAAGGGACCCTGCTTCTACCAACCCCTCGTATTCCCAAGCCGATAGCTCAGGAAGTCACATGCTTGAGGCAATCACAGCAGCATCCAGATCTAGGCTCGGAAACTTACTGGTAATAGCCACAACAAATGGAACCTCAGCTCTCCTAATCCAGCCCCATGAAGGTTCACCCAGCCTAACAGCCTTTACCCCCTCTCTAGGGTCACCCTGTTACCCCACAGCACTTACTAATGATAACTGTGACAGATCCTAAAACCCTAACACCCACCGAGGACCATTTTTTTTTGGATGCTGGGGGCAGAATGTGGACTCATACAAACAAAAAGGTCCACCACTGGGCCCCACCCCAGCCTGTGACATGCTGGAACTTTACAGCCATCCAGGCAAGACTCTGACCACTGCAGGCACCTGAGTGTGTTACTGACGATGTCTCAATTTGTGTGCTGACAAAAACTGGCAAATAGAAGGAAGAATGTGCCTTCAGAAAGTAGCAGGCTCAGTGGCAGCCAATAATAACATCAAAAATTCCACTTATGAGAATTTTCAGAAGCTAGGCATGGTGGATCATGCCTGTAATCCTATCTACTTAGGAGGCTAAGATCTGAGGACCGGGTTCAAAGCCAGCCCGAGCAATAAAATCCACGAGGCTCTAAATAACCACCAGAAAACCCTAAGTGGTACCATGGCTCAAGGGGTAGGGCCGTAGCCCTGAGCCAAAGAGCTTAGGGACAACATCCAGGCCCAGAGTTCAAGCCCCACAACCGACCAAAAAAAAAAAAAAAAAAAAAAGAGGGAACACAGCTTGGAGTGCAGGCAATGAGCAAAGGCCACAGGGGCCGATTCCTATAAAGGGATCACTGCTCTACAGCTGACCACATGTGATCACTCCGTGTTTCTTAAAAATAGAGAATCCATCCCCTGGTGCTATAAATGCTCAGTGGACACACACATAAACCACTCCCGCCATTGCAAAGTTCTTTTGGATAAAACCTGTGTATTTAAAACCCAAAGTAATTACCCATTACTCTTAGACCCAAATCCTCCCAAGTCACCATTCCCTACCCAGAGACTCTGTTCTGCACTATCCTCAGCTTTCTATCTGGGGCCCAATGGTCTTTCTCCAGTAGCCACTGGCACTTGCACATGTACAGCATTCCAGCCCTCCATTGGGCTCCTGGTGATACATATTCTTACTAGACTGTGCTTTTTGTCAAAGCATTCACTTCAGCTTAAACTACACCCTCTACAGTGTGCTGTTTTCTGTTTAACACTGCTATTCTGTGAGAACCGCAGTCATTAACTGTTCTGTTCAAGAGTGACCCTAATACTTGATAGGGTGCCTACCTAGACTATCAGTAAATGTTTACTGAAAGAAACCAATGCGGTGTAGACAGTGTATGTGCGCGCATGGGCAGTGCTCCGGGCCTGGGTGCTGTCCCTCGGCCTTTTCTGGTCAAGGCTAGCATTCTACCACTTGAGCCACAGCTCCACTTCTGGCTTTTTGGAGATTAACTGGAGGTAGGACTTCATGCCCGGGCTGGCCTGGAACCGCCAGCCATCCCCAGATCTCAGCCTGCTGAGATTGTCATGAGCCACCGATGCCCAGCTAAAACGGGGCTTCGTTCGGGAAACGACCACGGTGACTCCGTGTTTCTCCCGCAAGCAGGTCCTGTTTGCAGTATCATACATGATCACCAAACTGCTGCCAGAGTGTTCACACCTGTTACTGCAAATCCAACGCCCAGGGAAGCCACCTGGGGATGTACTCTAGGTCAAGGTCGGGCTGCCGGGTACGGGGCTGCGCGCGCCGCAGGGCGGGTGCAACCACACCGGGAGCCGTTCTCCAGACCACCAGCCCCGCGACTCGTGGGTCCCAGGCCGCGACCTACCTGGGTCCCCACGGCGAAGCCTGAAGGGATCGCAGGGAGCGCGCTGGCTTCCAGTCGTCCTGGGGGCCGGGCAGCGGTCACTGTGGGGGGCCCTGGGGGAGATCACAAAAGGAGCGTTAGCCGGCCGGACCCGTGGACCACTCTGACCCCCACCCCCCGACCCCAGCCCGGACCCCGCGCCGGTGCCTGCGGGAGGCCCGGTTCCCGGCTCCTCTCCCGCTCAGGCCGCAGGGCCGGGCCCGCGAGCGGCGTCGGGGCCCGGGGCTCCCGCGAGCAGGATGTGGGGACTCGGATCCCCCGGCCTCCGGCGCATCGTCTGGAGCCGGTGGCAGCAGAAGCTCCCCACACCAGGCGACCCTGAGACCCCGCAGGCCGCCCGAAACGAGGAAGCCCACATCACGCCGCGCGCCACCTCTGGCGGAAGCGGCTCCGCACACTTACTTCCGCCGGAAGTGAGGGCGCACCATCGAGACGGCGGCTAGAGCGTCGCCGCCAACGCTCAACCCGAGTCCTCCAAGATGGTCTTAAAGGGGCCGTGGCCTGTGAGTTGTGGCTAAGGGGCGTGGTGGGGTGTGAGGGGAGGGAGGATGGGAGCTTCATCTGGGGTCGGAGTAGCCAGCCAGGAAGTGGCAGAGGCGGCTTCCAGCACAAGTCACTCTGCCCCAAATCCAGTGCTTTTCACCATGCCAGGTGGAAGGAAGGAAGGACAAAGCTTAGGGAGAGAGGGGGCTGCCTGGCTGAGTAAGGCCCCCAGGGACATGGTCCTGGCACCAAAGATGGATGGGCAGCCAAGCAAACAGTGGAAGCACTGCCCTGGGCCTAATCCTCCACCAGGGAAGAATTTGCTGTGAAAATGACAGACCCAGGGAGATGTAAGATCACCCCTCTTTCTGGCTTACCGGTCACCGGTCCCCCACTTATGCACAACCGGATATGGGACCCAGTTTGCTGGAGGGGCTTCTTTACCCTCCTCAGGGTTAGGGATTTTTCCTACACCTTAGATGGGTCATGCCCTTTTTGGCTAGCACAGCCCCAGGCCCTCACTGTTTCCCTGTCTCTTAACCCATTCTTACGGATATAGCACCTGCCTGATAGTCAGCTTTCTGTCTCTGTGACAGAATACCTGTGGCAAATTATTACAAAGCAGGGAGAAATTTGTGTTGACACATGGTTTCAGTGCATAGTCCGCTGACTCCATTGCTTTGAGCCTTATGGTAGCTGAGGGGACCATTCATTTGGTGGTGGTGGCCAGGAAGGAGAGAGGAAAGGAGGAGAGGAGAGGCAGGGCATTTTGTTTTCCAGGGCACCACCTTCTCCCCTCCAGGATCTACTCCCTTCAACTAAGCTGCACTTCCTGAGTTCCTAGTGCCTGCAATAACCCACCTGATTGTGACTCCACCAATGGACTGCTCCATTGATGAGGTCAGAGCATTCATGACCCAGTCTGTTCCCCAAAGCCCCAACTTGGAACTGCTGCACTGGGGACTTGGACTTGGAAGACACATTTCAGGTCCAAACCATTATACCAGGCTCCTGTGAGTGGTTTATCTGTGGCGTGGGGCCTCTGAGCTGAACACCCCAAGTTCCCAAGGGGCTACCAGGCTTCATCTGAGCACCCCAGAGTCCAAGTGTGCAACTACTAAGAACCCAGGCCACGCCACAGCTGGGAGTACATGTTATTGGAGAAGCTCTCTGAATCAAAGCTCTCTGAACACAGCTAAGCATAAGTGTCTCACACCTGTAATCCTAGATAACCTGTAATCCTAACTCAGGCTAGCTTTGAACTCCTGGCTCAGATGATCCTCCAGCCTCATTTTCCAGGTACCTGAGTATACAGGTGACAGCTGAGGTCTGCTCTGTTCTCCAAGTTGTCAGGATGAAGCTACTAGGAGCCTAAGCAGGGAAGGTGGCCTGGGCTGGGACGATGCCATGTGCCCTCTAGTGGTGACTTATGGATGGAGCATCCAGCTCCTCCATCCCTCCCTGCTCCCAGCCTTATGGGGGTGGGGGTGTGTCCCAGGAGAATTCCCTGGAGTTGGGGAGGGGCTGAAGGCATTGTGGTTCCACATCTCATCCCTGGCCAGATACTGACCAGGCCACACACCCTACCAGCTGGTCTTGTCACTGCCACCAGAGAGAACTGGATGTGAGAGATTTCTCAGACAAGTTTGACAAATCTCTGGGTATGTATGCTGTCACCTGTCACCTTGGGGAGTTCCAGGGCCAAGAGCCAGTTGTCCTTTTTGGGAGTAGTTCTGGGATTTGAACTCAGGGCCTCAGATTTGCTAGACAGGTGCTCTACCACTTGAACCATATCTCCGCCTTCTTTCTGTCAACTTCAGACTTCAAAGCCTACACTCATATTTCAAAGCACCCCCCAGAGCCTGGGAATGCATCTGTTTGATTTGCTCTTGTGGGGTTTCTTTGTCACGTGACTTGGCGTCGTCCCTGAGCTCTTCAGCATAAGGCTATCGCCCTACCCCTTTGAGCCTCAGTGCCACTTCCAGTTTTCTAGTGGTTAATTGGAGATAAAAGAGTCTCATGTTCTTTAGTGCCCGCTTTGAACCTCGATCCTCAGATCTCAGCCTCCTGAGTAGCTAGGATTACAGGTGTGAGCCATGGCACCTGGCTTATTTGTCTGTTTTTGAGACAGATCTCCCTGTGTAGTCGAGGCCTCCCTTGAACTCATGAGCTCTCTGCCCTCATCTCCCAAGAGCTTGGATTGCAGTAGTGAGTTACTAAACTCAGCAGTGCTTGGCTTTGTTGTTTTAAATATTTCTATTTCTAATAGAGTTTTTTAAGGTTGTTAGGGTAATTGATACTTTTTCATTGTTAGTTATAACACAAATTTTCTGGGCACCAGGAACTCATGCCTTTCAATCATAGTTAATCAGGAGGCTAAGCTCTGAAGATTGAGAAACTGTTTCCAAGCAACCAAAAAAAGGCCAGGAGACATGGTTCAAATAGTAGAGTATCATCTGTGAGGAAGCAAGGCAAACAAAATCTCAAGGTCCTAAGTTCAAGCCATGGTACCTACATGTACATATATGCACACAAATAAATACACATACACACGTATATGAAGTTATGTACCCTTTTGTTGTTGTTTGTTTTGTTTTGTTTTTTGCCCGTCCTGGGCTTGAGCTCAGGGCCTGAGCACTGTCCTTGGACTTTCTCAAGGCTAGAGCTCTACCACTTGAGCCTCAGCACCACTTCCGGCTTTTTTCTATATATGTGGTACCGAGGAATCGAACCCGGGTCTTCGTGCATGCTAGGCAAGCACTTTAACCACTAGGCCAAACTCCCGGCCCCATGTTGGTGTTTTGATAGGCTCAGGAAGGTTGAGGGACCTGCTTGAGGTTATCTACCAAGTGAGAAATGGCGCAGATTCAAACTTTTAGCTCCCTGGCCTCACCAATTGTCTACTGGATATTTCAGGGGCCAAACCTGAAATTGGGTCCAGGTGTTCTCATGCCAGCTTCCTGAGGCTGCTGGTTGGGGAAGGATGGGGCAGGCACAGGAGACGTGGCTGCCACGGGACGAATCGCTCCAGTCTATTGCAGCCGCCTTTGGCCTCACAGCTTAGGCTCTCCTGGGATGGAGTAGAGGTGAGGAGATGTGTGGCAGGAGGAAGCAGTCCAGGACAGGTAAGGCCTGGGTGGCCTTTGTCCTCTCGGAAGGAGTTCTGCACAAGCTATTGCCCCTTCCTGTCTCGAGAGGAACGAGTTAGACACCAGGTCTGACAGGAGGACACAGCAGCTGGACAGTAGTCTGGAGCCACTGGCTCTCTGCTTCCTTTGGAGCAGTGCCTGCTGACAGGCCAGTCTGCCTTTGTCTCTAGGTGTGGAGGGGTAAACCCTGTCCTTAACCAGAGGCAGTTGCAAAGTGACTGCAGTCCAATGCGCCTGCTATCCTGGGACGCAAAACAGAAGAATTTCAACCCCAGCACCGACAATCCCACCTTCCACCCAGGCTGTCATTGTCCTCAACTTTCCATGTGCCTCGGGTTCCCGATGGGCAGTTACACCTGGGGAGGTAGGGTGCGGTGGGCCCTGGCATTTGCTGGCCCTTTACCCACCCTGACCTTTGTCAGCAAAGACATCTGCCCAGGGAAGTGTGGTTTCATCTGGAGCATGGAAGGAAAGGACAGTGGCCCTGGGGATCAGAGCTCAGGGAGCCTTGGAAGCTGTGACCTGCGGCCGTTTAGGCTCTCCACCCACTGTGCTTGGCTGTTTGGATTTTTCACTGGCCCTTGAAAGAGACTTTGCTCCATCTTTCTGCATTCTGCAACACGTCACCCGTGTTTTAGACGCTTCCCTGCATCTCTTCTCTTCCTCTGTCTTGCAGCACCACAGCCACAACACTGCCTGCCGTTTCCTAAGTCTTTTCTTTGCCTCTCCTATCAATTTCTCAGCCAGTGTCCAGTTGCATGATGACATGAAGCCCCAGTGTGGGCTGCAAGGGCTTTGTCACCTTGTGGCCTACGTGTTATTTGTCCTATCCATTCACACCGCCCTGCTTGGAACCTTGTCAGTCAGCACAGCAGATGTTACATGCAGCTGCCTGTTTCTCAGCCCATGCGCCAGGCACTGGATCCGTCCTGTCCATTTCTGTCCATCTCTCTCCAGCATCCTCCAGCTGTCTGTGAAGACTGTGCCCTGGGGCCCTTGTGCAAGAATCACAAAGATGGAGCTGAGTTGACCCCACTTCAGCCCAGCCTGTCAACAGAGAGCTGGGAGTGAGAAAAATGCCAGCTGGGCACCGGTGGCCCACACCTGTAATCTTAGCTACTCAGGAGGCTCAAATCTGAGAATCCGGGTTCAAAGCCAGCCCAGGCACAAAAGGTCATGAGGTTCTTTTCCTGCCAGTCCTGGGCCTGAGCTCAGGGCCTGAGCACTGTCCTTGGACTTTCTCAAGGCTAGAGCTCTACCACTTGAGCCTCAGCACCACTTATGGCTTTTTTCTATGTATGTGGTACCTAGGAATTGAACCCGGGTCTTCCTGCATGGTAGGCAAGCACTTTACCACTAGGCTGAACTCCTGGCCCCAATTCTTTTTGCCAGTCCTGAGCTTGAACTCAGGGCCTGAGCAGTATCCTTGGATTTTCTCATGACCAGAGCCCTACTACTTGAACCTCAGCACCACTTCTATGTATGTGGTACCGAGGAATTGAACCTGGGTCTTGGTGTATGCTAGGTAAACACTCTACCACTAGACCAAACTCCCGGCCCGTCATGAGGTTCTTATCTCCAGTTAATCACCAAAAAGCCAGTTGTGAGAGTGGTAACACACTATCCTTGAGCAGAAAAGCTCAGGGACAGCACCCAGGCCAGAGTTCAAGCCCTAGCCTACCCCCCCCCCCACACGCACACGGATTCTATAATTAGAGCAGGAACCAGAAGAAAGTGACACTAGAGATGCTTCTGTGGCCTCTGAGGGCTGGGAGTTCAGACCAACCAGGGCTAACTGCCACTATGACTTATCAAATCTCCCAGTTTCTGGGGGCAGCTGTGACAAAGGCCAGGGAAGGGTCACCCTCTAGGCCCCCAGTCCCATGGTGAAAAGATTCAAAGCCAGAGCCACACATGGTCCTGCAGGTGGCACATGTGCTGAGGTGAACAATAATGCAGGTTTAGCCCTGAATGGGTGATGGAGCCTGCAGGCTACCTGCAGCTTCCAGGACACTGGAGGATGGGGACAGAGGGTGGCAGGCGGATCTAGCTCCCCGTCTGTATCTTCTGCCGAGCCATGCTGGATCCATGGCTCTGGGTTTGCTTTGTGGCTCTGAGAGCTTGTGCTGGAGCCTGAGGTGGGTGCTCAACACTCCGCTCTGCTGGGTGGCGTGGTTTATGGATTCCCAGATGCATGTCAAGTAGACAAGTGTTGTTCCTGTAGTTTTCCTTCAAGACAGGAAAATTTGGAGCCGTGTTTCAGGTAGAAACATGTCTGAGAGTAAGGATAAGACAGAGAGCAAATCACTCTCAAGGGTGTGAGTTCCACTTATCTTCTCGTGCCTGGTCTGTGTTAGATGGTGTCAGCTGCTGGCTAAGGTGAACCTGAATGCAGGAACAAAAGCTGTCTTGCAAATATGGTCTCAGGACAGGAGCCCTTTTCCTTTTTGTTGTTGTTCAAAAGTTTCATTTCATGGTACACACACACACACACACACACACACACACACACACACACGGTGTTTTTCATCCTGCAAGGTGGCTGGCTGGAGGGAGAGAACAAAACGTGCAAAATGTGGCTGCCAGTAACAGCTGTGTCACGCTTTCTCACTCAATCACTCTATCTTCTGTGAAGCCTTAAGTGCACTTCTCCAAACCACTTGGCAAGCGGAGTCGTGGCTCAAGTGGTATAGTGCCATCCTTTAGTGAATAAGCTGAGGAGAGAGGAGACAAAGCGGAAGCATCTACAGGACAAGGACATTCAGCCCTAAATGTCTCAGACATCCTCTCCTGGCTCTGCCCGCTCTTCCCTGCAGGGAGCCCTGCGACCACTAGATGGCGGCCAAGGCCAGACTGGCCAGGTCTGAACCTCCCAGCGCGGTGGACTGGGGGTGGGGTGGTGGGGAAGGGGCCACAGAAGCCCCTTGGGGGCAGAGGTGGCAAAGGCAGTCCTTGGGAGGGAACGAGGGAGGGAGGGAGGGAGACTAAAGGTGGGTTTGTGGTCTGCATCACCACGTGTCTAGTTTGAGTTTTTTTGGGTACTGGTCCTGGGCTTGAACTCAGGGCCTGGGTGCTATCCCTGAGCTTTTTTTCTCAGGTCTGGTGCTCTGCCACTTGAGCCACAGCTCCATTGCTGAATTTTTTATGATTCTTTGGAGATAAGAGCCACATAGACTTTCCTGCCCAAGCTGGCTTTGAACCATGGACCTCAGATCTCAGCCTCCTGAGTAGCTAGGAGTACAGGAATGAGCCATAAGTGCCCAGTTTTTTTTTTATTTTTTGTACAGGTACTGGGGCTTGAATTCAGGGTCTTCTCTACCTCCCATCCTCCTCCATTTTGAAGTTAGTTGGAGTTAAGAGCCTTAGACACTTTCCTGCTTGGGCTGGCTTTGAACTGTGATCCTGAGTGTCTTAGGATCACAGTTATGAGTCACCAGTCTCTTCTCAGGAATCCCAGGGCCTGCTGCCTGAGAGCCAGGAGCGAGGCCTGAGGGTCCAAGTTCAGGGCTTTTCTTTTTTGTCTTTTCTTTTTCTTTTTTCTTTTGCCAGTCCTAGGACTTGAATTCAGGGCCTGGGCACTGACCTTGGACACTTTTTGCTAAAGGCTAGCACTCTGCCACTTGGGCCATAGTACCACTTCTAGCTTTTTCTGAATATGTGGTGCTGAGCAATCAAACCCAGAGTTTTGTGCATTCTAGGTGAGCACTCTACTATTAGGCTACGCTCCTGGACCCAGTTCAGGGCTTTTCTGTTCAAGGGGCCTCTGAAAGGGAGAAGTGAGGCCCAGAAGACTCGCCCAGCCAAACCAAAGCTGTCTGGATCCCCACGTAAAGTCTTAATCCCGCAGCCTTCCCCAGCACAGACTGCAGGGAAAACTGAAGTTGCTTAAAAATAATGACTTGGCTTTATGCTGAGTTGAAGGAGCCAGACACAAAAGAGAATATTGTGTGATTCTATTTCTATGATGTTCCAGAATAGGCCAGCCTCATCTGCCATGGCAGGGATTGGAACTGTGTCGCCCTGCGGTGAGGGTGGGGGACTGGCAGAGAAGAGGTGGGAGGGAACTTTCGGGGTGAGGCCTTAATTCTGTATTTTGACAGGGGTGTGGGATATACTGGGATATGCATTTGTCAAAACCTGTCAAATCCTCTTGTTAATGAACAAACAGTTTGCCAGGCATGGCAGATCATGCCTGTAATCTCATCTATGAGGAAGGCATAAATTGTCAGAGGCCAGCTGGGGCAAAAACAGAAACAAAAAAATCCTACACGCTTGAAATCCTACCTGAAAAAAAAAAGCCTAGAAGCAAAAAGATCTGGGGATATGGTTCAAGTGGCAGAATGCTTGCTTACAAGGTCCTGCATTCAAATTCTGTAATCCTTGCTACTTAGAAGGCTGAGATCTGAGGACCAAAGTTCAAAGACAGCTCAGGCACCAAAGTCCAGGAGACTCTTATCTCTAATTAAACACCAAAAAACCAGAAGTGGTGCTGTAGCTAGAAGAGTAGGGCGGTAGTCTTGAGCTGAAGAGCTCAAGGACAGCACTCAGGCCCAGAGTTCAAGTCCCATTATCGACAAGGAGAAAAAACTATTATTCAATTGTCTACTTAAGGTGCATGCATTTTGCTAGGCATGGTCGCCTATACCTGTTATCCCGGTTCCTCAGGAGGTAGAGGTAGAAGGATTAGGGGCCAAGGTCAGCTTGGGCAAAAGCACGAGACCCTATCTGAAAAACAAACTAAATGTGTTAAAGGTGTGGCTCAAA